>NC_041385.1:282505320-282540560 GCF_002162155.2 Triticum dicoccoides
TGTGGGCCCCATGGCCTTCATCTTTGGCGACGATTTTTCTTTATTTATTTAAGATATTCCATGGAGTTTCAGGACATTTGGAGTTGCGCAGAATAGGTCTCCAATATTTGCTTCTTTTCCAGCCCAGAATTCCAGCTGCCGGTATTCTCCCTCTTCATGTAAACCTTGTAAAATAAGAGAGAATAGCCATAAGTATTGTGACATAACGTGAAATAACAGCCCATAATGCAATAAATATTGATATAAAAGCATGATGCAAAATGGACGTATCAAAGAACTATACTATCTTCAGAAGTGCTAGGAAAGAAAAAAACCCTTGTACATTCTGATACAATCCCACTCTCTTGCTTCTGCCCTCTTTTACTGCATTAGGACAACAACGATTCATCTGCTACTTGCTGCGGTAGTTGAACCCCTTATCATGTGCATGACCTGTCATTGCCACAGTAAATAGATGAAACCCACTAGCATGAGTAGGAGTTGTTTGAGCCCTGATGTGCCTACTCTTTCATGTTTGTTGTCATGCCTGCTACTGCTTAGATTTGAGTCAGGTCTGGTTCATCGGGGATGAATTGGAATGTTTTGAACATGTCCTACTGTGTGTGAGCTAAGTGTGTGAACAAGATTTGGTAAAGGTAGCGGTGAGAGGCCATGTAGGAGTACATGGTGGGTTGTCTCATTGAGGCCGTCCTTGGGAACTGAGTTCTGTGTTTGTGATCCATGAACAACTACTACCACTCATTGGGATCCTTAATTGACCCTCTCGGCTTCTTAATCACCCTTGACCTCTGTCCAGGAGTTGCAAGTAGTTTCTGGTGTTTGTAGTATGCTGGAGGCCGTGGGCAGCGCTGACCCGAGTGGTGGGCTGTGATGCGGTAGGCACGTGGCACGGTGTACCGGGCGCCCGTTTGGTGTCTCTGGAACCCTGCACACATTGTTCAGGGCCGTATGTGGAAACCTCGGCCAGACTCCCTGTGGGCGGAACCTTAATAGGCGATAAACCTGGACCAGAGACTTGAGTGTTTAGGTAGGCCGTGGCTGACACCCTCGCAAGGCTTCCGCTTGAAGGTTGCCGAGATACATGACGTGTACATGGAGGTAAGTGGCGAGAGCGTGTGTGAAGAAGTACACCCCTGCAGGGTTAGCATAATCTATTCGAATAGCCACGTCCACGGTAAAGAACCTCTGGGTTGCTTATACAGTTCATAGACAAGTGAAAGTGGATACTTTAAAATATGCAAGATAAGCGTGAGTGCTATGGATGGCTTTCTCGTAGGGAGATGGGAGTGGATCCATAGTGGTGTATTGATATGGTGAATATGTGGACACTTGTGGGCCACCTCAAAAAAGTTACTTACAGTCGTAGTTCAGGATAGCCACCGAGTCAAAGCTGGCTTGCTGCAGTTTAACCCCACCAACCCTTTGTTGATAATGATCCATGTGTAGTTAGTTATGATATAATTCTTGCTGGGTACATTTGTACTCACGTTTGCCTATTTTATGTTTTGCAGAGAGACTTCAGTCTAGCTAGTAGTTCCGTGTGGACTTCGACGTTTAGCTTGTTACCTTAGCTACGATCTTGTGCCCTCGGCAGGATCTGGTAGATAGTCAGGCTTCTCAGCCTTTTTCATTTGTAGATGTCTGTACTCAGACATGTTAAGCTTCCGCTTGTGCTTTGACTTGTATGCTCTGAATGTTGGGTCATGAGACCCATGATTGTAATATCTCACTCCTCAGAGTCTATTGAATAAATACTTGAGTTGTAGAGTCATGTTGTGATGCCATGTTGTATTTGCACATATCGAGCATATTGTGTGTATGTTATTGAAATGCTTGGTATGTGTGGGATCTGACTATCTAGTTGTTTATCCTTGGTAGCCTCTCTTACCGGGAAATGTCTCCTAGTGCTTCCACTGAGCCTTGGTAGCTTGCTACTGCTCGGGAACACTTAGGCTGGCCGGCATGTGTCCTTCTTCGTTCCGGTGTCTGTCCCATCGGGGAAATGTCACGCGATGTCTACCGGAGTCATGTTAGCCTGATACAGCCCGGTTCACCAGAGTCCTGCTAGCCCAGCTGCTACAGCCCGGATTCACTTGGTGATGACCGACACGTTCGTTGTTGGTTCATGTATGCCTGTCCCTGTAAGTTAGTGCCACTTTGGGTTCACGACTCGCCATATCAGCCTGAGCTCCTTATCATATGGATGCTAGCGACACTATCATATACGTGTGCCAAAAGACGCAAATGGTCCCGGGCCTGGTAAGGCGACACCCGTGGGAATACCGTGCGTGAGGCCGCAAGGTTATATGAGGTGTTACATGCTAGATTGGTGTCGCATTGAGTCGAGGTCCTGACAGCTTTGGTATTAGAGCCTGACTGCCTGTAGGATTACCAAGCCAAACTGGTAGAAGTTGAGCCTAAAAATTTCTTTAGTTATATAAGGGAATTGATTGTGGGATGGAACGTAAGGCTCTTTTTACTCCTTATACCTTATGCCTTCTGATCCGAGTCATATTATCTTTCCTACGGGGTTAAGGAACTAGGCTTTCTCTTCATTCTATCAGGATCACGTGTTACTAATCCGTAGACTTATAGGATTGATGGTTCTAAGCTCCAAATCGGTTCCTACTACTTCCGTGTATTCATAGCTGGCCTCAGAATCTTCATATTGTGATGATCGAACGGTTATGGCACCATTCCTACAGAATGTCTCAAATCATTTTGAGATTTTACAGTTGTTATGCTGTCCGAGTCATCCCAGGTTTCTAAACAATCTGATGCATTTGCAAATCCCTTCTTTCCGTTCCCAAAGTTCCCTTGTGCGAGATCAACCACACTAACTAGTGTGTTGCGGTACTGCCTCGGCATTTATGTTGGAGCTATTATTATGACCCTAGGTGTCTTATGAAACCATCTAGTAATCTAGCCATATTTTTTGTTCCCAGTGTGATGATTCTGGCCATCATTCTCGAAAGCATCTCGTGATGCCACTTAGTAGTAGGTATTCTACTCCTGCGTTTCTGAGCCCAAGATTCACCCTACTTACTTCATGTTGACAGTGTTTGCTTGTTCCTTTAAGTTATTAGTAACCTTTGCATTAGTCCTCGAGGTTCATGGTATGTCCTTCTTCCAAGCACCATGAACTACTTATGGCAGAAGTTCCTCGCTGAACCGAAAGACCACAACCAGAATGCTCTTGACAAGTTCTCGATTATATGAGGTTACTCTGCCAATTCTACCTATCTGCATGGGTTATCCGGAAGAAATATGTTGAACCTGTTCGACATGCTAATCCATGCATCCACAACTCAGTAAAACGTATGTTCTTTCGAGTTGTCCCTCTTTAGTTGTTTTTTAGCCTCGTCTGTCAATTGTTAGTCAGGACTAGTTGTGCATTCGTGTTATCGATGCCTATTATTCTTGTGGTCCGTCAAGCCATTCTATTCCGGAATGACTAGGACAAACAAACTCCAGCACCTCATCCATCTCTTGGACTGGTCAAAATAGTTGTACTCCGCAGATCAAAATGCTACCCTGAAGTACTACCATCTTATGTCAAGAATGTCATGGGAATTGCACACCATCCTATGAACTCTTGATACAATGATACTTCTCGCCATCGTTATTCATTCCTTGGTCCCCATATTATTGCAACCGGAGTGCCGACAAGTGAATCATGATGTGTGAAATCAATACTCCTAGCAACCTTGTTGCTTGGTAGTTAAAGGACAATAATTTCATCCTTAGCGTGTTGGTTATTGAATCACCATCCTAAGGTTGATCGTGCTACCTAGTCCTTATTTCCGGTGCACTCCCTGATCAACAAGTTAGGATAGTGCCAATCCTTGCTCATTTGATCATATCGTCTTGCCCTGAAAAGCAAGATTGTTCTCAAGCTTAGCAACATATCGGTGGTTCGTGATTTTCCGAAAATCTTCTCGGAAGCATTACCAGGCTGTCACCTGACCGCTATGTTGAGTTCGTGATCAAGTTTGTTTTTTATAAGTCACCTCTTCTCTATGAATATGTGTTGGATACCCCTGAGCTAGTTGGTTAAGCTAAACAACAACTTGGAGAGTTGGAAGATAAAAGCTTCGCCGGATTTAGTTCATACTAAAGGGATATCTTTGTGTTTGTGTGTGTGTTGAAGAAAGATGATATCTTCATCGATTTATCCTCATGATCATTTGTTGGATCTATTGTCTTGTCAAAACTTTGATTTGAGTGTGGGCTATCCTCAAATCAAATCAGAACCAACGATGTTCGTAATGTTGTCTTACTCGTGGTTTTTCCTCGAGCATACACCGTTCTATCTTTTGTTCTGACCAATGCTATCACTTGTTCACATAATTGTGGAATTCCATCTATATGGAAATCCCGATGACTTGTTGTTGAGCCCATCGGCAGCATTTTGTCTCATCCATGATTCGTGCTGAACATCCAGCTAGTGTTGGAAACTTTTATAAGCATTACCTTCATGTTCCGTTCATGAAGCATGTGTTGGATGAAAGAAGTGACTTCCTCTAATTCATGTGCATTTGATGCAAGTTGCCGCCATGAATTCGAGAAAGTCAATGTTGCTTTCTTTGGAACCATCCCAAGTCAGTCATGTATATGTGCGAAGTATTCTGTGGTTTGGAGACTTGCAACCTTCATTCTATATGTGTCCCTAGCACACCAAGCCACTGATTGATTTGTTCAAGGAGAAGAAGTTCCTTCTTAAGAGTATACCTTATGCAAGGACTTCGATATCGTCGGTGATGGTTCCCCACCTGAACTCGGTAGTGTTTAATTATAAGACTACTACATGGCCATGCTTGTCTGGGACAACGTGTTCACATGTTTGTAGTAGAACCAGCTCATGTTTTGGAGCTTACTACCATAGTCCATTTCCCGATAATCTCGCAACATCGTCTCATCGATTTGTGTTGCAAACATTCATTTTTCTTTCTAGACTCGATGAGTTTGGAATATCCTGACACCATCCAGATCTGAATCTCAGGCAGATGTGATGGTTGGAGCATTTTCCAAGAACTATAATATTGGTCTCTCGATAACCGGTAAAGTGGATGTCGTGGCCAACACACCCAGCCGGAAGACCTATTATTGTAGTATCTCGATTGAACAAAGTTGGCCACCTCCCCGTGAGGATTTCGTAGGATTTACCTTTGTAGTTAATCCTTACGGATTCTTGTGCTCCTGAAGTCTGACCTTTTACTTGACGATTCTAGGTATCAAACCATTTTAATAAATGGGTTGGGCTAGCACATCAAGGAGAACATTAGAAGCAGAGTGCTAAATGTCTCTCGGTCGATCATCCAGATTTTGTCCCCCTGGCCTCGCTAAGGTGAAATTTGAGAAATTGTTGTCTTCCTTTGCACCTGCATCCTCCACCGGTATTCATCATGGTAGTAAGTTGTGTTGCCAGGATCCTTGACATGGATATTGGTAAAACCTTGATGAATATGGAAATGCTCAAGTTCGTGAGAGCACGCGCAAGTGCTAGGTTTTATTGTTGGCATTAACTACATAGTGCTCTCAGTTTCCTCGGTTATGCTATAACCCTTTCAAACAATGGATACACTCTCTACTGATGGGGTTCCTCCCCAGTTACCAGAATCATTCCCAGCATTTGCATTTCATTCCAAGCTTGCACCGCCAATGTGCCATTCTACCATGTGTTCCATCCATTTCCGATGATAAGCTAAAATCATTCCTTGTATTGTCTTCAACAAGGTAATCCACATCATCCATTCTAGTCTGGCATGCCATTCCTTCGTACTCCGCCAAACGATTGTTGTGATTTGCCTTAGGCTAATATAAAGAGTCTCAATGATCTCTATATCAAAGGTAATTCTTTTTGCCACTTAAGGTAATAATTCTACGAATCACCCTCCTCCAAGATGTCTCATTATGGTACCATGGCAACTCAAATTCTCGCTACATTGACAATCGCTCACCACCCTATTAGGTGTGGAATTGTTGTCTACCTAGTGAACCCTCGTCATCTTTTACACTCCATCCCTTCGGATGTATGCCTCGTGTCTCAGCTCGAGAGATGTTTCTATGTCTCATTCCGTGAGTTAATCTTATGATCATTAAGATGATCCATCCATGTAGACATGTTTCGCTCCTTTGTCCTCGTGTTGCATGAAGATCTCGAAATCAAAGACGTCAAGATCAATTTGAGTCAATAAATCAACAACCTCGAGAATATAGTTGGATCATGAAGTTTGTGATACTTAGTGTCCCCTTTGTCTTCTTACCTCACATCTTGAATCTCGGGACGAGATTCTTGTTTAGTGGGGGTGAGTTTTCACATCCCTAGTTTTGGTCTGACCTAGGCTAGCTTCCTTGTGAGCATCATGTTTAAATTCAAATGAAATTTGAATTGAGGAATTCTCAAAGCCTCAAAAACCTTCTAAAAATAATCAACATTTAAAACTTATCAAATGAGTCCAAGAAAATGTTCCTGTTATTCTGTGAAAATATTGGTAAGAGGTAAAATTCATACCAATATTTTCAGAATCACAGAAATATTTATTTTGGGCCCTTTTGAATTAAATCAATGACATATTTGAGTTGGATTTATTTCTATTATATAAGAAATAAAGTTCAAATATTTTTGTAAGTTGCATGACACTTTGGGATAGTTCTGAGCTCACATAACAATTTACAGAAAGTAAAAAAAATGATTTGATGTTATAAATCAAATCAAAACAAAATGCAAAGAAATAGAAAACTAAAACAGAAAATGAAAGAGAGGGAGAGAAAGAACTGGGGACTTACCCGTCGGCCCAGCAGAGGCCCAGCCCACTGGCCTCTGCCAGTCATCACTTACCTCTCGCCAGGAGGACATCGCGTGTGGCCGCCGCGCGCGAGCACGCGCCTCGCCACCTCCTGCTTGCCGCCGAGCCCCTGGACGCGTGCATGAACGCCTCGGTGTCGTCCTGATCCGCCCGACCTCTCTCACTCTCCCCCTGCTCTCTCCCTCGCCAATCCCCCACCTCACCGAACACGCCCGCCACCCCTGACGAGCACCACTACGGCCATCGCCTCTCCCTCGTCCCCTCGAGCAGTCCAGAAGCTCTGCCTCGTCATCGTAGCCCTCTCCACCGAGCTACGCTGCACCGGAAGCCCCCGAACGACCTCACCGAGCTCGTCTTCAACCTCTGGCCGCCCAGATCCCCGGCGACCCTGCGCTGCCTCCGACGCATCCCCGGCCTTGTCTCCGCCTCGGTTGGACCGCTGTGAGCTCCTGCTGCTTCTCCTTTGCTCGCCCCCTCCGTTCCCGTCCCCTAGCTCCATTTTCCACCACGGACGAAGCTCGCCGCCGCCATGCCTCGTCACTGTCGTGACCAGAGCCACCGTGGCTTGAAGCCGAGTACACTGCCGTGCTCCACACCTCACCAGGAGCACGTAGCACACACCAACGCCTCCCCTAGTGCACTGCAACGCCGAACCCGTCGTTGTCCGAACTCTGGCGGCCGCAAAAGAGCTCGCCGCTGTTGACTCCGTCCACCCCCGCTCGAACCACGACCATCAAGAGATGCGCCTTGTTTCCCTCTTTCAAACGCACCCTTCCGCGCGTCAAACGTTGTCCTGTAGGCGAAACCCGAGCCACTCTAGTGCGCCTCCATCGTATTTTGGTCGCCGCCGGCGTAATTCCGGTGAAGGTGACGTGGCAGATTAGTTTAGGGTTAATGACACACTTAGTCAACCACTAGTGACACTGACAGCAGGGCCCTACTGACTAACTAAACTTAGATTAGTTTCTGCTTAGTATTAACTAATCACAGTGGCCCCACGCGTCAGCATTGACCATGCTGACGTGGCCATTGACTGGGTCCACATGTTAGTGACCCTAACTAGCACCGTGACACTGACCAGTGGGACCCACTGGTCAGGTTTGACCTGGACCGTCCCCGTTGACTGCTGACGTCACCCTGACGCAATGCTGACGCAATAAATCATTTTCTAGATTTATTCTTATACAGGAAATTCCATAAATGCTATAAACTTCAAAAATTCATTGAAAATTATCTATAGCTCCAAATGAAATAAATTATATATGAAAAATGATCAGAAAAATCTAAGGAATCTGTTTATGGCATTATCACGCATGTTTGATCAACTTAAAGCTGCTGTATACAACAATTTGAATTAATCGCATTTGAAATGTCATATATGGAGTTTGAATTTGAATCTTAGATTCAAACCAACTCCATTTAACCTGCTGCTAGTTGCATTAGCTCAAACCACAACATATTGCCATGTCATGATCATCCATCATATTGTGCATTGCATTGATTGTGTTGTTCTTTGTTTGTCGGTGTTTGTTCCCTCTCGATAGAGGTGGTTCCGACGATGAGTTCGATGACACCGATGAAGAACTATACTATCTTCAGAAGTGCCAGTCAAGCAAAACCCCCTTGTTCATTCCGATACAATCCCACTCTCTCGCTTCTGCTCTCTTTTACTTCATTAGGACAACAACGATTCATCTGCTACTCGCTGCGGTAGTTGAACCCCTTATCCTCTACATGACTTGTCATTGCCACAGTAAATAGATGAAACCCACTAGCATGAGTAGGAGTTGTTTGAGCCCTGATGTGCCTACTCATTCATGTTTGTTGTCATGGCTGCTACTGCTTAGAGTTGAGTCAGGTCTGGTTCATTGGGGATGAACTGGAATGTTGGGAACATGTCCTACTGTGTGTGAACACGATTTGGTAAAGGTAGCGGTGAGAGGCCATGTAGGAGTACATGGTGGGTTGTCTTATTGAAGTCGTCCTCAGGACTGAGTTCTGTGTTTGTGATCCATGAACAGCTACTAGCACTCATTGGGATCCTTAATTGACCCTCTCGGCTTCTTAATCACCCTTGTCCTCTGTCCAGGAGTTGCAAGTAGTTTCTGGTGTTCGTAGTATGCTGGAGGCGGTGGGCAGCACTGACCCGAGTGGTGGGCTGTGATGCGGTAGGCACGTGGCATCGTGTACCGGGCGCCCGTTTGGTGTCTCGGGAACCCTGCACACATCGTTCGGGGCCGTATGTGGAAACCTCGGCTGGACTCCCTGTGGATGGAACCTGAATAGGCGATAAACCTGGACCAGAGACTTGAGTGTTTAGGTAGGCCGTGGCCGACACCCTCGCCAGGCTTCTGCTTGAAGGTTGCCGAGATGCATGACATGTACATGGCGGTAAGTGGCGAGAGCGTGTGTGAAGAAGTACACCCCTGCAGGGTTAACATACTCTATTCGAATAGCCGCGCCCGCGGTAAAGGACCTATGGGTTGCCTATACAGTTCATAGACAAGTGAAAGTGGATACTTTAAAATACGCAAGATAAGTGTGAGTGCTATGGATGGCGTTCTCATAGGGAGACGGGAGTGGATCCATAGTGGTGTATTGATATGGTGAATATGTGGACTCGTGTGCGCCACCTCAAAAGAGTTACTTGCAGTCATAGTTCAGGATAGCCACCGAGTCAAAGCTGGCTTTCTGCAGTTTAACCCCACCAACCCTTTGTTGATAATGATGCATGTGTAGTTAGTTCTGATGTAAGTCTTGCTGGGTACATTTGTACTCACGTTTGCCTATCTTATGTTTTGTAGAGATACTTCAGTCTCGCTTGTAGTTCCGTGTGGACTTCGACGTTTAGCTTTTTACCTCAGCTACGATCTTGTGACCTTGGCAGGATCTGGTACATAGTCAGGCTTCTCAGCCTTTTTCATTTGTAGATGTCTGTACTCAGACAAGTTAAGATTCCGCTTGTGCTTTGACATGTATGCTCTGAATGTTGGGTCATGAAACCCATGATTGTAATATCTCGCTCCTCGGAGCCTATTGAATAAATACTTGAGTTGTAGAGTCATGTTGGGATGCCATATTGTATTTGCACATGTCGAGCATATTGTGTGTATGTTATTGAAATGCTTGGTATGTGTGGGATCTGACAATCTAGTTGTTTATCCTTGGTAGCCTCTCTTACCGGGAAATGTCTCCTAGTGCTTCAACTGAGCCTTGGTAGCTTGCTACTGCTCCGGAACACTTAGGCTAGCCAGCATGTGTCCTTCTTCGTTCCTGTGTCTGTCCCTTTGGTTAAATGTCACGTGATGTCTACTAGAGTCCTGTGAGCCTGCTACAGCCCGGTTTACCGGAGTCCTGCTAGCCCAGCTGCTACAGCCAGGATTCACTCGCTGATGACTGACACGTTCGTTGCTGGGTCATGTATGCCTGTCCCTGTAAGTTGGTGCCACTTTGGGTTCACGACTAGCCATGTCAGCCCAGGCTCCTTGTCATATGGATGCTAGTGACACTATCATATACGTGTGCCAAAGGGCGCAAACGGTCCCGGGCCTGGTAAGGCGACACCCATGGGAATACCGTGCGTGAGGCCGCAAGGTGATATGAGGTGCTACATGCTAGATCGATGTGGCATTGAGTCAGGGTCCTGACAAATCTGAAAGACAACAAAGCCAAGATCTACCCCTCTACTAAAGGGGAGGTAAGGAACTGCAATATAGCTCTACACTTGATTCACCTTTTGTTTCGAGTAAACTTGCGACACCTACACCTAATATTGATTCTGATATGTCGCATGTTATTGATGATGACACTGCTATGCAAGATGCTTATGATGATACTACTTTGCTTGATAATACTGTGCCACTAGGTGAATTTCTTGATGAACAACTTGCTAGGGTTAGAGAGAATGAAATTACTAAAATTGATGATATTATTGAAACTGAAGATTATGATTCTCCCCCTAGATATGAATTGCCTGTTGTACCTGAGGGTTATATTATGGATGAAGAAATTGCTAGAGACTTTCTTGCTTGTAATAATAGAGATGATCTTAAGAAACTATTAGCTAAGATGAAAGAAAAATCTTTGAATGCTAAAATGTAATATGATCCTAAGTTTGCTACTTCACCTATCTTTGTTACTGATAAGGATTATGAATTCTCTGTCGATCCTATGTTAATTACTTTGGTTGAATCTGATCCTTTCCATGGTTATGAATCTGAAACTGTTGTGGTACATCTGACTAAATTGAAAGATATAGCCACCCTATTTGCTCATGATGAAAAAATTCGCTATTACTATATTCCTAAGTTGTTTCCTTTCTCATTAATGTGTGATGCAAAGTTATGGTTTAATTCCCTTGCTCCTGATTGTGTGTGTAGTCCACGGGATATGATTTACTACTTCTCTGCAAAATATTATCCTGCTCATAAGAAACAAGCTTCCTTACATGAGATATTTAACTTTGTGCAAATTGAAGAAGAGAGTCTCCCACAAGCTTGGGGGAGGCTTCTCCAATTACTTAATGCTTTGCCTGATCATCCTCTGAAGAAAAATGAAATACTTGATATATTTTATAATGGACTAACTGATGCTTCTAGGGACCACCTAGATAGTTGTGATGGTTGTGTTTTCAGTGAACGAACTGTTAAGCAAGCTGAATTGCTAAGAATAATATATTGAGTAATGATAATGATTGGATAGTTCCTGAACCAACTCCTAAGCCAACTCCGAAGAAAATAGGTATTTTATTTCTTAGTCCTGAAGATATGCAAGAGGAAAAGAAATCTATGAAGGAAAAAGGTAATAAGTTGAGGATGTCAAGAATTTACCACCTATTGAAGAAATACATGGTATTGATAACCTGACACAGGTAGTAGAGGTAAACTCTCTCTATAGATTTGATGAAGGTGATATTCCTCATGATAAGTCTGCTAGTCAATGCTTGGATGAGTTTGATAATTTTATTGTTAAACAAGAAAATTTCAATGCTTATGTTAGTAGACAACTGAAATGCAATGCTCACATGCTTGACTACTTGGGTGATTATATGAGTAGAACTGTTAATGATCTTAAGCTTATTAGTAAACATGCTTCCATGGTTAGAACTCAAGTAGAGCAAGTACTTAAGGCACAAGATGATTTGCTCAATGAGTTGAATAGTGAGAAAATTGATAATGCTGTTAGGGTTATGACTAGAGGTGGTAAAATGACCCAGGAACCATTGTATCCTTAGGGCCATCCTAAGAGAGTTGAGCAGGATTCTCAGAGATTAATACTGAAGCACCTAGTAATAGTAATAAAAGAAGAAGAAAACTGATAGGACTTTGGATGCTTCCAGTGAACCTGTTATAGACACACCTGAGAATCCCAATGACATTTCTATTTATGATGCTGAGACGCAATCTGATGATGAACATGAACCTATTGATAATGTTAATGATAATATTCATGATGATGCTCAACCTAGCAATGATAATGATGTAGAGATTGAACCTGCTGTTGATCTTGATAACGCACAATCAAAGATTCAACGTTATGATAAGAGATACTTCGTTGCTAGGAAGCATGGTAAAGAAAGAGAACCTTGGGTTCAGAAACCCATGACCTTTCATCCTAAGCCATCCAAGAAAAAGGATGATGAGGATTTTGAGCGCTTTTGTGAAAAGATTAGACCTATCTTTTTGCGTATGCGTCTGACTGATATGTTGAAAATGTCTCCTTATGCTAAGTATATGAAAGATATTGTTACAAACAAAAGAAAGATACCAGAAGCTAAAATTTTCACCATGCTTACTAATTATACTTTTAAGGGTGGAATACCAAAGAAACTTGGAGATACAGGAATACCAACTATACCATGCTCCATTAAAAGAAACTATGTTAAAATTGCCTTATGTGTTTTGGGAGCCGGCGTTAGTGTTATGCCTTTCTCTTTATATCGTAGACTTGATTTGAATAAGTTGACACCTACTGAAATATCTTTGCAAATGGCTGATAAATCAACTGCTATACCCATCGGTATTTGTGAGGATGTGCCTGTTGTGGTTGCAAACATTGCTATCTTAACAGACTTTGTTATTCTTGATATTCCCGAGGATGACAATATGTCGATCAGACTCGGTAGACCCTTTTTGAATACTGCAGGGGCTATTATTGATTGGAACATAGGCAATGTCACTTCTCATTGTAATGAGCATATGGTACACTTTCTGAAGAAACAACCTCAAGTTCATAGTATCAATTCTATTGGAAAATTTTCAACTATTACTATTGGAGGTTTTGAACTCCCTCTCCCTACTGTCAAAAAGAAATATGATATTCTTATTGTTGGGGACATGCATATCCCCATTGTGGTAACCTAGTGTTATTTGAAAATTCTCCGGTTTCATGTTATTTGAAAGAAGTTTGTTAATAGGACTTGATCAACCTTGTTAACGGATTGCTTTTGATGAGCATCAGATGGCGAATTTAGAAAGCACAACTTTCTGTGCCCACCTTTTACTTTTTGTTATTTAGATTAAATAAAGCAAAATAGTATTATCTGTCTTTTTCTGAATTATTTGTGCAATAAAAAATATCCCAAAAATAAAAGTTCTCCAAATGCCCTGAAAATTTAGTATGATTTTTTATTGAATATTTTAGAATTTATGGCACTGAGAATGCACCAGGGGTTGCACCAGTGGACCACAAAGGTGGAGGGCGTGCCCTACCCCCTGGGCACGCCCCCTGCCTTGTGGGTCCCACATGGGTCGCCCTCACTTATTCCAGCACCCATCCACTTCGTCTTCCTCTAGAAAAAGTATCCCGTAGCTCAAACTCGTGTTCTAGCTCATCTTGCTGCCATTTTCGATCTCCTTGTGCAAAGATCCATTGCAAGACTGTTTTTTTGACTATATACTACAAGGCAACAGCCTCATAGCTCTTTCTTCAAATAAACCAAAGGAAACAAAAGTCTTGTACAAGTCCATTACAAAAGAAGAAAAGGAAGAAAACTTAGTTACAACCCAGAATGTCATGAATAAAGTTATGTATCCAAGCTCTGAATGTAGGCCTTTCATTCCTAAAAACCTTGTCATTCCTTAGAATCCAGATGTTTCAAGCAGCAGTAAAAACCACTTCAGTGAAGAAATTATGCCCAAAATCCTGCCTAGCCTTTGCTGCCATGTGATAAGTGGTCGTCCCAGGCTAAGGATCCCAGTTAATCTGCAAGTAATTCCAGACTCTTACACTAAAATTGCATGAGAAAAACAAATGAGCAACATCCTCATGGATGAGAAATGGGCATAGCACAAAAGAATGATCCTCCACGTGTCAATGCCTCCTCTGAAGCATATCTCTGGTATTCAAATGATCCCTTAACATCAGCCACCCAAACATTTTAACTTTCAGAGTGCATGAAGATTTCCAAATCCAGTGGAAAATAGGATCAACAACAATGTTTTGGTGCACATGCACATAAAATGATTTGGGTCTAAAGCACCCCTTATTGAAAGACCCTATCCATGTGTCATGATCCTCAGAGCAAGCATATGCATTCATCATTTGTTGCAGACATTCCAGCTCATTAAAAGCTTGGGTGGACAAAGGTAGATGCAAAGCTGAGAGGAGCTCCTGGGAGAGAACCTCAGACCTTGAAAGTTGTGCATCAATAACAAAAGAAAAACGTCTGGGAAACTTTGTACTGACGGAGGAACCCTTAAGCTCAACAACCCGACTATTAGTCCAGAACAAAATAGACCTACCATCACCCAACTTTGGAGAGGGAAACTGACAATAATTGTGTGCTAATTTGAACACATCACGCGACCAAAAGGACCCACATAAACTCGTAGTATGAGGGACAGAGCTATCATAATATGAGTCCCAAATCAGATGAACCCACGGAATGTCATGGTGATTATAGAACTTGTGCAAGAATATCGTAAGCAAAGCCTCATTCTACACTCTTAAGTTGAGCACACCAAGACCTCCCTTATTTTTAGGCAAGCATACCAAATCCCAAGTAGCTAGGGATTGTCTTGGGGTATCAGAATTTCCTCTCCAAAGGCATTGTCTTTGAATCCTTTCAAGTTGCTTCAAAATTCCAGGAGGAATGACAAGTGTGCACAAAAAATATATGGGCATGGAGGTTAAAATAGACTGAAGCAACTGCAACCTGCTCCCCTGGTTAAGAAAACAAGAAGTGGCAGATAATCTCCTTTCAATTCTATGCACAAGTGGCATCAGATCCTAAATTGAGGGCCTTGTAGTTCACATGGGATGACCCAAGTAAGTGAAAGGCATAACCCCCAGCATCCCAGAATTGAAGCTAGTATATTAGCTTCATCATTTGACATATTCATAGGCACCATTAAGGATTTTGCAAAATTCACAGACAACCCAGTTGAAGTAGAAAAACGTCAAGCATGTCTTTAAGAGCAATGAGCTGGTGATCAGAAGCAGGCAACACAATAAGTGTATCATCACCATACTGTACTATGGGGTAATCCCGACTGTGAGTTTGGATTGGTAGAGTTAGAATTCCTTTGGAGCACATAGCATTGAACACAAACTGAAGCAGATCTGCAGCAAGCACAAATAGTAGAGGTGAAATTGGATCACCTTGCCTAACAGCCCTCTTACATTTAAAATGATGTCCAGGTACACCATTAAGAAGCACAGAGGAAGAACCAGATGACAGGATGGATTGCATCCACGAAATCCATATATTATTAAAACACTTGTACCTCAAAATTCTGAGAATGGCATCATGCTCAATAGTATCAAAAGCCTTACTAAAATCCAACTTCAGTACAACAATTGTTTTTTGATGCCTGACATTGGTGAATATACTCAAAGCACCAAGCTAAGCAGTCCTGAATAGACCTAGATTTAATAAACTAATACTGGTTTTTATGCATACAAGAAAGAATCACTTTCTACAATCTGTTAGCAAGTAGCATAGTGAGGAATTTCAAGCAGGTGTTTGTCAAAGAAATTGGCCTATAGTCATTCAAACCCTCAGGTGAGCTTTTTTGGAATCAGAGTTATGAGAGAACTATTGATGCACTCAAGGTGAAGATGCCCATCAGAAAACTCCTTTACCAATTGGAGAAAATCATCCTTAATGATTCCCCACACTTTTTGAGAAAGGGCCCAGTGAAACCATCAGGCTAGGAGCTCTATCATGAGGCATCTCTTTAATAACAATGTCAATTTGCTCTTGAGAAAAGGGTTTAGTCAAATCATCAAGGCCCTCAACCTTTCTGATAATATTTGGCATGTCAAAACCTATTTGAGTGTCATTAGCACAATCCATCCTCTGTTTAAATTCTTGCATAAAAAGCCCAGCAATTCACTACAAAAAAAAGACACATCCATGACATTTTAAGCCGTACGAATTTTTTTCTGTCATACTTATGACACTTCTATGACGATAATTGTGACAAAACCCGCTATCATCACAGATGTGGTGGGCTCCTACTTCTATGACAAAAAATCATCACAGAAAATGGGCTTTTCGTCATGAGAGGGCCTAAAACGCAGCTGCATGACATTCTTTGGGTCGTGCATGGCGGAAAAAAACCGTGGTAGAAACGAGGATGAGGAAAATATCGGGGAGTTCCTAGTTACGGTGGGTGGTCGCGGGCCAAGCGATGCGCGTTTCTCTCGTACATGTATGCACGTGGGTGCAAGGTCTTGGGCTCTAACTGAACCCGAGCGAGGCGTTGCCTAACTGAACCTGAGCGATTGCACTGCAGGATATGCGTTACTAAACCCGAGCGATCGATTGATGGCTGTTAACTGAACCCAATCGAGCGATTCCTTCACTACTGGTGCTAACTGAAGCCGATCAATGCTGCCTCTGGATGAATAGTGAGTGTTGTTGTGGGGTGGGGTGGGGTTGGATGAACAGTTCCCGATGGGGGTTTGATGAACAGGTCCCCGTGGTGTTTCCGCTGGATGAATAGGACCACGATCGATCGAGTCGGTTGGGCATGGATGAACAGGACCCCGTGGAGGGCTTGATGAATAACACTCCATGGAGGGAAGGTTGAACAATAGCCGGTGGAGGTCGGGTTGAAAAGTAGCCGATGGAGGGCTGGATGAACAGTAGCTCGTGGAGGGGTGGTTGAATAGGACCCCGTGGAGAGGTTTGGTTGAACAGTAGCCGGTGGATGAGCGCGCGGTGGAGGCTGGATGAACAGGAGCCCGTGGATGAACAATCGCAGGTGGAGGCTGGAGGAGGCCAGAGGAGGTCGACGGTTGATGAACAGTAGCCCGTGGAGGCTGTAGGAAGTTGAAGGCGGAGACGAACAGTATCCTGTGGAGTCCCGTTTTGCGGTACGCCATGCCCCTCCCAATGAACAGGACCCCGTTTGGACCGTAGCGCTCCAACACAAGTCCGTTTCCTCTGTTTTGCGGTACGCCACACCCCTCCCGATCAACAGGACCCCATTTTGATCGTAGCAAGTCCAAGAGAAGTCCGTTTCCTCCGTTTTGCAGTACGCCAAACCCCTCCCGATGAAAGGCATCCCATTTTGACCGTGGCCGATCAAACACAAGGCTGTTTCCTCCGTTCGGCGGTGCGCCAGGCCTCGTTTCCATCGGTTGTTCTATCCAAGCCGGCTGGCTCCCGATGAACATGACGGCGAATTCCTTTCTGACCCAGCCGGTTGCCTCCCCGTGAACACGACGACAACATAGTTTCTCCGTTCCGACCCAGCCATGTACACGAGCCCTGGCCGTACGTATGCGCGAGTAGGCATTCGAGACCTCGCCCGTATGTACATACATGGCCGTATTTACTTTCTTGCACCCTAGCCACTGTATGTACGTGTACATGCTATGTGCGTGCCTCTACTACGACACGTGTGCGCCTCTACTACGACATGTGCGCGCCTCTAGTACGACACGTGTGCGCCTCTACATCGACCAGTATGTACATACACTTTCGTGAAAAGAATGACAATGCTGCGTACGCTTCGACCAGGTGGGTCCCGACTGTCAGGCATTTCCTTGCATGGGAAGATGTAGCTGGTGGGTCCCAGCAGTCAGGGGGCGAATCATTTTTTTTGCCCGTAATATGTATGCACTTCCTTGTATGCG
Organism: Triticum dicoccoides; assembly: GCF_002162155.2. Taxonomy (NCBI): domain Eukaryota; kingdom Viridiplantae; phylum Streptophyta; class Magnoliopsida; order Poales; family Poaceae; genus Triticum; species Triticum dicoccoides. The sequence continues at coordinate 282,523,218 of NC_041385.1, forward strand.
AAGATGTAGTTTGTAGGTCCCAACAGTCAAGGGTGAAATAATTTTTCACGAAATACGGTGGCCCATCTGGTGGGTCCCTGCTGTCAGGTGGAGGATGCATTATTTTCCGCGTAATAAGGAGGCACTTCCTTGCTGCGGCCGTGGACCAGCTGCCAACCTCTCCATGTACAGTACTCTTCCGATGGAAGTCGGTCATTGACCACATTCACCACACCACGCCAAGAGCACCAAGGTGGTGGACGATGGCGAGGCCTAGGAAGGGGACGACACAGAGCCGGAGAAGACACGGCAGTGGAAACCCACGCAGAGCGGAGTATGGGGGTTCACTGGTTCGGCTGCGGTGTGAGGCTGCCTTCGCCGTAGAATAACGGGGGGTGTGGGTGAGTGGAGGTATGGCCTGGCCAGTGGTGGGAGTAGTAGGGGCAGTGAGGCCTCTGTGGCAGCACACCCAGCCACGGGAGGCAGGAGTAGGTGGCACGACCGGCACTGCGTTGGGCGGCTCGAGCAAGAAGACCAGAGGTTGAAGAAGCACGGCGGCCGTTGGATGGACATCGTACGATCACTGCAGCTAGAACCATTTATATTGACTAAGTTGACAAAGCCCTTGGTAAGCGTCAACTTAGTAGGCCCACAGGTCAGCTTCCGAAACGGTGCGCCCCAGATGTCAGGGGGAGGAATCAGTTTTTGGGCAGATGAAGCTAGAATATCCGAGATTGAAGAATAAGCATGTCATCCGTTGGATGGACATCCAATGGCCAATGCTGCTAGAACCGTGTGTTGACTATAAGTTGACAAAGCCTTGCACACGCGTCAACTTAATTTTTTTAGGGGACGCATCAACTTAGTAGGCCCACAAGTGTGTGGCAAAGACCTTATTGCCCATTTCAGATTTGTAAGAATGTACATCCCATTTTTGAATTCTAATGGGATTTACTACAACCCATTTAGAGTTTGTAAAAATTACGGCCCATATTCTAGCTAGGACAATGATTAATAATTCCAACCAACCATTCAAAACAGAATTTAATAAAATTTCCCACATTTTGATGGGATTCCAATTATTTTTATCCCAAAATTTCTAGTTAGATTAAATAAAATTTCAATATAAATTTGTATTACATAAAAATCCAACACAACATTATGCACGCAACAATTAATTAAATTAAAATTTTCAAAATCCAAAAATAATATTATATAAAGTAATTACGTGTTTGGTGCATTTTTTTATAGTTACTGCCTAGTTTTTATAATTACATCCCATTTATTATTTCTTAAAGCCCATTTTCTTGTTAAGCCTAATGCATCCCTCCCAGGAAAGATTTGCAGCCCAGCGGGGCGGAGAATAACAAGTTGACCTTGCCTAGGTATTCCTGAAAAAAAAGTATAGCTGGGCTAGCCATTTTCAGCTTGCAAAAAATTTATATCTGGGCTAGATATATGGCCTGGGCTAGAGGGGCCACCGCTCACTTAGTTAATACCCTGCTCTCCTCTGAACAAGAACGAAAACATCGCTCAAGAAATACTCTGCAGTGCTCACACCTCAAAAACACAAATGCTGCTCGAGCTGCTTGGTCCCAGCTGTCGGCCGCTCCTTGTGCAATTCTCTCGTTTATTGACTACATAGGTTGACAATGGTGTGGGACCATGATGTCAGGAAACCAGGAGGAAGCAAAAAAACTATAGTTGTATATAATAAGGAGGCACTTGCGTACGTGCGACTATGGCCCTGGTGGCTCCCCACTGTCATCCTCTCCAAGTAAAGTCATCTCCTCATTCCTCTTGTTCGTTTACCATGTTGACAACGCGAGACGATGGCTCCACGGCGAGCGCATCAACTCGAAGGACGAAGGAGAGGGCCTCGAGGGCCCTGCGGATGGTCTGATACAGCGCCCGCTGCTCATTTGGGAAGCCAGGATCATAGACCCACATGTCCACGACGGCGTTGTTGTTTGCTTGTTCACCGGTGCTCGTTGAGGAGACGGAGGTTGCAGCACAGGTCCTCCTGCGCTGGTAGCTCTTCCGCCGTTAGGGTGTCGACGTGCGGCCGCACCTTCTCTATGGTGAACATGGCATGAACCGGCTTGGACAGTGGCGCCGGCTCCTGGTCAGAAGCTACATCCATCGTCTGATTGTCGTCGCTCAGCTCGGTGAGCTCGCTGGCGAGCCAGGATGTCCGACTGCTAGACCGACCCGCTGCCAAGCACGAGCCTGACTTCCCTAGCCCACCCAGACCACCTGCCTCGCTCGCATGCGCTTTCCGCCCGAAACGGTTAGCGTCGCTCGCCCCGCTTCCTGGTGTAGGCGATTGCTCTGCCTTCAAACGACACAAGTGTCGTCCGTCCGTCCATCTGCCGCCCACATTAATTATACGCGGTTGCCGAGGCATCTACTCTGACGCCACAAGTACGTCCCTCCGCAGCCCACCATTGCTATATAAACTGCTGCGCCGGCCATAGCCATAGTCATCCGCCTCCGTTCCCTTTCTACTGTCGACACCACTACTGCCCAACATTGCTTCCTCGCGCTACAGCGCTCTTCGGGACGGGCGGACGATGGACCACACGGAGATGGCAACCATTGTTGTCGACTGGCTGGCCGACAGGCAGCTGGAGGACGACGACGTCCCGATGAAGAACATGGTAGTCGACGATCCGGCTCCAACCCCCTCCTCTGTGCCATCCTTGCCGGTGCATTGCACCATGACCATCAGCGAGGGTCATGCCCAATACATGGACATGGTGAGGCAGAAGCATCAGGAGCAGTTTTGGGAGGCGCAGGCCGACGCCGCCTACAACCACCATCTCCTCCAGGAGCACCTGCAGGCGGAGGAGCAGATCGCCGCGGAGCGGGTGGAACACGAGGCGCTGCTTGACTCGTACCTCTCCGCCTGCGAGGGCCGCCTTGAGCATTGGCGGTACCGCATGAGGGTGGCGGAGGCTGCGGCCGCCTACAAAGAGGGCGATGAAGCGGGCGCGGCGCTGTTTGGTGAGACCAAGGACGAGGCAGAGGACAATGCAGGCTCCGACGAGTGCTCGCTCCACTGGCGTCGATGAGGCCCTGCTCGGCCGAGGCCCCACGGCACCAACAACGAGGCTGAGGACACCTCCGGCTCCGCCGAGGCTCCGACCCGCCGGCACCGAGGCGGAGGCCCTACTCCACCGAGGCCCCGCCCCATCAAAAACGAGGCAAAGGAGATCACCGGCTCAGCCGAGGCCCCACCCTGCCGGCAATAAGGGGGAGGATTTGCCCCGCTCCTCCGAGGCGCCGCCCCGCTGGAAACGAGATAGATGACATCGCCGGCTCCGCCGAGGCCCCGCCCCGCCGGCACCGAGGCGGAGGCCCTACTCCACCAAGGCCCCGCCCCACCAACAACAAGGTAGAGGACATCGCCGGCTCAGCCGAGGCCCAACCCTGCCGGCAACAAGGGGGAGGATTTCCCCCGCTCCACCGAGGAGCCGCTCTACCGGCAACGAGACAGAGGACATCACCGGCTGTGTCAAGGCCCCTCCCTGCTACCAACAAGGCCGCGCCACACAGAAAACAAGGAAGAGTAGAACATGGTAGGTCGCCGCCGCTCGGGTCCAAGTAATGCCACCGTTGCTACCCTCCGATCGAATGCAAGATAGGAGGGTTGACCATTGACGGCCGATTAGCTTCTTGGTGGCAACGTGGAGTCGGAGAGCTATGTCGGAGAAGGACGCTGTTTCCACTTAACTACTGGTGAAGTTGGTTGACTGACACGTGGGTCCAACAGGCATCTGGGCCACATGTCAGTTACAAAACTGCACCTGCAGTTAATTCACTGAAGCTCAGTCCGCTGGAAAAGAATCTTCTGTTCCGCTCAGCCAGACACAGGTGGGTAACTTCAGTTAATTAATTATACCTCTAGTGCACCCCTTTTAAGAATGTTTGAAATGTACGGCATGTTTATATGAAATCCGACCGTGTATGAATGAATTTAGTTCAATTAGTTCTAATTCTTGTATCACTTGCATTGGATGAACATGCAAAACAATACGTACTAGCATTATTCCCAGGGCGATCACCTCGTTTGCAGCAGTTTCACATGTTCTCCCTCCGGTCCTTTTTAGTCTGCATACAAGTTTTGTCTGCAGTCAAAGTATCTCTACTTTGACCAATCTTATAAAAAAGATATGAACTTTCACAATGTGCGAAGTAAAAAGGAATAGAGGGAGTACAAAGAGTTTGAGCAGCTTTTTAGCGTTCCTGTACATTGCAATCAAACACACAGGCCTGGCACTTCATAGAGAACATTCCAAACAATTGATGATTATGCATCTCAGCGATCCACATGTCAGAGCCAATATTTACTTCACAACTAAAGAATAAAGAAAAATCGATCGATGCTGCTGACAGCAAAGGGCCTCCCATTCGAAAATATCAAATGCATGTCTTCTTGCTAACATCAATGAGCAAAATTTGACAAGGTTGTCCCATTCCAAAATGTCAAATGCTTGTTGTTTTGCGTACATCAATGAGCAAAACTTGACAAGGTTTTCCCATTCCAAAATATCAAATGCCTATGATTGTGGAATGGGTAGGGTTTTCCATCAGTTTGGACATTGACATGGCACCTCGTGCTAAATAAACCAGCTATTCTTTTTGTGCAGTTCCACCAAAATCAACCAAATTCGCATGTAGCTTGTCTGATTTTGCTCTTATATGTTGCAAAACCTTGAACTTATCGGCACATCCTTTCTTATGGTGGAATTGAATGATTCGATATATTCCTGAACATTTCTTGCAGTTCCCATTGAAATCAAGCCGAGCACCCCTCTTTGCACAAATACAAAAAAGTAATTAGTATAAAGAAAATTGTACTATGAATTGATAGTTTAAACACGCACCTACATGGTCCATGTAGAGCACACTTTAAAAAAATGGAACTCACCTGAAGGAATCCTAGAACAACATTGTACTTGCGCATCACAACAAAAAAATGGAGATCTGTCAGTCCTTCTGAGCTGCAGTTAGTTTGGTCTTGTGGGGAGTAATGTAACCATCCTTCAACTGCTCCTTCTGATGAGAAGATAGACATGGCTTCTTCATCCTGCATAATCGGAACTAGTCACTTCACGTACTCTATATTCTTCTTCAGAGGAGGATGATCCTGTTGTGCAAAGACAAGAGGACAACTAAATGCTAGCATCCCTGTTTGCTCAGGAAAAAAGGAAAGGAAATATTAAAGACAACACAGATGAAGCACTTCTCAAGGACAATACCACTTTGTCATGACAGTATCTAAACAGTAGCACAACACCAATAGAGATGACAACGCTCAATCATATGGATGAAATCCATGGGCGAGTACCAACCTTTGTTAGAAGGCTTATTGTGTAGAGCATACAGGTCAAGAACTTCTCCAGAACCATCTATTGCTATCTAGTGTGGTTGCCATGCTTACTATATACTCCTCAATTAATTTAATGTTTCCAACACCTTCTTGTGCAGTTCCACTAAAATATATGGTTTCTTCAAAGAAGATCCCTGTTTGCACAAGTCGAGATAATTACATATTACATTAAGAGTGGCATCAAATCATTGGCAAAACAATTGCTCGTTCCAGCCATAGGAATAAATTAAGATGCAAAACTATACCATTACTCGTGTCATCATAGTTCCAGTGCTTCATTACAGCACCGGGAGTAGATTTTTGTTTTTCTTCCGCTTGTTCTACCCCTTCATCATTTGGTTCAATAATAGACAAGCTTCGCCTTCAATGTAAGATTTGGCATGTCAATTAGGGAGCACAAGTATATCACTAAAAAATGACATTATTTTTTTCATGAAAGTGGCAAAATACAGGCCAACAGTTGTGAAATACCCTTATCTTACCTCAGTGGGATATTATGGTGCACATACAGATTGGAAGTCTTGTCTCCATTTGTGCAGTTCACTAAAATCAAGCAACATTACCGTACATGTAGCACAACATATGAAAGCACACTGCACAATCATGTGAAAGAAGGCTTGTACGGACCTCTCATGACGCGGAATTCAAAAAACTCACAAGAAGAAGATCTAAACCAAATTTGCCAACACGGATAGGAAGTAAGATCTCCTCTTGTGCAGTTACACTAAGATAAAGCAAACAAGCAACGTTGTTGCTCTGACATTTTGGTTGAATTGCACAAAACACTTTTAAAACAAAAGTGTTTTGTGAAGTGCAACAAAAGGTCACAATAGCAACGAGGTGAAGTAGATAACCCTGTTTACACAAAGGTGTAAATGAAACAACTAGTGGTCAATAACGGTGGATGACACAGAAGCCAACAAAAAGAAGCATCTAACTTATCTAAATGGGAAAGAAAGCAAGACAATAGCATTTCTCAAACTGTGGCATTGATTAATATTAACAGAGAGATTATGTTAACAATAAAATTCCTTCAACATCTAATTTGCTTTTAACTGTGGCATTGTATCAATTTTCCAGCGGCATTATTAGAGGGTGTTTTTTTATAGGGACATTTTGGTGTAGGGACTAAAAAAATTCCGTGTCAGTCCCATCTAAACCAAACAGGAGGGACTTTTATGGGCTAAAAGTGGGCATTTAGGACTAAAGAAAGAATACCCCGAGGGAGAGTCTTTTGGGGATTTTTTCCAACAGTTGCCCCTGCCCCGCATTGCACTTTGTTTCTATTAGTTCATTACGAGGGGTAACATGGTCTTTTAGAATGTAATTTAATAACCTCTAGTCCATGTTTAGTCCCTGGAACAAAGCAGGTAGGGACTAGGGAGTTTTTAACCAAACAGGGCCTTATATTAACAACAGCTAAAGAGTTGCACGGGACAGTGGACGCACTAGCACCATGTGCATCTAGCGATGTATGAAGGGGTGATGCACAGTCTATTGCAACAAAGAACAAACAACAAAGGAACATATTTGTGTTGGTCCCAGTTTTGTTATCTTTAGACACCTTTCCCTTTGTGAGCGCAGCAAATCTAGTCCTGCTCAAACTCTAGAGCCTTGTCCCCCAAAACAAAAGATCAGTTAGTTACAGATGTGCGTACTGTGTTTGCCATTGTTTTCCCTTCTCGACCAACGTAGGTGTTGGATAGCCAGTCTGTACTAGTACTTCCCCCCTTCCTTTCCTCTTTGAACCACGTCCTAGATTCATGCTATACAAGTTTCCCCACTACTTTCCCACATTCCTTTCCTCTTTGAACCACGTCTTAAAGTCATGCTATAGAACTTTCCCTAGTACTTTCCCCCATTCCTTTCCTCTTTGAACCACGTCCTAGATTCATGCTAGACAACTTTCCCCACTACTTTCCTGTTTGATCCAACACCTAGATTCGAGTGCAGAAGCGAAAAAAGCCCACATGCAGCTAGAGCAATGCATGTGGAATAAGTAAATTATACCTTAAGGTTCTTGGAGTGTGGTTCGGTGGGCGACCGGAGGCCGTTCGGACCACACTATGTACGACAGCGAAGAAGAAGGGGTCGGAGGCCCTCCCGCGCCGCTGCTGGGTGAAAGAGAACAGCTGCGCTGGTGGTGGATTCCCTCCCTCGCCAACGGCGACAGCGTTAAGCCTCCTTCCCTTCCTGGCGGACGGATCTTGTCGGCTCTTTGACCAGAAGTGAGGGGAGAGAGAGGCCAACGAAGTCTTGTTTAGACTTGGAGAGGGTGAGAGAGTGTGAAGAGAGAAACTACAAGCGTTGAGGCTCCAGCATGTATATATATACTGGGGAGAGAGTGTGAAGAGTGCAAGCCCTAGAAAACAAGGGCAGAGGCTGGAACGTATACATGATGAGGTGATTATATGGTCACTACGAGATCGTATAGCTCCGTATCCATCCATTTTGACCAGTCAAAGAATCCTCCTAGCACCGCCCAGATCACTTTCTCTATCATGCGGGGCCTACCTGTCATTGGGTGGAAGAAAGAAGTCAAACAAAACAAAATTATGCTCGAGTGTAGTTATCGAACCCGAGACCTCAAGTTTGATGAGCGAACAGCCTAACCAGCTACATCACCCTCCCATTATGTTCAACAAGAGAAAAATAACCTTTTATACATTCCTGCATTCGTGTGACAAGCATGCCGTGTTTTTTTTTGCGTGGGAGTCATTGGGATTTAAATCATAATCGTGTCATGTGGCTTTGGTGGTAAGACTATCCACAGTGGGAGTAACATAGGTGGTAACATCACACATCTTTAGGCAAAATAGATGATGTGGCGAGTAATTAATGAAGAAAGAGAGGCATGTGGTAACATATCTTATTACTGTAACATCACACATACCAAGACAAAATGAGTCTATGATCTAATAAATGAAGTGTTGCATGATACCACACAATGTTACTCCCCACTATAGAGGTAGTAACATTGACTAGTAACATATGCATGTTACTAGTCTAAGTTACTATCCATTGTGACTAGTCTAAGGTCTTTTGGGATTTAAAGCAGTGTTGGTAGTACAGTAATAATGCAGCCCTAGTCACCTTTGCTCTCTCCACGTAGTATGTTGGGCCCCACCAGTCAGAGGGTGAAAGAAACAAATTAATAAGAAAAATTAAAAGCGCCAGTGGTGTATCTTACCTAACACATCTCGCTACTGCTCGTGTACACTGTCCAATTGATCCCTCTATTAGCTCACGTACTATTTTAAGTGAATCCTTATTTTAACATGCACACAATTTTGGGCACTTGTATTCGACCTAAGTCAGTGTGCCACCGTATCTCGTACTACTCCCTCTGTCTAGGTGTAATAAGTCACATTAGAAGGTGCAGCGGGACCAAGGTGCAAGCAGATTGGAGGAGAAGGAGAAACTTGACCGGTCCTTCCTCCAATTAAAGCCCTGAATTCTGTCTATAAACGCAACAATTAATCCCAACAACTAAGATATGCCGTTTTAGCTACCATACATGGCCACATATTAACTCGCATGCAAGCCGACTTTGATTTCTTGACTGATCAACGCGTAGTTGCGCTCCATGCATTGGGTTTCCAGGGGAGATAACAAGGCAGAGTAAGGAGCGCTTGGTTAAATTGCTTAGGCTAGTCATAGCGGTGAGTAACTTGGACTAGTAACATGCATATGTTACCAGTCTATGTTACTACTACGCGAAGTTTGCTGTCGGAAGCGAGCCGACCTGGCTCTCTTGAGCTAGGAAGGTTTTCCTAGACGACCCAAGCTAGTTGGCCCACAAAAGCTAACATATTTCAACAGTTCCAAACGCCTAACCTTGCCCGGCTAGGCTATAAGCTGTTCTTGCTAAGGATAGAAACGCTCCCTAAGTAACAACGCTCGCTAGCAACGAGGTGAGGAGGGGATTGAGATGCAAAGTTAATGGATGACACCTAAACATTTTGGGAATATCTGATTTTTGTAAGATGACTTAACATCTAGATGGAGGGAGTACTACTCCTCAGTCCAGGGTTGATGGAATAGTCGTCACCTCTTCTCTTCTTGTACGTACTCCATTTGTATCCCACTTCCTGTGCCTTCGCACTCGCACGATATTCCTATTCTATGAACCTGTGTGTGCGTGTGCGTGTGTGTGTGTTTAACAACATGTGTGTGTTAGAGAGAGCGACACATCGACCTACTCCTACAGAGAGATGGTGTGTAGTGTACGATTTAGCCATGAGAGTCAGTGCATCCTCTCGTTTCTGGGTGTCCAGTCAGGACAGGTGGATAACTGCCATGCCTGCTCCTAACCAGCCTGGCCCACCCAAAGCACCTCCATCGCCCGCGCGCGCTTCCCGCCAGAAACGTTCAACGCCGCTCCAAAGAATCGGTGCCGCATTCATGCCCGGGCAGAGTGGACGTGACCTCTCATTGGCGGCTGCGTTGAAGGGAGAAGCGGATTCAAGAGTGATGGTTGCTTTGTCCGTCCAACTTACTGCTAGGTCCATGTGATTTGACGGCTCATTGGTCATTATTACTGAGGTGGTAGAACTGCTGGATGTCCCACGCTTTCGGTGAAAGGAGGTAGTACTAGATTACAAGTTTCTCCATTCTTATAGCGGAGTGGTGCGAGAGTAGTGAAAACACACAGGCTCACTGATTACATGGCCCACCTCACACTATCACCATATTTTCTGGACACCGTGCGACACCTAACTCTTTACGTAGTACTAGTATAGTACATACTGTAATTTATCAGCGAGATAAATTTGTACAATGCTATGAAGCTTCCAGCTTCTGTTTCATGTATCTTGCGTCCAACGTTGCCCGTTGCAACATTTCATCAAATACAAAGGAGACTAACATGCATGCTATTGCATCTCAATGATTGATAGATCATAGCCAATATGTACTCCCTCAGTTCCAAAATAAGTGTCTCAACTTTATGCAAACTTTAGTACAAAGTTGTACTACTACTAAAGTTGACACTTATTTTGGAATAGAGATGGCTAAAGAAAAAAAATGATCCATGCAATCCCTAGCCCTTGAACCGTAAACCCTAACCAGGCTTTGATATGCTGGCAACGTTGGAGCTTCCGAAGAAATGAAGTTTTCAACCCTTTGACCATCGGATCATTTTGTGCAGTTTCACCAAAATCGAGATGAGCATCACTGTGGCAAAGAAATTGACGAAGCGTGATTAGAATAAGATTACTGGGACTAGTTGATGAGACATAAACTCATCACAAATACAATACGTAGAAGCTAGTAGAGGTATGTGCGGGGCAAAGAAGTAGAGAAATATCCACATGGAGTGATGTGGGCGGCTGGAGCAGTGGTGCAAGCCGAATGTAAAGGGAGTTGTACCTGAGGGATGTCGGGACGTAGCTCAACCTAGAGGAGGGCAGTGGGAGGCGGCAACTTCCCACGTCGTGGCAGTGAGAAAGGGACGAAGGCAACCTCACCAGCTTTGTGAGAGGGAACGAAGGGGACCCCTGATCGGGACGTGCCGACAGTGGGTTTTCGCCGTCGGCGACGGTGACCGCATCTACACTAAGCATCCACCCCTTCCCCCGACGAACGTGATCCACCGGGATGTTACAGATGTGGCCACGGTCGTTTTGTGCGAGAGAGTGTCAAGAGAGCAACCCCAACAAGCAACCGTGTAGGCTCGTCCTGGCTATGTATATAGTGGAGGGTTTCCTTTTCTCTCCATATGAACCTATTTATACTGCGTACGTGCCACTGAAGAAAAAAACATTATTTATAAATGAGTGGCACCTACTACTCGTTCTCCTATAAACCTTGTGCTTGGCATCTCCAAAATATTAACCTTGCGATTGGCTCTTCGCCTCTTCGGGTAGTCGAGCAATAATGGTACTGCAGTATATATCATTCTTGCTATATGAGTCCCAAGGAATTGCTGCACGTCCACTACATGGGCGAGGGTCGAGGGGCAAGGGAGAGGGCGTACTATTATGTCCGATCCAATATGGACTACATACGGAGCAAAATGAGTGAATCTACACTCTAACATACGTCTATATACATCAGTGTTTGGAGTATGTACTAGTAGTTCATATTGAAATCTACTAAAGGACATATATTCCAAACAATATGATAATCTCTCTAACCAAGGTAGGGACGACGAGTAAACGGAGGTAGTAGTAATATTTTCTCCTTGTACTACGAGCCAACGCGCGCGTGGGCGAGGGAGAGGGTGTAAGGCGTACTAGTAAGCAAGCTTCACCTCATCCTGCGAGCCATCGCGCCCATGGGTGGGGGAGATGGCATACTAAGCAAGCTTCTCGCCGTTTTGCAAGTTGATGGGACACATCAAAAGTACTCCAGTGTATAGAGCCTTGCCTCTAACGTAGGCCCCACATGGTTTGCCTCTTTTTTAGCATAACACATCAAGTCGCAATTTGTTTGTTCACCCATGGTAGACGATCCTCCATCAAGTGGACAACCAGTACACGTTTCAAATTACCACGTGGGCTGCCTTTTCATACAGAAATGAGCCCCACCGTGTACCCGCGCGGGTGTGGCTGGGAAAGAGACGGGAGTATGTGCGCCGTGCATGCACCTCTTCTCTTCATGCAGGTCCCCCACCTACGTGGGTATGTGTGAGAGAGATACAAACCGAGAGAGACGGCGTGTGCATTCGTGAGTGTTTTTTGTTTGTGGGGGTGTGATATCATGAATGTATTTGTCGGATATGTGTCAATGACATCTCAAATAAAATTGTGCATGCAATGTGTGTGAAATAGAGGCCTATCCATATCATATATAGAGAGGGGGCGATCCACGAGAAGAGAGGGAGGGGTCATAGATATCGATAGAGTCGAATAGAGGATCAAGTGGGTGGGTGCGAGATCGATGAAGAGACCCATCGAAATTGTGTGTGTGCAAGTTAAAGATATAGGGCGACTGACCTACCAGAACATCAGAGGGCACATGTCAAGTTTGTGTGTGGTAGGGAGACATGACTAGAGCTCTCGATGTATCGGTGTGTGTGTCTTGAGGCAGGTAGAATCACTCGTATATGTGTTGAGAAGGAGAGACCCAACTATGTCTTGAGGGAGATCGGTCGACATCCATGCATAACTAAAGGACGGGAAATAGGATGGGACAGAGAGAGAGAGAGAGAGAGAGAGAGGATAGAGATTGAGAGATGGGTAGAGTGTTGGATGGGTGATGGAGTTGCTTCTCGAAGATGGTGGGAGAGGCCTACTAGACAAACTGAGGGTAGAACTGCAATATTATCAATAAGAGTGGGGATTTGTTTCTGTGTGTGCCTGTGCATGATACATCTATCGGGATGCATGCATGGATGATGAAGGGGAACCCTGTGTTTGGTAAGCAAACCTCACTAGACCGGTAGATCAATTGTTGTTTGTCGGAGGAAGGAATAGACATAACTTATGAGATAGATCGATCGACGCATGGGTAAAAACGAGTTATTGATGTCTACTACACAACCTTCTTCTTGTAGACTTTGTTGGGCCTCCAAGTGTAGAGGTTTGTAGGACAGTAGCAAATTTCCCTCAAGTGGATGACCTAAAATTTATCACTCCATGGGAGGCGTAGGTTGAAGATGGTCTCTCTCAAGCAACCCTGCAACCAAATAACAAAGAGTCCCTTGTGTCCCCAACACACCCAATACAATGGTAAAATGTATACGTGCACTAGTTCGGCGAAGAGATGGTGATACCACTACAAAAAAAATACACTTCCGTGATGATAGGTCTTTGTCATAGTAGGTCGCGTTTTCTGTCATGCATGTACATCCATGACGATTTTAAGACAGAATCAAGATAGTCATACCTGTGCTATCATACAAGTGTTCCATTACATTACCAAAATTATCATAGAAGTGCTTTCGTCAAGGGTGACTGACACATGGCATCCACCGTAACGGGACACCGTTAACCGCCGTAAGCTATCGGGTCCGGTTTTGGATCCAATAACCCGCGAACAGCCACGACCAATGCCGATTTTCCACGTGTAAAATTCTCCTTGGCTGACGGATCCACACATCAACTCTGCGTTAGCACAGGTGTCACTCATCCAACGGTCGAGATGGGCCTATGATATGTTGACATGTGGACGGCCCCAAAAGTGGCCCATAAAGTTTAAATGGGCCGTCCCAACAGAAGGCCCATAAGATTTAGCGGACCATAATGGGCCGGCCCAGCTAAAGGCGCACAAGATTTTGCAGACCATAATGGGCCGGCCCAGCTAAAGGCCCACAAGATATAGCAGACTACAATGGGCCGGCCTGTCACGCCTAATATGCGACCCTATCCTAAAGGAACTCGAAGGTACCACTAAGGATAGAAGCGCATATTGGAGACGCTTTTGCAAGGTGGATATCATTACATCGAACCATTACATAATAGATGGTGATACATACAAGAGGCATACAATGCCACACGAATACAACAATACATCATCCATAAGATCAACATCCGACTACGGATGAAACACAAACAGAAACTCAAACGACATCCACCCTGCTAGCCCTGGCTGCCGACCTGGAACCTATCCCCTGATCGAAGAAGAAGTACCTGCACCTACAACTGTTGTTGTAGTAATCTGTGAGCCACGAGGACTCAGCAATCCCATTACCATGGGTATCAAGACTAGCAAAGCTTAATGGGTAAGGAAGGGGTAAAGTGGTGAGGTTGCAGCAGCGACTAAGCATATATGGTGGCTAACATATGCAAATAAGAGAGAGAAGAGAAGCAAACGGAACGGTCGTGAAGCTAGAAGTGATCAAGAAGTGATCCTGCAAATAGTTACGTCAAACATAACCCAAAAACTGTGTTCACTTCCCGGACTCCACCGAGAAGAGACCATCACGGCTACACATGCGGTTGATGCGTTTTAATTCGAATCTAGTGTCAAGTTATCTACAACCGGACATTAACAAATCCCCATCTGCCACATAACCGCGGGCACGACTCTCGAAAGTTTATACCCTGCAGGGGTGTCCCAATTTAGCCCATTATAAGCTCTCACGGTCAACGAAGGATATTCCTTCTCCCGGGAAGACCCGATCAGTCTCGGAATCCTGGTTTACAAGACATTTCGACAATGGTAAAACAAGACCAGCAAAGCCGCCCGATGCGCCGGCAATCCCGATAGGAGCTGCACATATCATGTTCTCAGGGCAACACCGGATGAGACAGGCTACGAGTAAAACCAGACCTCGAGTTTCCCCGAGGGGGCCCCGCAGGCAGCTCGGTTTGGACCAGCACTTAGAGAAGCACTAGCCCAGGGGGGCTAAAATAAAGATGACCCTCGGGATGGCCGACCCGAGGGAAAGGTGTAGGTGGTGGTGAGGCAAATGGTAAAACCAAGGTTGGGCCTTGCTGGAGGAGTTTTATTCAAAGGGAGCTGTCAAGGGGTCCCATAAATCACCCAACCGCGTAAGGAACGCAAAATCAAGGAACATAACACCGGTATGACGGAAACTAGGGCGGCAAGAGTGGAACAAAACAGCAAGCATAAGGCCAAGCCTTCCACCCTTTACAAAGTATATAGATGCATTAATTAAATAAGAGATATTGTCATATCCCAACCATAATTTGTCCACCATGGAGCAATCTTCAACTTCACCTGCAACTAACAACGCTACAAGAGGGGCTGAGCAAAAGCGGTAACATAGCCAAGCAACGGTTTGCTAGGAAGGGTGAAAAGGTTAGAGGCCGACATGGCAATTTGGGGAGGCTTGAAGAACAAGTGATAGGAAGCGCAACATAGCGATAGAACGAAGCAACTAGCATAGCAATGATAGTAATGAGATCCAAGGTGACGGTCATCTTGCCTGAAAACCCGCAAAGAAGAAGAACAAGTCCAAGAAGAAGATGAAGCCGCGACGATGAACCAAGCGTAGGCGAACAAATCCTCACGATCGTAACGAAACGGGAACTATAATAAACACACCACACATATAAATGACATGATGCTCAACCAAGTATGATGCAAGACAAGACTATATGAAGCTACTCATGGCAAGAGATGATGCATACAAGAACAACACATCAAAGCAAGGTTAAATGAGGACGGAAACAACATATAACAATTCCGGTAAGTCCTCATATGCAAATTTAGAAATTGGTCCAGAACTGAATAAACCTTATGTTCAAGTTGTTCAACAGCAAGTTAAGATGCACCAAGATGATCTACACGAGATTCTAGTCAAGTTACATATAAAGTTCATTTAATTCGGAGCTACGGCCTAGAAGATATGAGCAAAACAAGTTAAACATGGCATTGATGCAAAATGCATACAAACATCAAGCAAACACTCTCAAAACATGGATGCAACATGATAATATGAAACTTCATGCAAAATCAAGCAAGTTTCATATAGAGCACACTCAAAACGGAGGAACGGTCCAAAACAACAACTAGGCATCTAGCAAGCATCAAAACAATATGCTATAGCATCTCAACGTGAAAACAAAAGGCATGGGCATGAATTACAGGTAAAGCATGACAAAACATGAACACTAAGCTATCTCCAGAAAACACTATAACATGCTCAAAAGGACATGGCAAGATTGCAAATAATAACAGTTCACTGACTTGGGAGAAATCACTGGACATGGCAGAAATAACATCAGGTTGCAATGTTTAGAGCTATCAAACAACATGCTACAGGAACTTAACATGAAAAACAAAGTCATGGCATGCTAATAATTAAGACAAAGAACAAAACTCCCTTACTGAACTAATTCCAAAGATCAACATAAAATATGGTAGGATCCATGCAAACATGGCAAATGATATGACAGATTTAGACATGGCTGGAACAACAATAAGTAGGCATGTTGGTGAGCTTGCACAACACACCACAGAGAAATACATGACATGACAAGGTGACCAACAGTAAGAAGACATGATTATGAAACTAAACATGGCAAGAGAAAGTTCATAGGGTGCATGGATCACTAGCAAAGCTCATGGCAAAACTGAAGTTAATGTTAACAGGCTGACAGCAACATTATTTAGCAATTTGAGAGGAAGATTACAACAAGCTATTGCAGGCTATAAATGCAACCAGGGGAATAGATGGATAGATCATGACACGTGTAACAAGACATCCTTAGTGAACATCTCCAGATTAAGCACAGAATGACCTGTAGTAGCAGGTTTACATAGCATCATCATATGACAGATCCAGCCTAGTAAAACAGAAACAACAAGTACCCTACTTCATGAGCTTGATTCACTCACCACAAGGCACACAAAAATACACTTATTGCACCACTATAAATATGGCATGATGTAGCTCAAAATTCATGTAGACATCAAGCTCATAGGATGCACACACAAAATGCAATGAAAAAGACAAAACAACAAGTTCTGTTAACAGACAACAGTTAACATCATATAGCACTCTTGCAAAGATGATTAGGGCATCAAGATGAACTCAAACAAGCATGGCACAATGTAACAAAATGAAGAGCATCTCATAATGAACATTTTGATATATTACACGCACAAAATGGAGCAACACACATGAAGTTATGGCATGATGAATAGTGCACTAGAAAGAAAAAATTTATTGATAGAGAGAATCGAGGGTCAACCTTCAGATCTGGATCTAGATCCAGATTGGGCCGGCGAGCTAGGGCAGCGACGGAGAGGGTTTCGGTGGCCGGCAGCGACGGCGAACGACGACGGGCGGCAGGGCGGTGACCGGAGGAGGCAGATCCGGCCCGACTCCTTGTCGGATCCGGCCGACTCCTTGTCGGATCCGGCCGGGGCGGGGTCGGCGGTGCGGCGAGGCGCGGGAGGCGCGCCGGCGCAGAGGCGACGACGGAGCTCGGGCCGGCGGGGTCGGCGAGAGCCCGGGTGGCGGAGGAGCTCCTGGCCTAGGCGGGGAGGCCGGAGGACGGCGGCGATGGCGCGGGTGAGCGAGGCGGCGGCGAGGCACGGGAGGCGCGGTCCCG
>NC_041385.1:282540753-282565970 GCF_002162155.2 Triticum dicoccoides
TGGCGGCGAGCGGGAGCCGAGGGCGCCGGGTCGCACGGGCTCGGAGGCGGGCTCTGATGGGCTTCGCGGGCCGGCCCCGGGCTCGGGCGGGCTGCGGCAGCTGGATGGGCACGGGGGTGACGTGGCGCATCGGGGTTGGGCGAGGATGCGGTGGAGGACACGTCCGGCGGCGGGAAGGAGTTTGGCTAGGGTTTGATCCAAAAAAATGGAGGAGGAGGACGTTTTTATAGATAGAGGAAGCTAGGGGAGTCCAAATGAGGTGCGGTTTTCGCCCACACGATCATGATCGAACGAACGAGAGCATGGAGGGGGTTTGGATGGGCTCATGGGCAGTGGTGAAGAGGGGCTGGGATGCAAAGAGAGAGGAGTTTCGGGCTTTGCCGTTAACCGTTGGGGCATCAAACGGACTCCGAATGCGACGAAAATTGACAGGCGGTCTACCTACTCTAAAACAACACTGCACGCCAAGTTTCATCCCATTCCGAGAAAAATTTTCCCCCACTCGCGAAACAAGGCCTGAGAGGTGCGACGGGCGCGTGCGAGTGTGGTTGGGCTCAGAATGGATAACGGAGAGAACCGGGGGAACCCGAACGGATGCAAGTTTTGAAAAACATGCAGATGATGACATGGCAAAATGCAACACACAAGAAAATGACATGGCAACTACGGCGAATAACTGGAAGGCACCTGGCGCATCGAATCCAGGGTGTTACACGGCCTAGCTAAAGGCCCACAAGATTTTGCAGACCATAATGGGCTGGCCCAGCTAAAGGCCCAACATTCTCTGTCAAATCGGCCCGTCAATGGCCTGTCCTAAACATGTCATCATCGCGGCCCATGGTCACTTCTGGCCCGTTAATAGTCTGCTAAGTAATTGGGCCGAATTACGGCCCGGTGTATTTCCGGCCTGTTAATGGTCCTGCTTCATTTGGGCCCATTTATAGGCCATCAAAAATTTCGGCCCATAAACGACCGTGAAGGATTTGGGTCATATTCGGCCATGTCTGACATTCGGCCTGTTAGAGGCCCACTATGGATTTGGCCCACTTTTGGCCTGATATCATTTTTGTCCTGTTAACGCCGGACGAAAACCATGGGCCATATGTAGCCCAATGTCATATGGGCCCATTAATGGCCCATATAAAAATGACGATAATCTAGCCCAACTGAAGTTACGGCCTGTTAAAGGTCCGTGTATTAGGTCGGCGCATTTACGGCCCGTCCAAATTTTGGCCTATCAAAGATCTGCATCATCAATGGGCCACCATTTCGGCCTGCTAAGACTAGTGGGTTATTTGGCATAATCAGGGCCCAATATCACTTTCGGCCTATTAAAGGCCCATGTTTTTTATGGGCTTGAGATATTTACACCTGTAAACGGCCTATGTTTACCGAGGGCCCAAATTACATTTAGGCCTGTTAAAGGTCCACTATGGGCACAGGCCTACTAGAAAAATATGAAAGCTTATGCTGATTTAGGCCCAGATATTTTTAGTGGGCTACATGCCAATTTCGGCCCATAATCATTTTTAGCCCAATTGGAATGGGCCCGACGAATGTTGGCATGTTGGGCTCCTACGAAGCTTTTGGTCAAATACATTACTAAGATAAACCTACTCTATACAAAAATAGCGTCATAATTACTGCAGCTTATGGCAGCATCATAAATGTTGTATCACAACAAAATAAATTCCAACCATACAACAAAAGGCCTGTTGGCAAAAAGTTTACAATCCTTCCATATAAAAGCACCATCAGATGTATACAAGCACAGATCATTTGACCTGAGTGTTAATGTTTCAGGCTGTAGAATCTGATGGAGCAGCACGATCTTCACCTTTTTTCCGCCATTGCTCTTGAACAACGAAGCGAATGTCTGATAGTCTGGTTTCAAAACCATTCATATCTTGACGACATTTGTTAACCACTATTCTTGTTTCCGAAACGACGTCCATTAGGGATTGGACTTGTGTCTGGAGCACAGATATATCACTCTGTCTAGAAGGAAGATTTTGTTCAGTAGGCGATTTGGACGAGGTTTCCTTGAAAACCAACCCAGAATTACGCAGGAAGGTGCTTTTTGCACTGTTAGTGGAGAGATACTGACGCACTGTAGCAAGAGGTGACATTGTGCCTGTGGTAGCCTCGTCACCTTCAAGTGGTTGTGGTTGTTGAATCATTTGTTCCATAGCTTCCTGAAAGTTTGAACTTGTAGACTAGTGTACCAGATAAGTTACTAATGAGACAAAAACAAAAAAAGTAGGTTAAACGTTTATACATAACTGATTTTGGTGAACTACTGTAATACATTAGAATGTATTGTAGTGCCAACTACATAATAAAATCACATTTGGAACATATGTCCATGTAGCATGCCTACTGTATTGCCTATTTCCTCACATTCATTAACATCTAAGGATAAATAGACATGGTTTAAAGTAGGATAAACATAGTATGACATCATTCATATCATGGGCAAACATATACAAAACAAACAGGCTATTTTATCATTGTGTGCGCACGTGAACATAACAACTAGATTATAGATCAAGACCAAAAGAATATCCTTCATCTCTTTTAAACCATGTAAGGTGAAATGATACGTTAAGACAACTATGTATAAAAGTGAACAGAGTAACTGACATTGGCTGCAAACCAAGTAGTTAAATGAACACATCATAGTACCAATCATTTCAAAGGCAGGAGGAGTAAGGACTTCCAACAGCGGCTTGAACTAGTGTGCTCATGCCCTTCATCTTGCTGGTGTGGCAATCCTTGGAGATTTGCATTGCATTTGGTTCAGGTTCTTTCTGGTCCGCACGGGCTTTCCTCTGTATTTGGAACAAGTCAATATAGATACAATAATATGGCACAAAAAAAAGAAGGAAGTAGCTGCTATTTACAAGAGCCTCACAGTGTGTAATATAGCTACGAGATCCTGTTGTCTGTTGGAATTTCACTTTAGAACGGTTGGTTTTGTTCTTCAAACAGTTAGCCTAGAAGAAGATACACTTGTAAGGCACATACATAAATACAAGTTCAATATGTGGTCTGATCAAATATATATAGCCTACCTGATACTTTGGATCATACTAGTGTTTAACGAGGGCTGTCCAGTCTTCATCTATAATATATTCCACTGGAGTTGTTTGGGCGATTTCATTGTTAGCATTTCCTTCAAAGTGAGATTTTCTAAGGTGGTAACGATCCTGTCACAGAGCAGACTGAAAAAGATGAGTGCATGCTTGTTTAGTTACAGCATCTTTCGGATCCAACTTGAACCTCATCTGTTGAAAAAAGAATGTGAGTATTATTAGGAGGAAGCTAGAAAGTATGGGACAGAGCAAGACAATATTACTAGTTGCGATGAATAACATTACTTACGGATAAATGGTCAAGGAAGGTGTTAAATTGTGTATTGTCTTTCTCATTCCTGTACTGGATCCACGTTGGGAGGATACATGCATGACACCTAACGGCAACGGCTGCCTCAGATACTAACTTGGTTGATTCTGTAGCATCACGTGGCCTTTTTAAACCTGCCTCAAAATGGACCTCCATTCTTCCTCCTTTAGATTTTTTTAATCTGTCAAGCATTATCCCCGATGTCTGTTTCTGCTTGCGCCATGGTTCTAGTTCAACAACGAATATGGAAAGTGTTAGTGTACATCAAACTGTGAGAGTACATATAAAGGAGCATGCTACTGCAACTTGACTCGGTCAGGTACCGTATTGGTGTTGATGCTCATGAGGTTAATCTGATCTTGCCAAGTCCTGTTGTGTCAGCAGTGCTTCAGAGGTAGTGTTAGGTGTGAAGGTAGCTTGGGAACTGGCCAGTTCTGGAGCAAACGAACGAGTAAATTGTTGAGATGCTGGTACAGTTGAAGCAGATGCTGTAGCTGGTGGAGTGGGTGATACTGTGTTTGTAGATTTAGCTGGTGGACTTGGACCTTCTACTGCACTATAAGTACCAGCAGAATCTCGACGACAGATCCTTTTCTGTTTCACCCGACGAGAAACACCACTCCCTACTATATTATTTTCCTTGCTCTTTTTTGACTTTGCCATGTCAAGCCGTACCCATAACACAAAAGAATAAAATCGCTCTTCAGAACTCATTGATGCATGATACAGACAAGCAATACTTTGATGTAAGACAACCGTATGAGGATGGAATATGTATGAAAAACATGACGACATGACATATTCACAGCTACAATGTGCAAACAAAGCAGACGGATTTTCAAGAAAATAGAAGTAATGCAAGCTAGACACCATATGAAAGATGCAACCAATATTACTCTGCCAAGTTAAAAGTGTCTTGTCATAAGTGGCAATTCGAAAAATTAGAAGCAGTACAAAGTAGAAAGCAATGAAAGATGCAACCACTATCAAACTGCCATGTTAAAAGCATCCAATCATGAGTGACTGATGCGGGATACACAACAGCAGTACTTTGATGTAAGAACATGGTATGATAGATAGATGCAGTGTATTCTAGACACAGAAAGCCATGTCATATGCACATGTATAACGTATAAACTCAACAGGTGCGATTTAATAAAAATAGAAGAAATACAGGCTAGACAACATAAGCAACATGAAACCAATTATCACATTGTCAACTTAGAGCAAGCACCTGCGATGGTGGAGTACGGGAGATGAGCTCATCATGTAGACTTGGGACTTCAACTTCATTAGCAGTAGTAGTGGCAAATCTAGAGAGTCTCTGTTTGCGTCGGTGCGGAGGACCACCAACATCCCCTAACTTACTCTTTTCCTTCCTATTTTCTGATATTGCCTTATGAAGTCGAAATCACAAGAAGATGAATAAAATTAGCTCTGCAAACTGGTTGATGCATGGTACAGCCGAACACTACTTTGATGTAAGGAAAGCGCAGGATAGGAGGATGGAATATATACAAAAAAAGATAGCATTTCATATTCACACGTACAATAGGAGGATGGAATATGTATGAAAAAACAGTAAGCGGAAGACATTTCAACAAAATTAGAAGAAATGAAAGCTAGACAACAAAAAAGTGTCTCGTCGTAAGTGCCATTTCAAGAAATTAGAAGCAGTAAAGCTAGAAGACAATGCAAGATGCAACCTACATCACAGTCCCAAGTTAAATTTGTCTTATGGGTAAGTGATCATTGCAGGTATAAGTTGTAAGCTACGCAGGTACAATTCAACATAATCAGAAGCAATACAAACTAGACATCATACGGAAAATGCAACCACATATAACAGTTCCAAGTAAGAGCAAGCACCTGTGATGGTGGAGTAGGGGAGATGTGCTCATCATGTACACGTATGTTCTAGAAACAGGAACACATGTCATATTCACAGGCATTATGTGTAAAGTAAGCATATGCAATTCAACAAAGTTAGAAGCAATACAAGTTAGACATCATACACAACATGCAACCACATATAATAGTGCCAAGTTAGAGCAAGCACATGTGATGGTGGAGTAGGCAAGATGTGCACATCATCTACATAGCTACGTTGACTATCAAGCCTTGCGTTGTCTTGTGAATCTTGTTGGGAGGATGGCGGAGTAGAATCTGTAGAGAACCTCCATTTCAGTTGCTCGGAAGGACCACCATCATCCAATGCCTTGCCAATTTCCTTCAGCTTTATTGATTTTGCATTGTGAGGTCATAGCGACAATAAAAAGGAATATAATTCGCTCTTCAGAACTCATTCATGCATGATACTGATGAACACTACTCTGGTGAAAGGCGAAGTCATGATACGAGGATGGAATATGTATGAAAAAATGGACGGCTTGACATATTCACACCTATGATGTGGTAACTAAGCAGAAGGCACTTCAACAAATTAGAACCACTGCAAACTAGACACCATATGGAAGGTGTAATCAATATCACTCTGCCAAGTTAAAACTGTCTCGTCATAGGTGGCATTCATCAAAGTAGAAGAAATACATGCTAGAAATCATATTCAAGACGCAAACCAATATCACACTGCCAACTTAAAGGTGTCCCATCATAAGTGACTGATGCAGGATACACAAGAAGAGTAGTTTGATGTAAGAACATGGTGTCATAGACAGATATAATATGTACCCAAAACAGGAAAGTGTGTCATATTCACACGTATCATGTGTAAGCTAAGCAGATGCAGTGTACACTAATTAGGAGAAATACAAGCTAGGAGACCATATGCAACATGCAACCAGATATCACACTGCCAAGTTAGAGCAAGCACCTTGGATGGTGGAGTAGGGGAGCGGAGACTTGGACCTTGTGATGCACTATCAGTACAAGGAGAATCGGTATAGATGCTCCATTTACGTTGCTGCAAAGGACCACCATCGTCGCCTTCCTTACTCTTTTCCTTCCTCTTTCTTGATTTTGCCTTGTCAAGTCAAACCCACAAGAAAAAGGAATAAAATTTGCTATTCAGAAATCATTGATGCATGATACTGACGAACACTACTTTCATGTAAGGCAGCCGCATGATAGGAGGATGGAATATGTATGAAAAACAGGACGGCGTGACATATTGACATGTATGATGTATAAAGTGTAAACTAAGCACAAAGTGCTTGAACTTGTTAGAATCAATGCAAGCTAGAAACCATATGAAAGATGAAACCAATATCACTCTGCCAAATTAAAAGGGTGCCCTACCAATGTATTTGACCACATTAGAAGAAATACATGGCAACAGGCTAGAAATAATATGCAATATGCAACGAATAAAGGTGACTCGTCGTAAGTGATTGATGCAGGATACAGAAGAGAGGTAGTTTCATGTAAGAACAAGGTTAACACATAGATGTAGTGCGTACCAAAAATAGGAAGGCATGTCATATTCACAGGTATAGTGTGTAAACTAAGAAGATGCAATTTACTCTAATTAGAAGCATTACAAGCTAGACACCGTATGCAACATGCAACCACATATCACACTGCGAAGTTAGAGCAAGCACCTGTGATGGTGGTGTAGGGGAAGTGCGGTCTTCAAGTACAGAGCTATGTTCAATATCTTCATTTAGGCTTGTTGTTTCTTGAGAATCATGTGGAGTGGATGAAATTCCATTCTTTATAAGAGTAGTGCCTCTCATATTAACCCACGCGCGTGACTGTCTCATCATAAGCGATAGATGCAGGGTACACAAGAACGGTAGTTTGATGTAAGAACATGGTGTGATAGGCAGATGTAGTATGTACCAAAAACAGGAAGGCGTGTCATATTCACATGTATAATGTGTAAGCTAAGGAGATGCAATTTATTAAATTAGGAGCAATAAAATCTAGGCACCATATGCTACATGCAACCAAATATCACACTGCCATGTTAGAGCAAGCACCTTGGGTTATGGAGTAGGTGAGATGAGATTTGGAACTAGCACTTCAGTACGAGTAGCAGGAGAATCTGTAGAGATCATCTGTTTCGGTTGCTCTAGAGGACCACCATCATTCCGTGCCTTCGTCCTTTTAGATTTTGCCTTGTCAAGTAAACACACAAGAAAAAGGAATGAAATTCGCACTTCCAAATTCGTTGATGCATGATACTGACGAACACAACTTTTATGTATGGCAACCACATTGTAGGAGGATGGAGCATGTATGAAAAATGCTAAGTAGAAGGCATTTCAACAAATTGGAAGCAATGTAATCTAGACACCATATGAAAGATCCAACCAAAATCACTCTACCAAGTTAGATGTGTCTCATTATAAGTGGCACTTCAACAAATTAGAGGCAATACATGTTTGAAATGATATGCAAGATGCAACCCATATTACACTGTCAACTTGAAGGTGTATCACTAGAACTGATTGATGAGGGATACACAAGAAAAGTAGTTTGATGTAAGAACATGGTTAATAGAAAGACGTAGTATGTACCAAAAACAGGAAGGCATGTCATATTCACAGGTATAATGTGTTGACCAAGCAGATGCAATTTACCCTAATTAGAAGAATTACAAGGTAGACACCATATGCAACATGCAACCACATATCACACTGCCAATTAAGAGCAAGCACCTGCGATGGTGGTGTGGGGGAATTGCGGTGATCAACTAGAGAGCTACGTTGAATATCTTCATTTAGCCTTGCTGTTTTTTGAGAATCATGTGGGGAGGATGACACTACACTCTTTAAACGAGTAGGACATCTCACAGTAACCCACTAGGGTGACTGTCTCATCATAAGTGATTGACGAGGGATACAAAAGAGCATTAGTTTGATATACGAACATGGTTAATAGACATATGTAGTATGTATCAAAAACAGGAAGGCATGTCTTTATCAAAGGTATAATGTGTAAAGTAAGCAGATGCAATTTAACCAAATTGGAAGCAATACAAGCTAGACACCATATGCAACATGCAACCACATTTGACAGCGCGAAGTTAAAGCAAGCACTTGGGATGGTTGTGTGTGGCAATTGAGATCATCAACTGTAGAGCTACGTTTACTCACTCCAACTGCTGACACTTCACCCTTTAGAGTGCTGAAATGCTTAGTGCTTATCTTCAAATTACACTGGAGTGACTTCTGTCTTTTCTTTTCTACATTCATCAACATTGCGTCAGAGTCTGAAATACCCATGCATGAAAAAAATATAGTGTGAGTATGGGTGAAGTGTGTACGCAATTAGTATAGTGTAAAGGTAGCAGATAGCAGGTCGGTGAGAAATAAATGACGGGAGACATATGATATCTCTACAACATGCATGGCACACTAAATTACTACAGGATTCTATGAAAATAACAGTCGACTGAAAACAAATAGGTCTGTCCATTTTTTCTGCACCGTCTGATGGACAAAGAACGAGCACATCGCCTTCATCTACCTCCAGCCAGTCAGTGTTGACGATCTTCCTCGAAACGCCAGCAACCACCGGCCCAGTTTTCCTCCCCTGCCTGCGCCCTCCCCTCGACCTCACCGCACCACCGTGCTTGGCACCGCCCCCCGGCCATCCATTCAAGCCCCACCGACCTCCAAATCGGGCGCAAGTAGCTCCTACGCCCCACACCCCTATGATAGACACTGATGCGCCGCTTGCCTGGGGAACAGGCGGACTAGGTGCTCTGCGCGCCTAAGCGGGTGCTGCTTCTTGTAATTGCGGTTTGACTGACCCTGAATTGAAATCCAGGCGGGCTACTAATCTCTAGCAAAGGTGAAATAGTAAAGGGAGGAATCCTTGTGCATTTAGTATCACGAAGAAGATGCAGTAAGAAGCGCTCAACTAGTTTCTTTCGTGGGATGAATATGGTGTGAGCAGAGACGTAAGATTTGCACGAATAAGGGAAGAGGAGTACCTCTTTCTGCTGGCAGTGTTGTGTCCTCCTTGTGTTTTTCCAATGATCTTCTTGTGGTTCGGTGGAAACGAGAAGTTGTGGAGGACGGTGGAGCCTTGGACGAACCCATGGCCAAGTTGTTGTGTGTGGTGCAGTGGCCGTCTGTCGATGGCGGGGAACCAGATCTGAGGCGGCGAACGGCGACGTAACGGGAACAGCTCTAGTGCGGTGGACGGTTGGGACAATGGAGCGGCAGTAGTGAGGCGCAGGACGGCATGGTCAGAGTGGTTTTGGTATGGCGCACATCGGCGTCGGCATTGTGGAGGCAGCTCTGCCTCGACTTCAGCTACTAAGTCCTTGAGGGCGTTGCGATTGCGGTTGCGTTGGACGACGATGTCAGGGTACCCGCTCCGGCGTGATGGAGGAGGGCAGCGGTGGATTGACCACTATGGGGTGGAGGACGGAGGAGGCTGGGGTTTCGCGGCTGGTGGAGAGGGTGTTTTGGTGCCCATAGAGTATGAATGGGGAAACGGAGGGAGGCGGGAGCTAAGGGGGAACAATGTTTCGGTTTGAGACGTGCTTGTTTGAAATTTGGGGAAAGTTACAAACTTTGCCCCATCTAAAATTTCGGACATATTGCGGGTTGGGGGTAGGACAGTAATCTCAGGTGTCCCAAATGTGGCGGGATAGATTTCGGCCGAGCGCATGGGTGTTTAGGCGCCCACGGCGTATGAATGCTTCTCGGAGGCAGATGAGACTGGCGTCTTGGTGAAGTTACAAACCTACCCCGGATTAGACCTTTGGACATTGGGCCGATAGGCTACACGGGCCAGAGTCAAGACAGTAATTTCCTACCACCAAACATTAGTTTCACGCAGTTTCGGGTGACCACAAGCCTATTTGGCGCTTCGTTCAGTATTTGGGAGCAGAAGCATTAACGTTTTCGGTTCTCTTGAATTGAACTTTCAGGATTTGTCAAACTTCACAAATGTTTACTCGTGAAAATCCTAAAGCTACGATTATTTTGGAATGGAGGGGGTACATTTGAATATACATTGTACACGAGTATATATTAAAAAATATGAAACTTACCTCAGTTCATGCATGGTTCTAGATATAATCTCCTTGGTAGCCAAAAAAAGTTAGATATGTGTATCAATATATATAGCTTGTTCAAACTGACAACAAAGATTGATGCCCCCTTTTACATCTGATTTACAAATGCCATTATCTCGGGTTCAAATAGATGAATGAACTTCCTATGAATTCGAATCTTTGAAACCCCTTTATGTTGAATTCGACATGTATTCTATTTCGTAGCTAGCAAATTGGAATGTATCCATGCAAGTGATGAATGTATAAAGTGCTTCACACTAACAACATGGAGTGCACTAATTAATTTTTATATATGAATTGCAAAATCATCCATTGCCTGTATTTCAAACCACTCTCACTCTATGGATCGATAATATGAAATAAACTCATGCACATGCTAGAATTCAATAGAGTATGGGTGTCTGATAGACCGATTTTTGTCCATCGCAATTTGCAAAATTCATGATCTCATCCAAAAATAATAATTCCATTTATATTTTAATTGAATGCGTAGAACCGCCTTTTACACATAGATGCACTATGCCTCGGCCCGTTCTCACAAACGCGTTATATATCTCTCTATCTAACGCATAAGTGCACACACTTTATATGCATTGGCATTTCTCTCTCACACATGCTCACAATCTCTCTCAGGGTGTCGGGGTGTCTCACGCACATGCTATCTCTGTTTCTCTCTCTCTTTCTAACTACTATGTACCACTCTTTTCACTAATCTCATTTGGAAAACACTATTTCTCTCACATGCATATATACACACGCACGGTGTATACTAGCCCTCTATACGCACATATAAGTGCATATGTGTCTCCCGCACGCACATTATCTTTAGGCCTCTCTTGCACACATTGCCCCCCCCAGACACACCTCTCTCTTAGTAGTTGGCAGATATGATTTCATCATATCATTAGGTAGGATATCCCTGACTGTTAGGCTGGATGGTAATACGAGGCAAAGTTTTACCCTAGTTCAGACCCTTGCAGTTGAAGAAAGAGCCTGCTCCTGGTACTGTATATTAGTGATAGGGGTGTGTACAAAGTACACGTGAATACCAGGCATTGTGCGTGTGTGTATACTATCGACGAACTAGACCCCAAGATTCTATAACATACTGGGGGCCTAGGGTTACAAATCATATATAGTCGGCTTATCACCAGTGGGGATATAGTCCTCCGTGACTCTGGTAGCTTCGTGTTGTACGCCGAGTCCTCCACATGGGTCTTCGTATAACACATCTCAGTCCAACCTATATGTGGTGCAGGATGGAACCGACCAATGAGTCTTCATGTTGAACCACCACAACTAGAAATGATGTGCCCACCACACCACACATGCAATGGGCCACTAAGAAAATAAGCATATACGATAGTACAATGTTATACATGAAAGTTAATTGCATGGTGCATCCAAAAATATTTGTTCTGCATTGTGAATGTTTATATATTCTCCTAAAATATTAGTCACGGGAAAGAGAAACAAAGGGCATATCTCTCCTTGTCTCCCCCGGACACACCCTCTTGCTACACCACTTTCACATACGCACACAAACTATCTCTCGGCCCTCTGAAAGTATGCATGACCACGACACATTCATGCGTGACGGTCAATGTATTTCAAGCTAAAGCACTATACGGGCACTGGACTTCAGAATATGCTCATTACGGTCATCGTATACATTCTCGTGGTGATCATACGGTATCTAGCTCACGATACGCCTCCATATTTTGTTGATGACACTGACGGACTTTGCATTTGATGCGTGCTCTATATTTTGTTGACGACACTTACGGTCATTGTATTTGAAGCGAAAGCATGATATGGTCACCGGACTTCAGAATAAGCTCATCACGGTCACCACATACATTTTGTCGTGCTAACCAACATGTGGTTGGATGGTTAGGAGGACAGTGGTTTCTCGAGCCCACCAAGGTTAAAGTCCCTGTGCTCGCATTTATCCTGTGTTAATTTCAGTATTTTTTAGTGATGTGCGTTCAGTGGGAGGAGACGTTACACTCGACTACGAGGCACCTATGGTGACTTCGTAAAATCTCAAGATCATATGCTGGCCCACTCTCTCGAAGGTGCTCATTGGGGTAGGGTCCGCGTGTGTGTGCGCTTATAGCAGTGAGTGCTTGCGCGTATATATGAGCCATTGCATCTGTACCGTGTTAAACAAATACATGTCATGATTATACGGTCACTGGCTCACCCGTACAACTCCGTACTTTGTTGATGACACAATCAATTGGCCAGTCAAACGTTCCACGTGGTGCAACTAGTGTTGCACCAACCGGGCGCGTAACCGTGGGGCCCACCTGTCAGCCCATATATGACAGAAAAAATGGTAGTTTGAGTCTATACAGTGTTAATAAAATAGGAGTACAATTTAGGGTGATCATACGGTCACTGGTTCACCATACAGCTCCGTAATTTGTTGATAACACGATCAATTGACCAGTCAAACGGTCCACATTCAGCAGCGCACATTACCATAGGGCCCACCCGTCAGCGCATATATGAAGGACAGAAATGGTAATAAATTAGTGGTCGGTGGGTATTCGAAGTCGTGAGACCTCTTGTTGGCAGTCACCGGCGGTGGGGGGGCGTTGATTGGGCGGTGGGGTGGGGATCGCCGGAGAAAAAGCTCAGCGTAGGGGGGCCTAGAGGGATGGCCGGTGCGGCGGCGGACCGGCGGTGGGGAGTGGTTTCGGGGAGGGCGGGGCGGCGTGGCGGTTCGGCGGTGGTGTCTGGCGGCTCAAGGGGGGTGGAGTTTGATGATAAAATGGAGGCCCTTGATTTCATATCCAACGGCTGGAAAATCTAATGACCAGAGATGAAAAAGTCAGTCGACTGACGTGTAGCCTCACCCCGCACGTACACATGCACGCACGCAAGACACACACGCATGCAAGCATGCAACACTGACACGTACGCATAACGTACACATGCACGCATGCAGGCGTGCAACACTAACACGTACACATGGAGTCACGAACACACGCACGTACGCACCCATGCATGCAACACTGAAACGTACCCTTGCACACATGCAGCACTCGCACTCCTGCATGCACACAACACACGACGCAAGACAGACGCTCAACCTATACATGCATGCACCCTTTGTTAAGGACATGGATTGTTACGGGTATTAATCAATCTTATCTGTGATAAGCAGAACATTGATGTTTGCAGCGGTCTTTATGAATCACAACGTATCGAACGGGCTATCAACATAGTAGGCTTCTCTACATGAAAAAGATGACGTCACACTCAATGAACAATCATCGGTTTATGAAATGTCCGCCTTTGACCGCCCTGGCCCACCAAAGGTTCCTCTGTTGTGCGCTGCCTGCGTTGGGTCACTGACATGCAGGCCATGTACCCAAAGAGCCCACACGTCAGTGTAAGAAAGGCGTGGTGTCCTAGGTTAGAGCCGAGGGCACCACTCGCTGCACACCCGGCTGAACATGCCTCCTTGCCGCATTCAAACGCCTCCATGAAACCAGCCCGTGTGGAAGCCGAGAAACCCACTCTGGACACATGTCCGTTCATGACCGGTCCGACATTAAACGCAACGCCGGCCAAGCTCCTCCCATCCGCCATCTATTTAATCTCCTATTTAAACGAGGCCAAATGCCGGCCAAGAATCGCACACCTCCGCCGCTGCCCTGTCTCCTCCTTCACCATTTTGTCCACTCTTACAATGGCTTACGAAGAGTAGTTATTCCGCATCCAAGCCGGCTGGGTAGCCCGCCAGATACGAGCTATGTAGCTCGCTGATCCACCTCCCTCCCCTCGCCCGATGGAGCCAGTTGCCGCCCCAAGCCGACGCGCGGTTCAGCAACTCGCCGCTCCAGGCCAGCTCGATGAGGAGCGGCGCACGTGCATCTTTTCTGCCGTCCATCCCGCTGCCTCGTACTGCGTCTCCCATTTCTGTGGCCGAGACTCCCATGCCGGCGGCCGCGCCATGCAAGCAGCGACAGAATCTAGGTGCGCGGAGAGCGATGAGTTGGTGGCCAGCGCCTCCGGGTCCGCCGCCATCGTCGTGAAGAAGTAGAACACGGGAGGCCGCTGCTGCTTAGGTCCCATGAAGGCCACCGCGGAGGCGACGCCGGCGTACACAGTAGGTGTCTTGCCGGATCCTTTTGTTACGAGGACCTTCGTCTACCCCGCATGGGCTCCACGGAAGAGGGGAATCTAAGGATGAACTCGAGCCGGTGCTGGCCATGGCGAAGTAGTGGCCGGTGATGAACTCGAACCGGTGCCGGCCACCATCATCTTCGGCATCAGCCAGTGATATCAGTTGGGCAGTGGGGAAGTGAGCCGTCCTTTGCGCTGAAGCATATACCTCCGGGGCTCCCGGCAGTCCGGTGATCGTGCTGCCGGACATGAGGAACACAAATTGATCGGCGGGCGACCATTTAGGCCAGGTATTATATACCTGTGCTGTCCAGAACAAGCACCGGGTAGTTCATTTGAATGTAATGAAATCCGTCATGTTTGTATGAAAATCCGGTATTTTATATGATTTCCATCATTGTTTATATGAAATATCAGTTTTTCTACGTCTTTGCGTGACTTTCGTCCGGTTGGTTCAGTTGTTGTCATAATGTGTGCGGCTACTGTTGGATGGCGTAATTTGTGGGTCGTCGGTCGGTCTGCGGGCGGCTCGGGCGGCGTGGTGGGACAAAAAACCACAGCTCGTGCAAGCTCGTCTCCAACGTGCACGTTGGAAGATGCATGAGCACCCGAGCCATTCCTCGTTCATTGGTGGCAAAGGCACCGGTGGAGAAAAGGGTCGCCTATATTTTGGCTACCCCAGGCAAGATCCAAACAGCCCCTAACAACAGATTCAAATCCCTCGTTCGCCATGGAATTTTGCCATGTGTTGATTTCATGGACTAGCAAGATGCCCGTGCATTGCACGGAACATCAAGATGCATTTTTTTACAAACTCCCGCATGCATGCAAGGGATAATTAATGTCCTCCTTTGCTAGTACTATGAGGCAAACACCATTAATATTGCATCGGTTAGTGTTAGTGGCCTTGTATATCTGCAAATTGTAATTTTGATAGTGGCCCCTTGTATATAAAAATGGAGGGAGAAATATGAGAGATAAGGTGAGGAGTGGGGCGTGGTGGTGACAGGTGGTTGGACTGGGCGGAGGCATGGGGATGGACGGCGCATTATGTCTAGGTTTTATGTCTCTCTCACACACCCACGTAGGTGGGGGACATGCACGAAGAGAAGAGGTGCACGCACGGTGCACGTACTCCCGTCTCTTTCCCAACCACACCCACGCGGGTACACGGTGGAGCTCATTTCTGTATGAAAAGGCAGCCCACGTGGTATTTTGACACGTGTACTAGTTGTCCACTTGGTGGAGGGAGGATCGTCTACCATGGGTGAACAAACAAATTGTGACTTGACGTGTTATGTTAAAAAAGAGGGAAACCATGTGGGGCCTACCTTAGAGGCAAGGCTCTATACATTGGAGTACTTTTGATGTGTCCCGTCAACTCGCAGAACGAGGAGAAGCTTGCTTAGTACACCGTCTCCCCCGCCCACAGGCGCGGTGGATCGCAAGATGAGGTGAAGCTTGCTTATGAGTAGTAGTAGTACTACTATTGTATGCCTTACCCCTCCTACCTCGCCCACGCGCGCCTTACGAGTAGTAGTAGTACTACTACTGTATGCAAGATGAGGTGAAGGAGGTAGGTCAGGGGAGCCACGAGGGGCCCACGAGGGTGGGGGCGCGCCGGGCACCCTCGTGTCCGCCTTG
Source organism: Triticum dicoccoides (assembly GCF_002162155.2). Lineage (NCBI taxonomy): Eukaryota > Viridiplantae > Streptophyta > Magnoliopsida > Poales > Poaceae > Triticum > Triticum dicoccoides. Next base: position 282,556,940 of record NC_041385.1, read on the forward strand.
TTCACTTCTTGACGTCCACTCCAAGTCTCCTGGATTGCATTTGTTCCAAAAAGATCGCTCCCAAAGGTTTCATTCCGTTTGGACTCCGTTTGATATTCCTTTTCTTCGAAACACTGAAATAGGCAAAAAAAATAGCAAATTCGGGTTGGGCCTCCGGTTAGTAGGTTAGTCCCAAAAATGATATAAAAGTGTAGAGTAAAGCCCATAAACATGCAAACCGGGTAATATAATAGCTTGGAACTATCAAAAATTATAGATACGTTGGATACGTATCAAGGACCTCGCAGAATTCTTTTCTTTTTACCTTGTCTAGGACGTACACAGCTGGTGCCATATCTCGTGGTTTACCTTCAACTTGCACCTGGAAATCATGTTTGATACCCAGGTGTGTCAAATCAACCCTAGATTTTAAGGTATCTTTCGTCTAGCCTTCAATGTTAAGAAGTGTGCCGATAATGCTGTCACATATATTTTCCTCGATGTGCATCACATCAAGATTATGCCGCAGATCCAAATCTTTCCAATACTCCAAGTCCCACGAAGTGGACCTACGAGTAAACAATAATCTCTGTTCTGCCCTGCCATGCTTCCTTTACCTGCTACCATTACCAGGATGGTTTCCTAGTGTAATATGCCTGACCTTCTCTAATTCCACTTGCAACTCATCGGCGGTGAGCCTCTTTGGCGCATCACGGTTTTCATGCTTTGCATTGAACACATGTCTTTGGTATTTTCTAGGATACGGCTTGTCCTTGGCAAGGAAACAGCGGTGTCCTATGTAACAGATCTTTCTAAGTATTTCATATGACAGCGGATTCCTGTCATAGCAAACACATGCATTGTAACCATGTGTCGTTCCCCCTGACATAGTGCCCAAAGCCGGAGAATCATGGATGCACCAAATTATAACAGCACACAGAAAGAAATCAGCTGGTGGGTAGCTATATAGGTCTCGAGTGAGAACACCCCTCCATAGCTGTTGAAGTTCCTCCACAAGAGGCTCGATGAACAAATCAAAATCCTTTGTAGGACTTTTTGGGCCTGGGATGAGCAAGGCCATCATGTAGTTTGATTCTTTGGTGCGGAAATTTGGAGGCATGTTGTAAGGGATAACAAGCACTGGCCACATGCTATATGTGGCGCTCTGGCGGCCAAATGGGTTAAATCCATCTGAAGCTAAGCCAAGTCTAATGTTTCTCGGGTCAGCAACAAACTTTTTGTGTTTATGATTGAAGCTTTTCCACTCACTACCATGAGATGGATGGCTCATTACATTCTGATCTTTGTACTCCTGGTTCCTAGAATGCCACAGTACATCCTCTCTTGTTTCAGCATCATGAAACAACCTCTGCAATCTTGGTATAATTGGAAAATGTCTCAGAACATTATGAGGAATCCTCTTCATAGCATCGCCATCTTTCCATCTTGATGATTTGCATTTTGGGCATTCACTTAAGTTGGCATAATCCTTCCAGAACAGAACACAATTATTCTTACAAACATGGATCATATCATATCCAATTCCAGTTGCACGAAGGAAATTCTTCATTTTACTGTAGGTGTGTGGTAGCTCAGATGCATCTGGGAAAGATTTGCGGAAAGTAGCCAACATCGCATCGAATGATTTGTTGGTCATCCGCTCAGATGTCTTCACCTGAAGAAAGGTGACCATAGCTGAGAATACTGACAGCTTACTTCCTGGGGTGACAGCCACGTTGCATTGTTCCAACATGCGGGCCCACCATTTTTCTTCTGCAAGTGAAAGTTCACAGAATGCACGAGCATTTCATAGCATTGTTTCAATGTTGGTCAAACTCACTGGCTCTGCAACCACCACCTCCTCCTCCTCTTCCACCTGAGCATCAGGCAGATCAAGATGGTGATCTGCTGCTTCCACGTAGTCAATAACATTGACATTCACAGTTTCACCATGATGAACCCACCTAGTATATGTGACCGACATCCCATACAAGTGTAGATGATTTTGCAAAGTTGACTGGGGTCTTGTAACTGAATTCATACAACTTCTACACGAGCGGAGCACATCTGATTTCGGACCACCGTACTTAGCTCCGATAAAGTTCATGAAGTTTTCAACCCCCTCGACATATGCAGCGGAGAATCTTCGAGCAAAAGTTACCCAAGTCATGTCCATCTGTTAGACATACAAATTAGTTCTTCCACTAGATATTACAGGAAAAACATATATGCTTTTTTATGAAGTCCAGAAAAAAAATACCTAGGTCGATGTCTAAAGTTATGGCAAGATATTTGGACGAGCAGATCTAAGTAACAAAATATATGTATAGCTAATTCAGCAAACAGATTTGAGTGCTAAATGATGGCAGGCTATTTCAGCAGTCAATGAGGCCGAGCACACAGCCATCGAACTATCGAAGGCCATCGCAGCAACAAAGATCGAGTATAAAATGGTGTAGAGCTATTTCACCTAACAGATTGGCTACTAGACCATGGAAATCTACGTCACAATAAATATATGGCAGGATATTTTAGCAACTAATCGGCCTTGGCATGCCATCTCAACTAAGCAGATTGAGTGCAGAACAGGGCAAGGAAGCTTCTTAAGCAGAGCATATTGACTGTAAACTACTTCGGTAAACAGTGAGATTAACAACGTCTATCAGCTAACATTGAGCGCTACACCGACGTGCACGGGGCCTCAGTCTAGAATACGCGTACTGTGGGAGAAACTGACCATAGTGCATGTCCACACGAACGTTGCCAGCGGTGGCGGCGCTGACCGCCGTGCGCCTCCACAAAAACGCTGCCAGCGGTGGCGGCGCGGCTACAGGACGGCAGTCTACAAGAGCATACTGTGGGAGCGAGAGGATCACCGTCCGTCCCCTCGACGAACCGCAGCGTTGACGTATCAGCACGGCAGGGAGGGCGACTTTGGTGGAGCGAATGGAGTGGAGAGGGACGGGGGAGGGGGGTTTGGGGAATATTATTGGCTAGTTGGCCGAAGGGCGGTTGAATCTAAGATTTGGGGGGAATTTTTGGGTGGGGGGGAGGGTTTTCGCGCGGTGGGCAGTGGGAGTTTGGCATATGGTCGGTTTGTCCAAGTGCAGTCCCACAAGTCAGTGAAGAGGCAAGCTGTGTGCAGGACCAAACATGTGTGGGGTGCAATGCGACCGCGACAGGAGTGTTGTGAGTGTACCGCCTTTTTTCTTTTTAAACTAGGCGCTTCGCCCCCTCAAAAAAAAACTTGTTGCTTTGCGCGATCCATTGATACTACTACTAGTAATCTGGTAATCCCGACTAAAACGGCGCGGCCCGGTCTTTTCCCGTGCGATATGCAGGGAGGTTGGCATAGTTGGGTTTTTTAGGACGAGTAATGCTACACCTACGTAATCCCAGTTACGTAATTAATGTAATGTGAAACATGTGAGCTGTGGATTGTAGATTGGGGGGAGGGAGGGGCCCACCATCATGAAAATCAGGGGAGAAGAAAGAGAGGCCATTTATGTTAACCCTTTCATAGGTTCCAGTAGATGTAGAAAGATGTGAAATGCGTGAATGTGTAGTGGACGTACTATTGGAGTGCCTAAGATAAATTGTGTATGTATAGACCCTATGTGTTTATTTTACTTCGCATGTTAGCTTTGTCTCGGTTCAATAAAAAGCAGAGTTGGTGTTGATGGTGTGCCTGTCATCCTGCAATATAGGCTGTCCGATATATATCTAACGGATAGGAAGGAAACTATGACAATTACCCGCACTCCTCTCCACATTTGCAGATAATGCCTTCCCTCGTTCATCCTTTTCTCCCACAAGATCTTGATCATCCATGCAATGCACGGGCATCTTGCTAGTACTCCTACAATATACTATATCATTGTGAAAGTTCATATACACTGGCCGAGATTAATGCAAACATGGCAGATTTTCATTACATTTCAACCTTTTATAGGACAGAAAAATAAAAGATACCTGACCCTAAACCTATTCTACGGTGGTGACCGACGTCCTCCATCTGCGATCTCTATGTACGGGGGCGGGGTTCAAGACCCGTGAAGTGAAGGTGCGGTCTACAGTGAGGAAGAGTAGAACACGCGATACAGACCGGCCAGTTGGCACACCATGCCCTGCCGCCTCCCATGCCCTACTCATCCTCGGAGGAGTCCCCGACCTCGGCGGTGCCGGACGTTGGACGGCGGCAAGTAGGACGCATGGCTGACGGTGCTCCCGTCGTCGGTCGCTAGCATGGCCACCGCTTGTGCGGTCGCGTCCACGTCCGGCTACGCTGCTATTGCCTCACGAGAGACGACTTAACCGAGGGCGGCGACCTCGAGCTTCATCCCTGAAGACAAGCTCTCCCGCAGACTGTTCGCGCTTGCGGTCATGGCGGATGTGGTACTAGGTAGGAGGACGATGCGCTATGGTGTGGAGCTTAGCTGGGCGTTGCCGCTTTAAGTAGCGCATTCCGGTGAGGCCAAGCATCGAGGTGCATCATTAAGTTGCCGGAGTTGGTTCCTTGGGCACCGAGCCTCTTAACGACGGCATATGAATGGGCGGCATGAATGCGAGCAGCTGGCGCCGCTTGGGAACGCACCGCGTGACGGCACGAGGGATGAGGGATTTTGGTGCGCCGGGGTAGTCAGCTGCGGTCGTGGCAACGTTGGAGATGCCCTTTTCTCACATGAGGTCCCCGCGTGTCATCGAAAAAGCAACACGACCCAGCATGGTCTCAGGTCCTGAGGATGCAGTTGGCCATGCTACACCACTCCGCGGACGCGTCGCGGCGCCCCGTGCATCCTCGATGAGCCAGGTGTTGGGGTGTGTTTGGATTGTGGCCAAAGTGCACCTTACCAAAATTTTGGTCATGACCCAAAGATAGATCTTTGTTTGGATGGTTGCCATTTTTTTGGCATGCCAATGAACTCTAGCAAACTCTAGTTCATTTTTCTTGCCAATGTCGGCCAAATAATGGGTAACCAAAACCTCAACCAACATTTTGGCTACCCAATAATTTGATGGGGCAACCTTGGGCACAAACCAAACATACTGTTGGTCGTGCCACAGCACTAACGCCACCCTCATCCCACCGAAACCGACCGTTTCTAGTGATGATGAGCATGTTGCTCACCATGGTCGCCGTGTCCTGAGGCGGTGCTGGAGCTGCGCCACGTTGTTGCCCCCCACGACCCACATGAACGGTTGTCGGTGGCGAGGAGGTCGTAGGCTAACTCCTCCATTGGACTAGTCTGCGCTACGTCATCCCGACGGGTGTGCCTCACATGTCGGTTTCCCTTTTTTCCCGGCCATATTTGAGCGTTAGTGCTCTGGTTTACACATTAGGCCTTTCACTATGTAGGCCAAGCGAGACAGCTTATTATTTATTTGAGTTGTTCAAGTATAATCATGTGGTGTTTGCTTATTTCTTATTCCTCTCCAACCCTCTAAGGATAGAAGCGCATATTGGAGACGCTTTTGCAAGGTGGATATCATTACATCGAACCATTACATAATAGATGGTGATACATACAAGAGGCATACAATGCCACACGAATACAACAATACATCATCCATAAGATCAACATCTGACTACGGATGAAACACAAACATAAACTCAAACGACATCCACCCTGCTAGCCCTGGCTGCCAACCTGGAACCTATCCCCTGATCGAAGAAGAAGCAGAAGAAGCACTCCGAAAACAAGTAACATCGCTCTCGCGTCACGATCATCGCAATACCTGCACCTGCAACTATTGTTGTAGTAATCTGTGAGCCACGAGGACTCAGCAATCCCATTACCATGGGTATGAAGACTAGCAAAGCTTAATGGGTAAGAGAGGGGTAAAGTGGTGAGGTTGCAGCAGCGACTAAGCATATATGGTGGCTAACATATGCAAATAAGAGCGAGAAGAGAAGCAAATGGAACGCTCGTGAAGCTAGAAGTGATCAAGAAGTGATCTTGAAAATACATACGTCGAACATAACCCAAAAACCGTGTTCACTTCCCGGACTCCACCGAGAAGAGACCATCACGGCTACACATGCGGTTGATGGGTTTTAATTCGAATCTAGTGTCAAGTTATCTACAACCGGACATTAACAAATCCCCATCTGCCACATAACCACGGGCACGACTCTCGAAAGTTTATACCCTGCAGGGGTGTCCCAACTTAGCCCATTATAAGCTCTCACGGTCAATGAAGGATATTCCTTCTCCCGGGAAGACCCGATCAGTCTCGGAATCCTGGTTTACAAGACATTTCGACAATGGTAAAACAAGACCAGCAAAGCCGCCCGATGCGCCGACAATCCCAATAGGAGCTGCACATATCACGTTCTCAGGGCAACACCGGATGAGACAGGCTACGAGTAAAACCAGACCTCCAGTTTCCCCGAGGGCGCCCCGCAGGCAGCTCGGTTTGGACCAGCACTTAGAGAAGCACTAGCCCAGGGGGGCTAAAATAAAGATGACCCTCGGGTTGGCCGACCCAAGGGAAAGGTGTAGGTGGTGGTGAGGCAAATGGTAAAACCAAGGTTGGGCCTTGCTGGAGGAGTTTTATTCAAAGGGAACTGTCAAGGGGTCCCATAAATCACCCAACCGCGTAAGGAACGCAAAATCAAGGAACATAACACCGGTATGACGGAAACTAGGGCGGCAAGAGTGGAACAAAACACCAGACATAAGGCCAAGCCTTTCACCCTTACCAAGTATATAGATGCATTAATTAAATAAGAGATATTGTGATATCCCAACCATAATCTGTCCACCATGGAGCAGTCTTCAACTTCACCTGCAACTAACAATGCTATAACAGGGGCTGAGCAAAAGCGGTAACATAGCCAAGCAATGGTTTCCTAGGCAGGGAGAAAAGGTTACAGGCTGACATGGCAATTTGGGGAGGCTTGAAGAACAAGTGATAGGAAGCACATCATAGCGATAGAATGAAGCAACTAGCATAGCAATGATAGTAATGAGATCCAAGGTGACGGTCATCTTGCCTAAAAACCCGCAAGGAAAAAGAATGAGTCCATGAAGACGATGAAGACACGAAGACGAACCAAGCGTAGGCGAACGAATCCTCACGATCGCAACGAAATGAGAACTATTGAGAAGAAGCACACAACATGGTAAACACACCACACATATACATGACATGATGCTCAACCAAGTATGATGCAAGACAATACTACATGAAGCTACTCATGGCAAGAGATGATGCATACAAGAACAACACATCAAAGCAAGGTTAAATGAGGCCGGAAACAACATATAACAATTCCGGTAAGTCCTCATATGAAAATTTAGTAATTGGTCCAGAACTGAATAAACCTTATGTTCAAGTTGTTAAACAGCAAGTTAAGATGCACCAAGATTATCTACATGAGATTCTAGTCAAGTTACATCTAAAGTTCATTTAATTCGGAGCTACGGCCTAGAAGATATGAGCAAAACAAGTTAAACATGGCATAGATGCAAAATGCATACAAACAACAAGCAAACACTCTCAAAACATGGATGCAACGTGATAATATGAAACTTCATGAAAAATCAAGCAAGTTTCATATAGAGCACACACAAAACGGAGCAACGGTTCAACACATACACATGAAACAAGTTTAAAGGACAAGTTGTCCAAAATAGCAAATAGGCATCTAGCAACTATCAAAACAATATGATACAACATCTCAACGTGAAAGCAAAAGGCATGGGAATGAAGTACAGCTAAAGAATGACAAAACATGAACACTGCGCTCTCTCCAGAAAATATGATAACATGCTCAAAAGGACATGGCAATATTGCAAATAATAACAGATCACAGACTTAGCAGAAACCACAGGACATGGCAGAAATAACATCAGGTTGCAATGTTTAGAGCTATCAAACAACATTCTACAGGAACTTAAGATGGAAAACAAAGGCATGGCATGCTAACACTAAAGATAAAGAACAAAACTCCCTTACTGAACTAATTCCAAAGATCAACAGAAAATATGGTAGGATCCCTGCAAACATGGCTAATGATATGACAGATTTAGACATGGCAGGAACAACAATAAGTAGGCATGTTGGTGACCTTGGACAACTCTCCACGAAGCAATACATGACATGACAAGGTGACCAACGGTAAGAACACATAATTGTGAAGCTAAACATGACAAGAGGATGTTAATAGGGTGCATGGATCTCTAGCAAAGCTCATGGCAAAACTGAACTTAATGTTAACAGGCTGACAGAATCATTATTTAGCAATTTGAGATCAAGATTACAACAAGCTACAATAGGCTATAAATGGAACCAGGGGCGTGGATGGATAGAGAATTATATGTATAACAAAACATCCTTAGTGAACATCTCCAGATTAGGCATAGAATAACTTGTAGCAGCAGGTTTACATAGCATCATGATATGACAGATCCAGCCTAGCAAAACAGAAACAACATGTACCCTACTTCACGAGTGTGATTCACTCACCACAAGGCACACAAAAATACATGGATTGCTCCACTGTAAAGATGGCATGGTGTATATCAAAACTCATGTAGACATCAAGCTCATAGGATGCACACACAATAGGCAATGAAAAAGACAAAACAGCAAGTTCTGTTAACAGACAGCAGTTAACATCATATAGCACTCTTCCAACGATGATTAGGAAATCAAGATTAACTCAAACAAGCATGGCACAATGGAACAAAATGAAGAGCATCTCACAATGAACATTTTGATATATTACACGCATAAAATGAAGCAACACACATGAAGTTATGGCATGATGAATAGTGCACTAGAAAGCAGAAATTTATTGACTTAGAGAAAAAATCCGGGGTCAACCTTCAGATCTGGATATAGATCCAGATCGGGCCGGCGAGCTGGGGCAGGGGCGGCGAGGGTTCCGGTGGCCGGCAGCGACGTCGACCGACGGGGCGGTGACCGGAGGAGGCGGATCCGGCCGATCCTTGCCGGATCCGGTCGGGGCGGGGTCAGCGGCGCGGCTAGGCGCGGGAGGCGTGCCGGCATGGAGGCGACGGCGGCGCTCAGGCCCACGGGGTCG
>NC_041385.1:282566531-282567046 GCF_002162155.2 Triticum dicoccoides
GTCACTGGCGGAGGCGGCGGCGGGCGGCGACGGAGGCGAGATCCCAGCGGCGACGAGCGGGAGCCCAGGGCGCCGGGTCGCACGGGCTCGGGGGCGGGCTCCGATGGGCTTCACGGGCTGGCCTCGGGCTCGGGCGGGGTGCGGCAGCTGGAGGGGCGCGTGGGCGACGTGGTGCATCGGGGTTGGGCGAGGAGGCGGCGGAGGATGCGTCCGACACGGAGGCGGACATGTCCGGTGGCAGGAAGGAGTTTGGCTAGGGTTTGATCCAAAAAAATGGAGAGGACATTTTTATAGGTAGAGGAAGCTAGGGGAGTCCAAATGAGGTGCGGTTTTCACCCACACGATCGTGATCGAAGACCGAGAGCATGGAGGTGGTTTGGATGGGCTCATGGGCTTTGGTGAAGAGGGGCTGGGCTGCAAAGAGAGAGGAGTTTCGGGCTACACGGTTAACCGTTGGGGCGTCAAACGGACTTTGAATGCGACGAAAATTGACAGGCGGTCTACCTACTCTAAAA
>NC_041385.1:282567349-282573642 GCF_002162155.2 Triticum dicoccoides
GTGTGGTTGGGCTCAGAACGGACAACGGAGAGAACCGGGGGAACCCGAATGGATGCAAGTTTTGAAAAACATGCAGATGATGACATGGCAAAATGCAGCATGCAAGCAAATGACATGGCAACTACGGCGAATAACTGGAAGAAACCTGGCGCATCGAATCCGGGGCGTTACAAATCTCCTCCACTAACAAGAGATCTCGTCCCGAGATCTTAGGAATGAGACGGAAGAGAAAGAGCAAGAGGTGAAGTAAGAACACAAGAGAGAAGATGAATAAAGTCGAGAGCACTCGGTTAGAAAAGATGAATGGTGAATATGACGAGAATCAAATGCTCATGAAAAGGAATAAGAATGAAATAATTTGGACAACACTCCGGTTGAAAATGGAAGGAATAGAACATGAATTCCACAAGATGGGATGGCACTTGATGAGATGAACAATGCAAAGCCTCCGGAAGAGTTGAAATAGAATGAAAAGAACTTAGAAGGAAGGATTGAATGGAGTTGTTGAGAAAATCAACAACAAAAGAATAAGCTTGTTGTGGACTTATCAAAACCAACTCAAAACTTGAGCTGAGAAGAACGAAGAAATGCAAAAATCTACTTCAAAAGAAAACAGAGAATTAATTACACTTCGAGACGCGAGAAGAAAGATACTTGAACTCCACCAACAAGAATGTTGATGAACTCTTGAAGAATGAATTAACTCATAAAGAACCACCAAGAAGAACTCCGGTGACAAAAGGATGGTGAGATAGAATGAAGGATGAAACAATAAGATTAAAGCTTGCGGTGACTTAGATGGAGGTTCCGATGAAATGGCCGAGAAAATTTGAACTCCGGAAAAGAAAAGATGAAAACACATGGAATTAGAATTTATTCCTCACGAACAAACTTCGAAGGAAGGGATTAATCACTTTGAGGAAATAAGAATAAGATTTATTGTATGCTTATCCTTCATCAAATTAAATTGATGACAAGCAATGGATTTTGCATACTACTTATTCTTCTTGAAAAGGATTGAGAAGTGACATATCGCAAACCTGAGAAGGTCTTCATGAACCACCGGTAGGATTGAAAAGAACGAATGAATTAATATTATAATCAAAGAGAAGAATCTTGAACAAACCACCGTAAAAATTCGAAAATGACTGATTAAAGAAAATGAATCACCAGGAAGAATTTAGAAAAGCACAAAGATACTTGAGGGAATTAAGAGACAAGATAACGAAGGGATAGCGAACTAATTGAAGAATACTTGAACGAAGCACCGGAAGAATATTGAGATGAACGAAGGGGCACGGATATAGAATAATTGGAGAGCGAATCTGAAAACTAGGAACGAAGAAATATTTCAAAAGGATGACCTCCGGATGATCGAGACGGCAAAAAAACTCCTGAAATACTCCGGATGGATGAAAAGAATTGCACGACTGGAAACAATTTGATAGGCTAACATCGAGCTAGTACCGCGAATCTCTGGTAGAACGGACAAGATTTAAGAGAAATTCTTCTTCGATCTTCAGATGACGACGAGAAACACCACCAAAATTTGTTAAGGCATTCCGGGGAAACGAAAAAGCGACGAGATTGAGGCAGCAATGAAAATGATTTGAAATTGATCTTGGAAAAGATCTGACTGATGAAATCCATTCTTACGTCACACTTGAAAAGAATTGAGAATAACTCCGGGGGAATTAGAAGAGTCAGGTAAGATCCTGGGAAAATACCTCTGGGTTAGGGCCCACTAAAAGAAAACACCATTGGAAAAGGATGTTGAACAGATAGATTATGTACCGGAACAATTGAAATATTTGAATGAGGTGACAACCTCGAATTAATTGGAACACATACGAATCTCCTGAGACGTCTTGAGCACTCCGGAAGGTTAAACTGGTGAGAGACGAACGAGCAGGGAGAACACTTGATCAAAGGAGAAGAATATGATCAACCCGAAAAAACTTGAATTGAGTCCACCCGAAAAGAGATGAAGAATGTCAAACAAAAGAGAATTCACCGGTTCAAACAATTGAGGGAAGACTGAAGAGTCTTCACACGAGTGAAATCGATGCTCAAAATAGACTCCGGCTCCGGCAAGAAGAGGGTGGGAGGGCGGAAAACAAAGGCAACTGTAAGGGAGAACCGACGAATATCTTGAAGAGAAAACACCGATTGAAAGAATGCAAATGCTTTGCACGAGTAGGATGGATCTCTACTATGGACTCTTAGCTCCGAGAAGAAAAAGGGTGGGCGGTTGGGAAAAGAAAACAACTGAGGATTGAACTTGGCAAAGATGAAGAGGCTCGAGTCAACTTGACGAGAAATGCACCGGATGAAAAGAGCTGAGGAACAACGATCAAAAAAATCAACTGCGTGATCCTAAAGAAGTTTGAAAGGGAAGAGGAGTAATTCAAAACACCTACGTCACGATTCCTCACCAGAGCAACGAAGAGGCTGAGGAGTAAAAAAGAATTCTACTCTTCGATATATATAATCCTAATTCTCAAAACATTTTTGTTCTAGACTCAACAACGCTAGCGATTCGATCAAGCAGGGGGCTCCTAAGTCGGGGATGGCTCTGATTACCAACTTGTCACGCCCAATATGCGACCCTATCCTAAAGGAACTCGAAGGTACCACTAAGGATAGAAGCGCATATTGGAGACGCTTTTGCAAGGTGGACATCATTACATCGAACCATTACATAATAGATGGGGATACATACAAGAGGCATACAATGCCACAAGAATACAACAATACATCATCCACAAGATCAACATCCGACTACGGATGAAACACAAACAGAAACTCAAACGCATCCACCCTGCTAGCCCAGGCTGCCAACCTGGAACCTATCCCCTGATCGAAGAAGAAGCAGAAGAAGAACTCCGAAAACAAGTAACATCGCTCTCGCGTCACGATCATCGCAATACCTGCAACTGTTGTTGTAGTAATCTGTGAGCCACGAGGACTCAGCAATCCCATTACCATGGGTATCAAGACTAGCAAAGCTTAATGGGTAAGGAAGGGGTAAAGTGGTGAGGCTGCAACAGCGACTAAGCATATATGGTGGCTAACATACGCAAATTAGAGCGAGAAGAGAAGCAAACGGAACGGCCATGAAGCTAGAAGTGATCAAGAAGTGATCCTGAAACTACTTACGTCAAACTTAACCCAAAAACCGTGTTCACTTCCCGGACTCCACCGAGAAGAGACCATCACGCCTACACACGCGGTTGATGCGTTTTAATTGCAATCTGGTGTCAAGTTATCTACAACCAAACATTAACAAATTCCCATCTGCCACATAACCGCGGGTACGGCTCTCGAAAGTTTATACCCTGCAGGGGTGTCCCAACTTAGCCCATTATAAGCTCTCACGGTCAACGAAGGATATTCCTTCTCCTGGGAAGACCCGATCAGTCTCGGAATCCCAGTTAACAAGACATTTTGATAATGGTAAAACAAGACCAACAAAGCCGCCCAATGCGTCGACAATCCCGATAGGAGCTGCACATATCTCGTTCTCAGGGCCACACTGGATGAGACAGGCTACGAGTAAAACCAGACCTCGAGTTTCCCCGAGGGGGCCCTGCAGGCGGCTCAGTTCGAACCAGCACTTAGAGAAGCACTAGCCCGGGGGGGCTAAAATAAAGATGACCCTCGGGTTGGCCGACCCAAGGGAAAGGTGTAGGTGGTGGTGAGGCAAATGGTAAAACGAAGGTTGGGCCTTGCTGGAGGAGTTTTATTCAAAGCGAACTGTCAAGGGGGTCCCATAAATCACCCAACCGTGTAAGGAACGCAAAATCAAGGAACATAACACCAGTATGACGGAAACTAGGGCGGCAAGAGTGGAACAAAACAGCAGGCATAAGGCCGAGCCTTCCACCCTTTACAAAGTATATAGATGCATTAATTAAATAAGAGATATTGTCATATCCCAACCATAATCATGTCCACCATGGAGCAATCTTCAACTTCACCTGCAACTAACAACGCTACAAGAGGGGCTGAGCAAAAGCGGTAACATAGCCAAGCAACGGTTTGCTAGGAAGGGTGAAAAGGTTAGAGGCCAACATGGCAATTTGGGGAGGCTTGAAGAACAAGTGATAGGAAGCGCAACATAGCGATAGAACGAAGCAACTAGCATAGCAATGATTTTAATGAGATCCAAGGTGACGGTCATCTTGCCTGAAAACCAGCAAAGAAGAAGAACGAGTCCAAGAAGAAGATGAAGCCGCGAAGATGAACCAAGCGTAGGCGAACGAATCCTCACAATCGTAACGAAACGGGAACTATAATAAACACACCACACATATAAATGACATGATGCTCAACCAAGTATGATGCAAGACAAGACTATATGAAGCTACTCATGGCAAGAGATGATGCATACAAGAACAACACATCAAAGCAAGGTTAAATGAGGACGGAAACAACATATAACAATTCCGGTAAGTCCTCATATGCAAATTTAGAAATTGGTCCAGAACTGAATAAACCTTATGTTCAAGTTGTTCAACAGCAAGTTAAGATGCACCAAGATGATCTACATGAGATTCTAGTCAAGTTACATATAAAGTTCATTTAATTCGGAGCTACGGTCTAGAAGATATGAGCAAAACAAGTTAAACATGGCATTGATGCAAAATGCATACAAACATCAAGCAAACACTCTCAAAACATGGATGCAACATGATAATAAGAAACTTCATGCAAAATCAAGCAAGTTTCATATAGAGCACACTCAAAACGGAGCAACGGTCCAAAACAACAACTAGGCATCTAGCAAGCATCAAAACAATATGCTACAGCATCTCAACGTGAAAACAAAAGGCATGGGCATGAATTACAGGTAAAGCATGACAAAACAAGAACACTGAGCTATCTCCAGAAAACACTATAACATGCTCAAAAGGACATGGCAAGATTGCAAATAATAACAGTTCACTGACTTGGCAGAAATCACTGGACATGGCAGAAATAACATCAGGTTGCAATGTTTAGAGCTATCAAACAACATGCTACAGGAACTTAACATGAAAAAAAAGTCATGGCATGCTAATAATTAAGACAAAGAACAAAACTCCCTTACTGAACTAATTCCAAAGATCAACATAAAATATGGTAGGATCCATGCAAACATGGCAAATGATATGACAGATTTAGACATGGCCGGAACAACAATAAGTAGGCATGTTGGTGAGCTTGCACAACACACCACAAAGAAATACATGACATGACAAGGTGACCAACAGTAAGAAGACATGATTATGAAACTAAACATGGCAAGAGAAAGTTCATAGGGTGCATGGATCACTAGCAAACCTCATGGCAAAACTGAAGTTAATGTTAACAGGCTGACAGCAACATTATTTAGCAATTTGAGAGGAAGATTACAACAAGCTATAGCAGGCTATAAATGCAACCAGGGGAATGGATGGATAGATCATGACATGTGTAACAAGACATCCTTAGTGAACATCACCAGATTAAGCACAGAATGACCTGTAGTAGCAGTTTTACATAGCATCATGATATGACAGATCCAGCCTAGCAAAACAGAAACAACAAGTACCCTACTTCATGAGCTTGATTCACTCACCACAAGGCACACAAAAATACACTTATTGCACCACTGTAAATATGGCATGATGTAGCTCAAAATTCATGTAGACATCAAGTTCATAGGATGCACACACAAAATGCAATGAAAAAGACAAAACAACAAGTTCTGTTAACAGACAACAGTTAACATCATATAGCACTCTTGCAACGATGATTAGGGCATCAAGATAAACTCAAACAAGCATGGCACAATGTAACAAAATGAAGAGAATCTCACAATGAACATTTTGATATATTACACGCACAAAATGGAGCAACACACATGAAGTTATGGCATGATGAATAGTGCACTAGAAAGAAAAAATTTATTGATAGAGAAAATCCAGGGTCAACCTTCAGATCTGGATCTAGATCCAGATCGGGCCGGTGAGCTAGGGCAGCGGCGGAGAGGGTTCCGGTGGCTGGCGGCGACGGTGAACGACGACGGGCGGCGGGGCGGTGACCGGAGGAGGCGGATCCGGTCGACTCCTTGTCGGATCCGGCCGGGGCGGGGTCGGCGGCGCGGCAAGGCGCGGGAGGCGCGGCAAGGCGCGGGAGGCGCGCCGGCGCATAGGCGACGGTGGAGCTTGAGCCGGCGGGGTCGGCGGGGAGCCCGGGCGACGGAGGAGCTCCTGGCCTAGGCGGGGAGGACAGAGGACGGCGGCGATGGCGCGGGTGAGCGAGGCGGC
>NC_041385.1:282574258-282681913 GCF_002162155.2 Triticum dicoccoides
GACGGTTGCCGGTGGAGGCAGAGGAGGGCGGCGACGGAGGCGCGCTCCCAGTGGCGGCGAGCGGGAGCCGAGGGCGCCGGGTCACACGGGCTCGGAGGCGGGCTCTGATGGGCTTCGCGGGCCGGCCCCGGGCTCGGGCGGGCTGCGGCGGCTGGATGGGCGCGGGGGCGACGTGGCGCATCCGGGTTGGGAGAGGATGCGGTGGAGGACGCGTCCGGCGGCGGGAAGGAGTTTGGCTAGGGTTTGATCCAAAAAAATGGAGGAGGAGGACGTTTTTATAGATAGAGGAAGCTAGGGGAGTCCAAATGAGGTGCGGTTTTCGCCCACACGATCATGATCAACGAACGAGAGCATGGAGGGGGTTTGGATGGGCTCATGGGCTGTGGTGAAGAGGGGATGGGATGCAAAGAGAGAGGAGTTTCGGGCTTTGCGGTTAACCGTTGGGGCATCAAACGGACTCCGAATGCGACGAAAATTGACAGGCGGTCTACCTACTCTAAAACAACACCGCACGCCAAGTTTCATCCCATTGCGAGAAAATTTTCCCCCACTCGCGAAACAAGGTCTGAGAGGTGCGACGGGCGCGTGCGAGTGTGGTTGGGCTCAGAATGGACAACGGAGAGAACCGGGGGAACCCGAACGGATGCAAGTTTTGAAAAACATGCAGATGATGACATGGCAAAATGCAACACACAAGCAAATGACATGGCAACTACGGCGAATAACTGGAAGACACCTGGCGCATCGAATCCAGGGTGTTACACGGCCTAGCTAAAGGCCCACAAGATTTTGCGGACCATAATGGGCTGGCCCAGCTAAGGGCCCAACATTCTCTGTCAAATCGGCTCGTCAATGGCCTGTCCTAAACATGTCATCATCGCGGCCCATGGTCACTTCTGGCCCGTTAATAGTCCGCTAAGTAATTGGGCCGAATTACGGCCCGGTGTATTTCCGGCCTGTTAATGGTCCTGCTTCATTTAGGCCCATTTACAGGCCATCAAAACTTTCGGCCCATAAACGACCGTGAAGGATTTGGGTCATATTCGGCCATGTCTGACATTCAGCCTGTTAGAGGCCCACTATGGATTTGGGCCACTTTCGGCCTGTTATCATTTTTGTCTTGTTAACGCTGGACGAAAACCATGGGCCATATGTAGCCCAACGTCATATGGGCCCATTAACGGCCCATATAAAAATGACGATAATCTAGCCCAACCGAAGTTACGGCCTGTTAAAGGCCCGTGTATTAGGTCGGCGCATTTACGGCCTGTCCGAATTTCGGCCTATCAAAGATCTGCATCATCAATGGGCCACCATTTCGGCCTGCTAAGACTAGTGGGTTATTTGGCATAATCAGGGCCCAATATCACTTTTGGCCTATTAAAGGCCCATGTTTTTTATGGGCTCGAGATATTTACACCTGTAAACGGCCTATTTTTACCAAGGGCCCAAATTACGTTTAGGCCTGTTAAAGGTCCACTATGGGCACAGGCCTACCAGAAAAATATGAAAGGTTATGTTGATTTAGGCCCAGATATTTTTAGTGGGCTACATGCCAATTTCGGCCCGTAATCATTTTTAGCCCAATTGGAATGGGCCCGACGAATGTTGGCATGTTGGGCTCCTACGAAGCTTTTGGTCAAATACATTACTAAGATAAACCTACACTATACAAAAATAGCATCATAATTACTGCAGCTTATGGCAGCATCATAAATGTTGTATCACAACAAAATAAATTCCAACCATATAGCAAAAGGCCTGTTGGCAAAAAGTTTACAATCCTTCCATATAAAAGCACCATCAGATGTATACAAGCACAGATCATTTGACCTGAGTGTTAATGTTTCAGGCTGTAGAATCTGATGGAGCAGCACGATCTTCACCTTTTTTCCGCCATTGCTCTTGAACAACGAAGCGAATGTCTGATAGTCTGGTTTCAAAACCATTCATATCTTGACGACATTTGTCAACCACTATTCTTGTTTCCGAAACGACGTCCATTAGGGATTGGACTTGTGTCTGGAGCACAGATATATCACTCTGTCTAGAAGGAAGATTTTGTTCAGTATGCGATTTGGACGAGGTTTCCTTGACAACCAACCCATAATTACGCAGGAAGGTGCTTTTTGCACTGTTAGTGGAGAGATACTGGCGCACTGTAGCAAGAGGTGACGTTGTGCCTGTGGTAGCCTCGTCACCTTCAAGTGGTTGTGGTTGTTGACTCATTTGTTCCATAGCTTCCTGAAAGTTTGAACTTGTAGACTAGTGTACCAGATGAGTTACTAATGAGACAAAAACAAACAAAGTAGGTTAAACGTTTATACATAACTTATTTTGGTGAACTACTATAATACATTAGAATGTATTGTAGTGCCAACTACATAATAAAATCACTTTCGGAACATATGTCCATGTAGCATGCCTACTGTATTGCCTATTTCCTCACATTCATTGACATCTAAGGATAAATAGACATGGTTTAAAGTAGGATGAACATAGTATGACATCATTCATATCATGGGCAAACATATATAAAACAAACAGGCTATTTTATCATTGTGTGCGCACGTGAACATAACAACTAGATTATAGATCAAGACCAAAAGAATATCCTTCGTCTCTTTTAAACCATGTAAGGTGAAATGATACGTTAAGACAACTATGTATAAAAGTGAACAGAGTAACTGACATTGGCTGCAAACCAAGTAGTTAAATGAACACATCATAGTACCAATCATTTCAAAGGCAGGAGGAGTAAGGACTTACAACAGCGGCTTGAACTAGTGTGCTCATGCCCTTCATCTTGCTGGTGTGGCAATCCTTGGAGATTTGCATTGCATTTGGTTCAGGTTCTTTTTGGTCTGCACGGGCTTTCCTCTGTATTTGGAACAAGTCAATATAGATACAATAATATGGCACAAAAAAAGAAGGAAGTAGCTGCTATTTACAAGAGCCTCACAGTATGCAATATAGCTACGAGATCCTGTTGTCTGTTGGAATTTCACTTTAGAACGGTTGATTTTGTTCTTCAAACAGTTAGCCTAGAAGAAGATACACTTGTAAGGCACATACATAAATACAAGTTCAATATGTGGTCTGATCAAATGTATATAGCCTACCTGATACTTTGGATCAGACTAGTGTTTAACGAGGGCTGTCCAGTCTTCATCTGTAATATATTCCACTGGAGATGTTTGGGCGATTTCATTGGTAGCCTTTCCTTCAAAGTGAGATTTTCTAAGGTGGTAATGATCCTGTCACAGAGCAGATTGAAAAAGATGAGTGCATGCTTGTTTAGTTGCAGCATCTGTCGGATCCAACTTGAACCTCATCTGTTGAAAAAAGAATGTGAGTATTATTAGGAGGAAGCTAGAAAGTATGGGACAGAGCAAGACAATATTACTAGTTGCGATGAATAACATTACTTACAGATAAATGGTCAAGGAAGGTGTTAAATTGGGTATTGTCTTTCTCATTCATGTACTGGATCCACGTTGGGAGGATACATGCATGACACCTAACGGCAACGGCTGCCTCAGATACTAACTTGGCTGATTCTGTAGCATCACGTGGCGTTTTTAAACCTGCCTCAAAATGGATCTCCATTCTTCCTCCTTTAGATTTTTTTAATCTGTCAAGCATTATCCCTGATGTCTGTTTCTGCTTGCGCCATGGTGCTAGTTCAACAACGAATATGGAAAGTATTAGTGTACATCAAACTGTGAGAGTACATATAAAGGAGCATGCAACTGCAACTTGACTTGGTCAGGTACCGTATTGGTGTTGATGCTCATGAGGTTAATCTGATCTTGCCAAGTCCTGTTGTGTCAGCAGTGCTTCGGAAGTAGTGTTAGGTGTGAAGGTAGCTTGGGAACTGGCCAGTTCTGGAGCAAACAAACGAGTAAATCGTTGAGATGCTGGTACAGTTGAAACACCACTCCCTACTATATTATTTTCCTTGCTCTTTTTTGACTTTGCCATGTCAAGCCGTACCCATAACACAAAAGAATAAAATCGCTCTTCAGAACTCATTGATGCATGATACAGACAAGCAATACTTTAATGTAAGACAACCGTATGAGGATGGAATATGTATGAAAAATAGGACGGCATGACATATTCACAGCTACAATGTGCAAACAAAGCAAACGGATTTTCAAGAAAATAGAAGTAATGCAAGCTATACACCATATGAAAGATGCAACCAATATTACTCTGCCAAGTTAAAAGTGTCTTGTCATAAGTGGCAATTCGAAAAATTAGAAGCAGTACAAAGTAGAAAGCAATGAAAGATGCAACCACTATCAAACTGCCATGTTAAAAGCATCCAATCATGAGTGACTGATGCGGGATACACAACAGCAGTACTTTGATGTAAGAACATGGTATGATAGATAGATGCAGTGTATTCTAGACACAGAAAGCCATGTCATATGCACATGTATATCGTATAAACTCAATAGGTGCGTTTTAATAAAAAATAGAAGAAATACAGGCTAGACAACATAAGTAACATGAAACCAATTATCACATTGTCAACTTAGAGCAAGCACCTGCGATGGTGGAGTACAGGAGATGAGCTCATCATGTAGACTTGGGACTTCAACTTCATTAGCAGTAGTAGTGGCAAATCTAGAGAGTCTCTGTTTGCGTCGGTGCGGAGGACCACCAACATCCCCTAACTTACTCTTTTCCTTCCTATTTTCTAATATTGCCTTATGAAGTCAAAACCACAAGAAGATGAATAAAATTAGCTCTGCAAACTGGTTGATGCATGGTACAGCCGAACACTACTTTGATGTAAGGCAAGCGCAGGATAGGAGGATGGAATATATACAAAAAAAGATAGCATTTCATATTCACACGTACAATAGGAGGATGGAATATGTATGAAAAAACAGTAAGCGGAAGGCATTTCAACAAAATTAGAAGAAATGAAAGCTAGACAACAAAAAAGTGTCTCGTCGTAAGTGCCATTTCAAGAAATTAGAAGCAGTAAAGCTAGAAGACAATGTAAGATGCAACCTACATCACAGTCCCAAGTTAAATTTGTCTTATGGGTAAGTGATCATTGTAGGTATAAGTTGTAAGCTACGCAGATACAATTCAACATAATCAGAAGCAATACAAACTAGACATCATACGGAAAATGCAACCACATATAACAGTTCCAAGTAAGAGCAAGCACCTGTGATGGTGGAGTAGGGGAGCTGTGATCATCATGTACACGTATGTTCTAGAAGCAGGAACATGTGTCATATTCACAGGCATTATGTGTAAAGTATGCAGATGCAATTCAAGTTAGAAGCAATACAAGCTAGACATCATACACAACATGCAACAACATATAATAGTGCCAAGTTAGAGCAAGGACCTGTGATGGTGGAGTAGGGGAGATATGCTCATCATCTACACAACTACATTGATTGTCCAGCCTTGTGTTATCTTGTGAATCTTGTTGGGAGGATGGCGGAGTAAAATCTGTAGAGACCTTTGAGTTGCTCCGAAGGACTACCATCATCCACTGCCGGACTAATTTCCTTCAGCTGTAATGATTTTGCATTGTGAAGTCAAACTGATAAGAAAAAGGAATAAAATTCGCTCTTCAGAACTCATTCATGCATGATACTGACGAACACTACTCGGATGAAAGGCAAACACATGATGCGAGGATGGAATATGTATGAAAAACGGGATGGCGTGACATATTCACACCTATGATGTGGTAACTAAGCAGAAGGCATTTCAACAAATTAGAAGCACTTCAAGCTATACAACATATGAAAGATCCAACCAATATCACTCTGCCAAGTTCAAACTGTATGGTGTTTCAACAAATTAGAAGCAGTACATGCTAGAAATCATATGCAAGACACAACCAATATCACAGTGGCAACTTAAAGGTGCCTTATCATAAGTGACTGATGCAGGATATGCAAGAATAGTAGTCTGATGTAGAAACAGGAACACATGTCATATTCACAGGCATTATGTGTAAAGTAAGCATATGCAATTCAACAAAGTTAGAAGCAATACAAGTTAGACATCATACACAACATGCAACCACATATAATAGTGCCAAGTTAGAGCAAGCACATGTGATGGTGGAGTAGGCGAGATGTGCACATCATCTACACAGCTACGTTGACTATCTAGCCTTGCATTGTCTTGCGAATCTTGTTGGGAGGATGGCGGAGTAGAATCTGTAGAGAACCTCTGTTTCAGTTGCTCGGAAGGACCACCATCATCCAATGCCTTGCCAATTTCCTTCAGCTTTATTGATTTTGCATTGTGAGGTCATAGCGACAATAAAAAGGAATATAATTCGCTCTTCAGAACTCATTCATGCATGATACTGATGAACACTACTCTGGTGAAAGGCGAAGTCATGATACGAGGATGGAATATGTATGAAAAAATGGACGGCTTGACATATTCACACCTATGATGTGGTAACTAAGCAGAAGGCACTTCAACAAATTAGAACCACTGCAAACTAGACACCATATGGAAGGTGTAATCAATATCACTCTGCCAAGTTAAAACTGTCTCATCATAGGTGGCATTCATCAAAGTAGAAGCAATACATGCTAGAAATCATATTCAAGACGCAAACCAATATCACACTGCCAACTTAAAGGTGTCCCATCATAAGTGACTGATGCAGGATACACAAGAAGAGTAGTTTCATGTAAGAACATGGTGTCATAGACAGATATAATATGTATCCAAAACAGGAAAGTGTGTCATATTCACACGTATCATGTGTAAGCTAAGCAGATGCAGTGTACACTAATTAGGAGCAATAAAAGCTAGGATACCATATGCAACATGCAACCAGATATCACACTGCCAAGTTAGAGCAAGCACCCTGGATGGTGGAGTAGGGGAGCGGAGACTTGGACCTTGTGATGCACTATCAGTACAAGGAGAATCGGTATAGATGCTCCGTTTACGTTGCTGCAGAGGACCACCATCATCGCCTTCCTTACTCTTTTCCTTCCTCTTTCTTGATTTTGCCTTGTCAAGTCAAACCCACAAGAAAAAGGAATAAAATTTGCTATTCAGAAATAATTGATGCATGATACTGACGAACACTACTTTCATGTAAGGCAGCCACATGATAGGAGGATGGAATATGTATGAAAAATTGGACGGCGTGACATATTGACATGTATGATGTATAAAGTGTAAACTAAGCACAAGGTGCTTGAACTTGTTAGAATCAATGCAAGCTAGAAACCATATGAAAGATGAAACCAATATCACTCTGCCAAATTAAAAGGGTGCCCTACCAAATGTAAAAAAAAAGGCAGCCCCAGTGCATGTAGCTCCCGCTTGCGCAGGGTCTGGGGAAGGGTCCGACCACATTGGGTCTATTGTACGCAGCCTTTCCCTACATTTCTGCAAGAGGCTGTTTCCAGGACTTGAACCCGTGACCTCATGGTCACAAGGCAGCAGCTTTACCACTGCGCCAAGGCTCCCCTTCTGCCCTACCAAATGTATTTGACCAAATTAGAAGAAATACATGGCAAAAGGCTAGAAATAATATGCAATATGCAACGAATAAAGGTGACTCATCGTAAGTGATTGATGCAGGATACAGAAGAGAGGTAGTTTCATGTAAGAACAAGGTTAACACATAGATGTAGTGCGTACCAAAAATAGGAAGGCATGTCATATTCACAGGTATAGTGTGTAAACTAAGCAGATGCAATTTACCCTAATTAGAAGCATTACAAGCTAGACACCGTATGCAACATGCAACCACATATCACACTGCGAAGTTAGAGCAAGCACTTGTGATGGTGGTGTAGGGGAAGTGCGGTCTTCAAGTACAGAGCTATGTTCAATATCTTCATTTAGGCTTGTTGTTTCTTGAGAATCATGTGGAGTGGATGAAATTGCATTCTTTATAAGAGTAGTGCCTCTCATATTAACCCACGCGCGTGACTGTCTCATCATAAGCGATAGATACAGGGTACACAAGAACGGTAGTTTGATGTAAGAACATGGTGTGATAGGCAGATGTAGTATGTACCAAAAATAGGAAGGCGTGTCATATTCACATGTATAATGTGTAAGCTAAGGAGATGCAATTTATTAAATTAGGAGCAATAAAAGCTAGGCACCATATGCTACATGCAACCAAATATCACACTGCCATGTTAGAGCAAGCACCTTGGGTTGTGGAGTAGGTGAGATGAGATTTGGAACTAGCACTGCAGTACGAGTAGCAGGAGAATCTGCAGAGATCATCTGTTTCGGTTTCTCTAGAGGACCACCATCATTCCGTGCCTTCGTCCTTTTAGATTTTGCCTTGTCAAGTAAACACACAAGAAAAAGGAATGAAATTCGCACTTCCAAATTCGTTGATGCATGATACTGACGAACACAACTTTTATTTATGGCAACCACATTGTAGGAGGATGGAGCATGTATGAAAAATGCTAAGTAGAAGGCATTTCAACAAATTGGAAGCAATGCAATCTAGACACCATATGAAAGATCCAACCAAAATCACTCTACCAAGTTAGATGTGTCTCATTATAAGTGGCACTTCAACAAATTAGAGGCAATACATGTTTGAAATGATATGCAAGATGCAACCAATATTACACTGTCAACTTGAAGGTGTATCATCACAACTGATTGATGAGGGATACACAAGAAAAGTAGTTTGATGTAAGAACATGGTTAATAGAAAGACGTAGTATGTACCAAAAACAGGAAGGCATGTCATATTCACAGGTATAATGTGTTAACTAAGCAGATGCAATTTACCCTAATTAGAAGAATTACAAGGTAGACACCATATGCAACATGCAACCACATATCACACTGCCAATTAAGAGCAAGCACCTGTGATGGTGGTGTGGGGGAATTGCGGTGATCAACTAGAGAGCTACGTTGAATATCTTCATTTAGCCTTGCTGTTTTTTGAGAATCATGTGGGGAGGATGACACTGCACTCTTTAAACGAGTAGGACGTCTCACAGTAACCCACTGGGGTGACTGTCTCATCATAAGTGATTGACGAGGGATACAAAAGAGCATTAGTTTGATGTACGAACATGGTTAATAGACATATGTAGTATGTATCAAAAACAGGAAGGCATGTCTTTATCAAAGGTATAATGTGTAAAGTAAGCAGATGCAATTTAACCAAATTGGAAGCAATACAAGCTAGACACCATATGCAACATGCAACCACATTTGACAGCGCGAAGTTAAAGCAAGCACTTGGGATGGTTGTGTGTGGCAATTGAGATCATCAACTGTAGAGCTACGTTTACTCACTCCAACTGCTGACACTTCACCCTTTAGAGTGCTGAAATGCTTAGTGCTTATCTTCAAATTACACTGGAGTGACTTCTGTCTTTTCTTTTCTACATTCATCAACATTGCGTCAGAGTCTGAAATACCCATGCATGAAAAAAATATAGTGTGAGTATGGGTGAAGTGTGTACGCAATTAGTATAGTGTAAAGGTAGCAGATAGCAGGTCGGTGAGAAATAAATGACGGGAGACATATGATATCTCTACAACATGCATGGCACACTAAATTACTACAGGATTCTATGAAAATAACAGTCGACTGAAAACAAATAGGTCAGTCCATTTTTTCTGCACCGTCTGATGGACAAAGAACGGGCACATCGCCTTCATCTACCTCCAGCCAGTCAGTGTTGACGATCTTCCTCGAAACGCCAGCGACCACCGGCCCAGTTTTCCTCCCCTGCCTGCGCCCTCCCCTCGACCTCACCGCACCACCGTGCTTGGCACCGCCCCCCGGCCATCCATTCAAGCCCCACCGACCTCCAAATCGGGCGCAAGTAGCTCCTACGCCCCACACCCCTATGATAGACACTGATGCGCCGCTTGCCTGGGGAACAGGCGGACTAGGTGCTCTGCACGCCTAAGCGGGTGCTGCTTCTTTTAATTGCTGTTCGACTGACCCTGAATTGAAATCCAGGCGGGCTACTGATCTCTAGCAAAGGTGAAATAGTAAAGGGAGGAAACCTTGTGCATTTAGTATCACGAAGAAGATGCAGTAAGAAGCGCTCAACTAGTTTCTTTTGTGGGATGAATATGGTGTGAGCAGAGACGTAAGATTTGCACGAATAAGGGAAGAGAAGTACCTCTTTCTAGTGGCAGTGTTGTGTCCTCCTTGTTTTTTTCCAATGATCTTCTTGTGGTTCGGTGGAAACGAGAAGTTGTGGAGGATGGTGGAGCCTTGGACGAACCCATGGCCAAGTTGTTGTGTGTGGTGCGGTGGCCGTCTGTCGACGGCGGGGAACCAGATCTAAGGCGGCGAACGGCGACGTAACGGGAACAGCTCTAGTGCGGTGGACGGTTGGGACAATGGAGCGGCAGCAGTGAGGCGCAGGACGGCATGGTCGGAGTGGTTTTGGTATGGCGCACATCGGCGTCGGCATCGTGGAGGCAGCTCTGCCTCGACTTCAGCTACTAAGTCCTTGAGGGCGTTGCGGTTGCGGTTGCGTTGGACGACGACGTCAGGGTACCCGCTCCGGCGTGATGGAGGAGGGCAGCGGTGGATTGACCACTATGGGGTGGAGGACGGAGGAGGCTGGGGTTTCCCGGCTGGTGGAGAGGGCGTTTTGGCGCCCACGGAGTACGAATGGGGAAACGGAGGGAGGCGGGAGCTAAGGGGGAACAATGTTTCGGTTTGAGACGTGCTTGTTTGAAATTTGGGGAAAGTTACAAACTTTGCCCCATCTAAAATTTCGGACATATTGCGGGTTGGGGGTAGGACAGTAATCTCAGGTGTCCCAAATGTGGCGGGATAGATTTTGGCCGAGCGCATGGGTGTTTAGGCACCCACGGCGTATGAATGCTTCTCGGAGGCAGATGAGACTGGCGTCTTGGTGAAGTTACAAACCTACCCCGGTTTAGACCTTTGGACATCGGGCCGATAGGCTACACGGGCCAGAGTCAAGACAGTAATTTCCTACCACCAAACATTAGTTTCGCGCGGTTTCGGGTGACCACAAGCCTATTTGGCGCTTCATTCAGTATTTGGGAGCAGAAGCATTAACGTTTTCGGTTCTCTTGAATTGAACTTTTAGGATTTGTCAAACTTCACAAATGTTTACTCGTGAAAATCCTAAAGCTACGATTATTTTGGAATGGAGGGGGTACGTTTGAATATACATTGTACACGAGTATATATTAAAAAATATGAAACTTACCTCAGTTCATGCATGGTTCCAGATATAATCTCCTTGGTTGCCAAAAAAAGTTAGATATGTGTATCAATATATATAGCTTGTTCAAACTCACAACAAAGATTGATGCCCCCTTTTACATCTGATTAACAAATGCCATTATCTCGGGTTCAAATAGATGAATGCACTTCCTATGAATTCGAATCTTCGAAACCCCTTTATGTTGAATTCGACATGTATTCTATTTCGTAGCTAGCAATTTGGAATGTATCCATGCAAGTGATGAATGTATAAAGTTCTTCACACTAACAACATGGAGTGCACTAATTAATGTTTATATATGAATTGCAAAATCATCCATTGCCTGTATTTCGAACCACTCTCACTCTATGGATCGATAATATGAAATAAGCACATGCACATGCTAGAATTCAATAGAGTATGGGTGTCTGATAGACCGATTTTCGTCCATACGCAATTTGCAAAATTCATGATCTCATCCAAAAATAATAATTCCATTTATATTTTAATTGAATGTGTAGAACCGCCTTTTACACATAGATGCACTATGCCTCGGCCTGTTCTCACAAACGCGTTATATATCTCTCTATCTAACGCATAAGTGCACACACTTTATATGCATTGGCATTTCTCTCTCACACATGCTCATAATCTCTCTCAGGGTGTCGGGGTGTCTCACGCACATGCTATCTCTGTTTCTCTCTCTCTTTCTAACTACTATGTACCACTCTTTTCACTAATCTCATTCGGAAAACACTATTTCTCTCACATGCATATATACACACGCACGGTGTCTACTAGCCCTCTATACGCACATATAAGTGCCTATGTGTCTCCCGCACGCACATTATCTTTAGGCCTCTCTTGCACACATTGCCCCCCCCCAGACACACCTCTCTCTTAGTAGTTGGCAGATATGATTTCATCATATCATTCGGTAGGATATCCCTGACTGTTAGGCTGGATGGTAATACGAGGCAAAGTTTTACCCTAGTTCGGACCCTTGCAGTTGAAGAAAGAGCCTACTCCTGGTACTGTATATTAGTGATAGGGGTGTGTACAAAGTACACGTGAATACCAGGCATTGTGCACCTGCGCAGAGCTTGGAGAGCAGAGCACTCGGGTGCGATGGGTTGATTGGGAAAACTGCCTTCGGTCTCCCAACCTTACTCATGGCAACCTTCCGGCCGCCCAACGACCTATAACGCTAGTCACTACTCCCACTGGGGCTAGGAAGTAAGCTGTGTGTATACTATCGACGAACTAGCCCCCAAGCTTCTATAACATACTGGGGGCCTAGGATTACAAATCATATATAGTCGGCTTATCACCAGTGGGGATAGAGTCCTCCGTGACTCTGGTAGCTTCGTGTTGTACGCCGAGTCCTCCACATGGGTCTTCGTATAACACGTCTCGGTCCAACCTATATGTGGTGCAGGATGGAACCGACCAATGAGTCTTCATGTTGACCCACCACAACTAGAAATGATGTGCCCACCACACCACACAGGCAATGGGCCACTAAGAAAACAAGCATATATGATAGTACAATGTTATACATGAAAGTTAATTGCATGGTGCATCCAAAAATATTTGTTCTGCATTGTGAATGTTTATATATTCTCCTAAAATATTAGTCACGGGAAAGAGAAACAAAGGGCATATCTCTCCTTGTCTCCACTGGACCCCCCCTCTTTCTACACCACTTTCACGTACGCACACAAACTATCTCTCGGCCCTCTGAAAGTATGCATGCCCACGACACATTCACGCATGACGGTCAATGTATTTCAAGCTAAAGCACTATACGGGCACTGGACTTCAGAATATGCTCATTACGGTCATCGTATACATTCTCGTGGTGATCATACGGTATCTAGCTCACGATACGTCTCCATATTTTGTTGATGACACTGACGGACTTTGCATTTGATGCGTGCTCTATATTTTGTTGACGACACTTACGGTCATTGTATTTGAAGCGAAAGCATGATATGGTCACCGGACTTCAGAATAAGCTCATCACGGTCACCACATACATTTTGCCGTGCTAACCAACATGTGGTTGGATGGTTAGGAGGACAGTGGTTTCTCGAGCCCACCAAGGTTAAAGTCCCTGTGCTCGCATTTATCCTGTGCTAATTTCAATATTTTTTAGTGATGTGCGTTCAGTGGGAGGAGACATTACACTCGACTACGAGGCACCTATGGTGACTTCGTAAAATCTCAAGATCATATGCTGGCCCACTCTCTCGAAGGTGCTCATAGGGGTAGGGTCCGCGTGTGTGCGCTTATAGCAGTGAGTGCTTGCGCGTATATATGAGCCATTGCATCTGTACCGTGTTAAACAAATACATGTCATGATTATACGGTCACTGGCTCACCCGTACAACTCCGTATTTTGTTGATGACACAATCAATTGGCCAGTCAAACGTTCCACGTGGCGCAACTAGTGTTGCACCAACCGGGCGCGTAACCGTGGGGCCCACCTGTCAGCCCATATATGACAGAAAAAATGGTAGTTTGAGTCTATAGAGTGTTAATAAAATAGGAGTACGATTTAGGGTGATCATACGATCACTGGTTCACCATACAGCTCCGTAATTTCTTGATAACACGATCAATTAACCAGTCAAACGGTCCACATTCAGCAGCGCACATTACCATAGGGCCCACCCGTCAGCGCATATATGAAGGACAGAAATGGTAATAAATTAGTGGTCGGTGGGTATTCGAAGTCGTGAGACCTCTTGTTGGCAGTCGCCGGCGGTGGGGGGCGTTGATTGGGTGGTGGGGTGGGGATCGCCGGAGAAAAAGCTCAGCACAGGGGGGCCTGGAGGGATGGCCGGTGCAGCGGCGGACCGGCGGTGGGGAGTGGTTTCGGGGAGGGTGGGGCAGCTTGGCGGTTCGGCCGGTGGTGTCCGGCGGCTCAAGGGGGTGGAGTTTGATGATAAAAGGGAGGCCCTTGATTTCATATCCAACGGCTGGAAAATCTAATGACCAAAGATGAAAAAGTCAGTCGACTGACGTGTAGCCTCATCCTGCACGTACACATGAACGCACGCAAGACACGCACGCATGCAAGCGTGCGACACTGACACGTACGCATAACGTACACACGCACGCATGCAGGCGTGCAACACTAACACGTACACATGGAGTCACGAACACACGCACGTACGCACCCATGCATGCAACACTGAAACGTACCCTTGCATGCATGCAGCACTCGCACTCCTGCATGCACACAACACACGACGCAAGGCAGAGGCTCAACCTATACATGCATGCACCCTTTGTTAAGGACATGGATTGTTAGGGGTATTAATCATTCTTATCTGTGATAAGCAGAACATTGATGTTTGCAGCGGTCTTTATGAATCACAACGTATCGAATGGGCTATCAACATAGTAGGCTACTCTACATGAAAAAGATGACGTCACACTCAATGAACAATCATCGGTTTATGAAATGTCCGCCTCTGACCGCCCTGGCCCACCAAAGGTTCCTCTGCTGTGTGCTGCCTGCGTTGGGTCACTGACATGCAGGCTATGTACCCAAAGAGCCCACACGTCAGTGTAAGAACGGCGTGGTGTCCTAGGTCAGAGCCGAGGGCACCACTCACTGCACACCCGGCTAAACACGCCTCCTTGCCGCATTCAAACGCCTCCATGAAACCCGCCCGTGTGGAAGCCGAGAAACCCACTCTGGACACATGTCCGTTCGTGACCGGGCCGACATTAAACGCAACGCCGGCCAAGCTCCTCCCATCCGCCATCTATTTAATCTCGTATTTAAATGAGGCCAAATGCCGGCCAAGAATCGCACACCTCCGCCGCTCCCCTGTCTCCTCCTTCACCATTTTGTCCACTCTTACAATGGCTTACGAAGAGTAGTTATTCCGCATCCAAGCCGGCTGGGTAGCCCGCCGGATACGAGCTATGCAGCTCGCTGATCCACCTCCCTCCCCTCGCCCGATGGAGCCAGTTGCCGCCCCAAGCCGGCGCGCGGTTCAGCAACTCGCCGGTCCAGGCTAGCTCGACAAGGAGCGGCGCACGTGCATCTTTTCTGCCGTCCATGCCGCCGCCTCGTACCGCGTCTCACGTTTCTGTGGCCGAGACTCCCATGCCGGCGGCCGCGCCATGCAAGCAGCGACAGAAGCTAGGTGCACGGAGAGCGATGAGTTGGTGGCCAGTGCCTCCGGGTCCGCCGCCATCGTCGTGGAGAAGTAGAACATGGGAGGCCGCTGCTGCTTAGGTCCCATGAAGGCCACCGCGGAGGCGACGCCGGCGTACACAGCAGGTGTCTTGCTGGATCCTTTTGTTACGAGGACCTTCGTCTACCCCGCATGGGCTCCACGGAAGAGGGGAATGTTAGGATGAACTCGAGCCGGTGCTGGCCATGGCGAAGTAGTGGCCGGTGATGAACTCGAACCGGTGCCGGCCACCATCATCTTCGTCATCAGCCAGTGATATCAGTTGGGCAGTGGGGAAGCGAGCCGTCCTTTGTGCTAAAGCATATATTTCCGGGGCTCCCGGCAGTCCGGTGATCGTGCTGCCGGACATGAGGAACACAAATCGATCGGCGGGCGACCATTTAGGCCAGGTATTATATACCTGTGCTGTCCAGAACAAGCACCGCGTAGTTCATTTGAATGTAATGAAATCCGTCATGTTTGTATGAAAATCCAGTATTTTATATGATTTCCATCATTGTTTATATGAAATATCAGTTTTTCTACGTGTTTGCGTGAATTTCGTCTGGTTGGTTCAGTTGTTGTCATAATGTGTGCGGCTACTGTTGGATGGCGTAATTTTTGGGTCGCCGGTCGGTCTGCGGGCGGCTCGGGCGGCGTGGTGGGACAAAAAACCACAGCTCATGCAAGCTCGTCTCCAACGTGCACGTTGGAGGATGCATGAGCACCCGAGCCATTCCTCGTTCATTGGTGGCAAAGGCACCGGTGGAGAAACGGGTCGCCAATATTTTGGCTACCCCAGGCAAGATCCAAACAGCCCCTAATAACAGATTCAAATCCCTCGTTCGCCATGGAATTTTGCCATGTGTTGTTTTCATGGACTAGCAAGATGCCTGTGCATTGCACGGAACATCAAGATGCATTTTTTTACAAACTCCCGCATGCATGCAAGGGATAATTAATGTCCTCCTTTGCTAGTACTATGAGGCAAACACCATTAATATTGCATCGGTTAGTGTTAGTGGCCTTGTATATCTGCAAATTGTAATTTTGATAGTGGCCCCATGTATATAAGAATGGAGGGAGAAATATGAGAGATAAGGTGAGGAGTGGGGCGTGGTGGTGACAGGTGGTTGGACTGGGCGGAGGCATGGGGATGGACGGCGCATTATGTCTAGGTTTTATGTCTCTCTCTCACACCCACGTAGGTGGGGGACATGCACGAAGAGAAGAGGTGCACGCACGGTGCACGTACTCCCGTCTCTTTCCCAACCACACCCACGCGGGTACATGGTGGAGCTCATTTCTGTACGAAAAGGCAGCCCACGTGGTAATTTGACACGTGTACTAGTTGTCCACTTGGTGGAGGGAGGATCGTCTACCACGGGTGAACAAACAAATTGCGACTTGACGTGTTATGTTAAAAAAGAGGGAAACCATGTGGGGCCTACCTTAGAGGCAAGGCTCTATACATTGGAGTACTTTTGATGTGTCCCGTCAACTCGCGGAACGAGGAGAAGCTTGCTTAGTACGCCGTCTCCCCCGCCCACGGGCGCGGTGGATCGCAAGATGAGGTGAAGCTTGCTTACGAGTAGTAGTAGTACTACTACTGTACGCCTTACCCCTCCTCCCTCGCCCACGCGCGCGTTACGAGTAGTAGTAGTACTACTACTGTATGCAAGATGAGGTGAAGGAGGTAGGTCAGGGGAGCCACGAGGGGCCCACGAGGGTGGCGGCGCGCCGGGCACCCTCGTGTCCGCCTCGTTCACTTCTTGACGTCCACTCCAAGTCTCCTAGATTGCGTTTGTTCCAAAAAGATCGCTCCCAAAGGTTTCATTCCGTTTGGACTCCGTTTGATATTCCTTTTC
This sequence comes from Triticum dicoccoides, assembly GCF_002162155.2. NCBI lineage: Eukaryota > Viridiplantae > Streptophyta > Magnoliopsida > Poales > Poaceae > Triticum > Triticum dicoccoides. Next base: position 282,591,537 of record NC_041385.1, read on the forward strand.
TTCGAAACACTGAAATAGGCAAAAAAAACAACAATTCGGGTTGGGCCTCCGGTTAGTAGGTTAGTCCCAAAAATGATATAAAAGTGTAGAGTAAAGCCCATAAACATGCAAACCGGGTAATATAATAGCATGGAACTATCAAAAATTATAGATACGTTGGATACGTATCAAGGACCTCGCAGAATTCTTTTCTTTTTACCTTGTCTAGGACGTACACAGCTGGTGCCATATCCCGTGGTTTACCTTCAACTTGCACCTGGAAATCCTGTTTGATACCCAGGTGTGTCAAATCAACCCTAGATTTTAAGGTATCTTTCATCTTGCCTTCAATGTTAAGAAGTGTGCCGATAATGCTGTCACATATATTTTCCTCGATGTGCATCACATCAAGATTATGTCGCAGATCCAAATCTTTCCAATACTCCAAGTCCCACGAAGTGGACCTACGAGTAAACAATAATCTCTGTTCTGCCCTGCCATGCTTCCTTTACCTGCTACCATTACCAGGATGGTTTTCTGGTGTAATATGCCTGACCTTCTCTAATTCCACTTGCAACTCATCGGCGGTGAGCCTCTTTGGCGCATCACGGTTTTCATGCTTTGCATTGAACACATGTCTTCGGTATTTTCTAGGATACGGCTTGTCCTTGGCAAGGAAACAACGGTGTCCTATGTAACAGATCTTTCTAAGTATTTCATATGACAGCGGATTCCTGTCATAGCAAACACATGCATTGTAACCATGTGTCGTTCGCCCTGACATAGTGCCCAAAGCCAGAGAATCATGGATGCACCAAATTATAACAGCACACAGAAAGAAATCAGCTGGTGGGTTGCTATATAGGTCTCGAGTGAGAACACCCCTCCGTAGCTGTTGAAGTTCCTCCACAAGAGGCTCCATGAACAAATCAAAATCCTTTCCAGGACTTTTTGGGCCTGGGATGAGCAAGGCCATCATGTAGTTTGATTCTTTGGTTCGGAAATTTGGAGGCATGTTGTAAGGGATAACAAGCACTGGCCACATGCTATATGTGGCGCTCTGGTGGCCAAATGGGTTAAATCCATCTGAAGCTAAGCCAAGTCTAATGTTTCTCGGGTCAGCAACAAACTTTTTGTGTTTATGATTGAAGCTTTTCCACTCACTACCATGAGATGGATGGCTCGTTACATTCTGATCTTTGTACTCCTGGTTCCTAGAATGCCACAGTACATCCTCTCTTGTTTCAGCATCATGAAACAACCTCTGCAATCTTGGTATAATTGGAAAATGTCTCAGAACATTATGAGGAATCCTCTTCATAGCATCGCCATCTTTCCATCTTGATGATTTGCATTTTGGGCATTCACTTAAGTTGGCATAATCCTTCCGGAACATAACACAATTATTCTTACAAACATGGATCATATCATATCCAATTCCAGTTGCACGAAGGAAATTCTTCATTTTACTGTAGGTGTGTGGTAGCTCAGATGCATCTAGGAAAGATTTGCGGAAAGTAGCCAACATCGCATTGAATGATTTGTTGGTCATCCGCTCAGATGTCTTCACCTGAAGAAAGGTGACCATAGCTGAGAATACCGACAGCTTACTTCCTGGGGTGACAGCCACGTTGCATTGTTCCAACATGCGGGCCCACCATTTTTCTTCTGCAGGTGAAAGTTCACAGAATGCACGAGCATTTCGTAGCATTGTTTCAATGTTGGTCAAACTCACTGGCTCCGCAACCACCACCTCCTCCTCCTCCTCTTCCACCTGAGCATCAGGCAGATCAAGATGGTGATCTGCTGCTTCCACGTAGTCAATAACATTGACATTCACAGTTTCACCATGATAAACCCACCTAGTATATGTGACCGACATCCCATACAAGTGTAGATGATTTTGCAAAGCTGACTAGGGTCTTGTAACTGAATTCATACAACTGCTACACGGGCGGAGCACATCTGATTTCGGACCACCATACTTTGCTCCGATAAAGTTCATGAAGTTTTCAACCCCCTCGACATATGCAGCGGAGAATCTTCGAGCAGAAGTTGCCCAAGTCATGCCATCTATTGGACATATAAATTAGTTCTTCTACTAGATATTACAGGAAAAATATATATGCTTTTTTATGAAGTCCAGAAAAAAATACCTAGGTCGATGTCTAAAGCTATGGCAAGATATTTGGACGAGCAGATCTAAGTAACAAAATATATGTATATCTAATTCAGCAAACAGATTTGAGTGCTAAATGATGGCAGGCTATTTCTGCAGTCAATGAGGCCGAGCACACAGCCATCGAACTATCGAAGGCCATCGCAGCAACAAAGATCGAGTATAAAACGGTGTAGAGCTATTTCACCTAACAGATTGGCTACTAGACCATGGAAATCTACGTCACAATAAATATATGGCAGGATATTTTAGCAACTAATCGGCCTTGGCATGCCATCTCAACTAAGTAGATTGAGTGCAGAACAGGGCAAGGAAGCTTCTTAAGCAGAGCATATTGACTGTAAACTACTTCGGCAAACATTGAGATTAACAACGTCTATCAGCTAACATTGAGCGCTACACCGACGTGCACGGGGCCTCAGTCTAGAATACTCGTACTGTGGGAGAAACTGACCATAGTGCATGTCCACACGAACGTTGCCAGCGGTGGCGGCGCTGACCGCCGTGCGCCTCCACAAGAACGCTGCCAGCGGTGGCGGCGCGGCTACAGGACGGCAGTCTACAAGAGCATACTGTGGGAGCGAGAGGATCACCGTCCATCCCCTCGACGAACCGCAGCGCTGACGTATCGGCACGGCAGGGAGGGCGACTTTGGTGGAGCTAATGGAGTGGAGAGGGACGGGGGAGGGGGGTTTGGGGAATATTATTGGCTAGTTGGCCGAAGGGCGGTTGAATCTAAGATTTGGGGGGAATTTTTGGGTGGGGGGGATGATTTTCGCGTGGTGGGCAGTGGGAGTTTGGCATATGGTCGGTTTCTCCAAGTGCAGTCCCACATGTCAGTGAAGAGGCAAGCTGTGTGCAGGACTGAACGTGTGTGGGGTGCAACGCGACCGCGACAGGAGTGCTGTGAGTGTACCGCCTTTTTTCTTTTTAAACTAGGCGCTTCGCCCCTCAAAAAAACTTGTTGCTTTGCGTGATCCAGTGATACTACTACTAGTAATCTGGTAATCCTGACTAAAATGGCGCGGCCTGGTCTTTTCCCGCGCGATATGCAGGGAGGTTGGCATAGTTGGGTTTTTTAGGACGAGTAATGCTACACCTACGTAATCCCAGTTATGTAATTAATGTAATGTGAAACGTGTGAGCTGTGGATTGTAAATTGGGGGGAGGGAGGGGCCCACCATCATGAAAATCAGGGGAGAAGAAAGAGAGGCCATTTATGTTAACCCTTTCATAGGTTCCCGTAGATGTAGAAAGATGTGAAATGCGTGAATGTGTAGTGGACGTACTATTGGAGTGCCTAAGATAAATTGTGTATGTATAGACCCTATGTGTTTATTTTACTTCGCATGTTAGCTTTGTCTCGGTTCAATAAAAAGCAGAGTTGGTGTTGATGGTGTGCCTGTCATCCTGCAATATAGGCCGTCCGATCTATATCTAACAGATAGGAAGGAAACTATGACAATTACCCGCACTCCTCTCCACATTTGCAGATAATGCCTTCCCTCGTTCATCCTTTTCTCCCACAAGATCTTGATCTTCCATGCAACGCACGGGCATCTTGCTAGTACTCCTACAATATACTATATCATTGTGAAAGTTCATATACACTGGCCGAGATTAATGCAAACATGGCAAATTTTCATTACATTTCAACCTTTTATAGGACAGAAAAATAAAATATACCTAACCCTAAACCTATTCTACGGCGGTGACCGACGTCCTCCATCTGCGATCTCTATGTACGGGGGCGGGGTTCAAGACCCGTGAAGTGAAGGTGCGGTCTACGGTGAGGAAGAGTAGAACACGCGATACGGACCAGCCAGTTGACACACCATGCCCTGCCGCCTCCCATGCCCTACTCATCCTTGGAGGAGTCCCCGACCTTGGTGGTGCCGAATGTTGGACGGCGGCAAGTAGGACGCATGGCTGACGGTGCTCCCGTCGTCGGTCGCTAGCATGGCCACCGCTTGTGCGGTCGCGTCCACGTCCGGCTACGCTGCTATTGCCTCGCGAGAGACGACTTGACCGAGGGCAGCGACCTCGAGCTTCATCCCTGAAGACAAGCTCTCCCGCAGACCGTTCGCGCTTGCGGTCATGGCGGATGTGGTACCAGGTAGGAGGACGATGCGCTATGGTGTGGAGCTTAGCTGGGCATTGCCGCTTTAAGTAGCGCATTCCGGTCAGGCCAAGCGTCGACGTGCATCATTAAGTTGCCGGAGTTGGTTCCTTGGGCACCGTGCCTCTTAACGACGGCATACGAATGGGCGGCATGAATGCGAGCAGCTGGCGCCGCCTGGGAACGCACCGCGTGACGGCACGAGGGACGAGGGATTTTGGTGCGCCGGGGTAGTCAGCTGCGGTCGTGAGAATGTTGGAGATGCCCTTTTCTCACATGAGGTCCCCGCATGTCATCGAAAAAGCAAGACGACCCAGCATGGTCTCAGGTCCTGAGGATGCAGTTGGCCATGCTACACCACTCCGCGGACGCGTCGCGGCGCCCCGTGCATCCTCGATGAGCCAGGTGTTGGGGTGTGTTTGGATTGTGGCCAAAGTGCACCTTACCAAAATTTTGGTCATGACCCAAAGATAGATCTTTGTTTGGATGGTTGCCATTTTTTTGGCATGCCAATGAACTCTAGCCAACTCTAGTTCACTTTTCTTGCCAATGTCGGCCAAATAATGGGTAACCAAAACCTCAACCAACATTTTGGCTACCCAATAATTTGATGGAGCAACCTTGGGCACAAACCAAACATACTGTTGGTCGTGCCACAGCACTAACGCCACCCTCATCCCACTAAAACCGACCGTTTCTAGTGATGATGAGCATGTTGCTCACCGTGGTCGCCGTGTCCTGAGGCGGTGCTGGAGCTGCGCCACGTTGTTGCCCCCCACGACCCACATAAACGGCTGTCGATGGCGAGGAGGTCGTAGGCTAACACCTCCATTGGACTAGTCTGCGCTACGGCATCCCAACGGGTGTGCCTCACATGTCGGTTTCCCTGTTTTCCCGGCCATATTTGAGCGTTAGTGCTCTGGGTTGCACATTAGGCCTTTCACTATGTAGGCCAAGCGAGACAACTTATTATTTATTTGAGTTGTTCAAGTATAATCATGTGGTGTTTGCTTATTTCTTATTCCTCTTCAACCCTCTTCTCCATCAATCATGTCGCCCTCCGATCGAGTCCATCCTCCCGCATGCCTCATTTGAACATTCCGCCGAGTATCATTCGCATGTGGGCCTAGACCATGCTTGTATTTCCAATGTTATAATTTGTCCTACATGCATAGAAACAAACGGTTCGTTTAAAGTTTCACTTTGCCTCCACTACATGTTGCTTCACGTCTTAGTTTTGCAGGAATGATGTTAAAAAGTAAGGGGAGTGAGCTCTCATGCAAGAGCCTAGGGCCTCCTTTGGTTTAGATGAATCTTTTAGGAATTTCGTAGGATAGGATTTCTATAGGAAAAATTCCTTTAGAGCCGTTTGGTTTGTAGGAATGGAATCCTATTCCTATGGAGGAATTCTTCCTATCATCCACATTTCATAGGAAAATAAACATTAGCCTAGACTCAATAGAAAAAACCCTATGATGTGAATCAAAGGGCATCTCCTTGCCTATTCCTACTCATGGGATTTGAGATACATGTCATCTCATTTCCTATGACTTTCCTATTCCTACGATTTTCCTACCCTATAAACCAAATAAGGCCCTATATACGCATTCCTAGTTAAATACAACAAATATGATGAAAGAGATAGAGAGGAGATGGAAAAAAAGTACTAATACAATAGCCAACCTTATAATTTTTTTGCGGGAAATAGCCTACCTTATAGCCCACACTACTGTATGAGTGCATATAATAGATGATGGCTATAGATGACATGGCAGTCCCTCATAGCCATCGATTGGCTATATTATTAACCATGCTCTAATGCATTTTTCAAAACCGCATTTGACTATTGACAACATTAATAGTACATGAGATGTATAATGTGAAAATTATATCATTGGAAGCTCCTTTCACATATGTATTTGACCTTATGTTCTGTGTAAGTTGCATGTCATATATTATTACTCTAACATTTGGTCAAAGTTAGCCTCGAAAAACGCATTAGGCCCTGTATAGTAAATGGAAGGAGGGAGTAGTAGTGGAAGTGGATCCTCTGACGTAGGTATCCCTGCCTTACCCTCCTTTTAGGTCACTTACTGGTGGACCCCATGCTTGCTAGGCCCCGCATGTCAGTTACTCAATGGGTTCAGCAACGTCAGGGGATCCTCATCCGTAGTATACTCCCTCTGTTTTTATTTACTCCTCATAAAACGGAGGGAGTGGTAGTTTAAATGACGCGGGCGGGGGAGGGGGAGGGACGTCGGTTTGCTCTCAACTACGGTCCCACAAGCGAGCGAAAACGCAAGATGAAGTGCGTTCCATTTGGTGAGCGATGTGGAGGGTCCAGCATGCCAGGCTGCAACGCGAACGCGACAAGAGCGATGTACAGTCAAAACCGATTGACCGGTCATCACCGGAACCACTATTCACACCAGAACTTTCGTGCTCGGCCTACGCCAGCCACTGCCCTAAAACCACACCTAATCTCCAGCCCATTCCCCCACCTTTCGATCCCCTAGCCTGCATCAAGCGTCCCCTAGTTCACCGGAAAGCCATGCTGCGCCACAAGATGACGTACTACAAGATGCTGACGCCGGAGCGCCAAACAAAAATTGTGGTGGCGGTCGGCGCCATAGACCTTCATTCCCAAGCTCGCTTTTCGGCGAGCCAATCCCCGAGTTCTCTGGAGCCAAGCTACGAGGAGGAGGAAGCCGATCCAATGTTCATGGTGGAGGTAGCGCCGTAGAAGGCCCCCGATGGGTATGAGACGATGGACGTCGACTTCATGCCAGCTTCCGAGTCCCACATGGTGCCGGCGGACCAACAGTTCAACCTGGCGATACTAAAGGAGGACCGGGAGGCAGAGGCTCAACTCGACGCGGAGCGCACGCATGCCACTGCCATCGAGGCTTTCCTGCAAGCGGAACCGGATGTCGTGGATGTGAACCGGGCGGTGAAGGCTCAACTTGAGATGGAGCGCGCGGATGCTGCTGCCATCGAGGCCCTCCTGCAGGCGAAACCGGACGTCCAGGATTTGAACCGGGTGGCAGAGGCTCAACTCGACGCGTAGCGCGCGGATTCCGCTCTCATCGACGCCCTCCTGCAGGCAGAACCAGACATCCTGGACTTGAACCGGGCGGTAGAGGCTCAACTCGACGCAGAGCGTGCAGATGCTGCTGCCATCGAGGCCCTCTTGCAGGCGGAACCGGACGTCCTCGACTTGAACCGGGTTGTGCTCTCGTCCATGCAGAGCGCCCGCACGCTCCACGTGAATGAGTAGCTGGAAGCCGAGGACAACCATGGTGCGGAGACACACGTCCGTAGGTACAGCTGGTTCGCGCCGACAGCCAAAGACGACGACGTTGTCTCGTTCCACGAGCAGTGGTAGTTTTTCTTTATGTTGTTCTTTTATGGATCTTTTGCTGTGTAAAAACATATATTGTTATGAAAGTCGCCTGACTTGGGTCGGTCTACCATTTCAGGCGGTTTGATGAATATCCTACGTCTCCTAACCCTTCTTCCTCACCTCTTCTTCTTCCCCAACAGACCACTGCACGGGCCATACGGATACTCCCCAACATGCGGTTGGATAAACATACTCCATGAATGAAAATTATGTGTCAGCGGTAGGATGTCTGAGTTTGATTTGTTCACATGCGATAGCATGTGTCAGTGAGGGTGCGTTCCCTTGGTGCGGCATGCAGGAGTGACTGTGTGAGGGTGCGGTGCAACCGCGGCGTGCAGGAGCGACCGTGTAAGGGTGCAGTGCAACGGCGACAGCCATGCGCAAGTGTACCTCCTTTTCATTTTGAAAACTTTAGGCAAGCTTGGCAAAAATGTGTGGCGAAGTATGGCAATGCAAGGCCTATACCCAAATAGGATAAGTACGTACGTACTAGGAGTACTAGTGTTAAAAAAGAAAGGCGGCGTTTTCCCTCGCGGGATTAATCGACACAAATACTCGTTTCACATGTAAATTAATGCATATGTTTTTCTCCAAAGACCAAAGAGCTAACCATATCACTCCTCATCGCTTGATTAATGCAGCGCCAAGCAAACCAACCTTCTCACTTCCGCATGCATGCAAGGGATATTAATGTCCTTGGTTCCTAGTACGAGGCAAACCCCATCAATTTTGCCTTGATTAGTGTTAGTGGCAATTTGCATATTGTAATTTTGATATACTGGCCTTATGCACAAAAAAATGGAGGTAGTAACTATATTCGACTTCCTTCCCCATTGTGGTGACGTCGACGATATCTCAAACGTTGTAGTTTGGCGAAGTGTGTTCGATGGAGAACACCATTGAGGGAGACCACGTTAAGTCGTTCACAAGTGCCGCCTGCAAGCCGAGACAACCGCCTTATTTGCATCCAGGAAGTCCGTTGAACCAAAGGACACGTAAATGTACTAGTACTACTAGTACACAATAGCGTCGTCCGTCGAGCTTGGTGCGGTGAGATGGTTTCTCGAAGAAGATGATAGAGAAGCGGAGTCAGCGAAGAGTGAAATGATGGTTGCTTCGTCCGTGCTTTTGTGATTTGATGCCTCACTGTTTGTGATTTGTGATAGAAGGGACATGGGAGTAGACTCTGTGCTCTATACTGTACATGCGTCCAAGCATGGGAGAAAGAGGAGAGACGTTGCATTTTTCTATTCCTTCAATCAATCAATCAGGGAGCTTCAGTTCCATCTTTTTGGGTTTGGCAACACCGTCCACAATAGTTCCCACGATGCCAAAAGCTATTTTCACATTTGGCTACACATTGTGGATGCCCTTAACCGTACCACTTGGTTTTGCTCCTGTGTGCTATCTATACAAATCTCAATTATATTGATCTAAAAAATTATAGAATCAAGATTAGTAAAAAGGAGGTGATTTTGCCGCGCGGATGGTGGGGGAGGTTTCTTATTTTTAGAGGACGTTGTCCTGGCGGTTTGCTAACATGCAGTCCCACGTGTCAGTGCTTTACCAAGCTGATCCGTGTCCCACATGAGGCAGAACAATGGTAGAAGCAACACGTGGTTAAGTTGAAGAAGATGAGGAAGAAGCGGATTCAGCAACGAGCGAAATGATGGTTGCTTCGTCCCTCCAACTTCTTTTTTAGCATTATTACTTCGTCCCTCCAACTTAACTGCGGGAGAGGTGCAACTTTGTGATTTGACGCCTCATTGCTCATTACTATGCCGACGCCATTACTGGGGTGCTTCACCCCGGCTGCTCTGCACTGTATTTCGGTATGGCACGTGGATGCGATAGCTTGATGTCCCACATCTCGGCGAAAGGGACTAGAAGATTTATGAAAGCGAGCGCTCCACTCTTACGAAGGAGGAGTAGACGACACGACGGCCGAGTGAACTATCACTTGTACTGTATACTACTATAGTTTTGTTGTTTTCCACGATCCATTGATACAAACCCAATTAAACAGGAAAGGGCGGGATTTTTCCCGCGCGGTAGATGATACTGGCCATACATTTCAAAGGCAATTTTAATGTACGCAAACTAAATATTTAAGTAACAATATGATATCTAGTAAAACTAAAGCCACATATGATTTAATGTGTTAGAGTGTAGTAGTAGTGTTGTATTGCATAGTTGTTAGATGTAACATGCGAGAACGTGTAGAGATGTAGTTTTGGAGGGCCTATAGAGAGAAAAGCGTAATACCGTCACCGAACTTCAGAATAACCTGATTACTGTCACTATATACGTTTTGAGGTGATTATGCGGTCACTTGCTCACGATTCAGCATCGGAATGCACTTTTTTGACCGGCCAAATAGTCTGCGTGGCGCCATGTTGACTAGTTAAATTGACCACATTCCTTGTGGGTCCCACCTGTCAGTTTGCATAGGGAAAAGGTTAGATAAACACAAATTTACGCACACGCGACAAGACTCCAACCCGTGCGTGGGAATCATCTGGTTGTGTATGTGTCTATCAGGGCCTGATGTGTGCGCATGCACGTGTTGGTTGAGCACTTGAGCTTGAGAGTGTGTGTTGGTCGTGTGGTGTACTGGTCTATGCATGCATGCGTGCGTGTGTGCGTGTGAGTATTGCATGCGTGCATGGGTGCATGTGTTCGTGTGAGTGTTGCGTGTATGCAGTTCGTGTGCATGCGTGCGTGTGTGTATAATCACCACACTAGCTCCTGTGTGTTAAAATAGATGGCTTAGCATACCAATACAAGGCCACCTTGTCCGTTGTGCCCGTGGTCATGACTTCGAACCACCGTCCAATATTTTTTTGTCGTTTGTTTTCATTCTTACTAGCAAGATGCCCGTGTGTTGCACGTAACATCAAGATACATTTGTATTACTAGTTTATCTTGTGAGAGAAAAGGGTGAATGAGGGAAGGCCTTATTTGCAAATGTGGAGAGGTGTGTGGGTCCCTTTTTTCAAAATTGCCATATTTTCTTTCCTACCCATCAGATATAAATCAGACGGCCTATATTGCAGGATGGCAGGCACACCATCATCACCAACTCTGTTTTTTATAAGAGTGTATTTTATAAGAGTGTAGATGTAGAGTAGATACAAGCCGATAGGTGGGCACGATGGTAGTGAGATAATGTGATGCAACACTAGAGGTGCCACGTGGAGCATTTAACTGGTCAACTAGTCATGTCTTGAGCAAATACAGAGTTGTACGGTGAGCCCGTGACTGTATAATAACCACAAAATGTAAAATGGTGACCATAATGAGTGGATTCTAAAGGCCAATGTGCGTATCGTGCTTTCACTTCAAATACAATGATCGACATTGTATATATCGCGAGAGAAAGATGAAACATGCGTGAATGTGCTGGGGGCTTACTTTTAGAGGACCTGGAGATAGTTTGTGTGCACGTGAAAGGGGCATAGAGGGGGGTATGCGATGGAGAGAGAGATGCTCTTCGTTTCTCTTTATTATGACTAACTTTGTATGCAATATAAAAATATATAAATTCACAGTGTGGAATAAATATCATTGTGGGCACCATGCAATGCAAATTAGCGTTCGTACTCCTTGATATAACTTTGTAATGTTGCATATATGTAGAAATTCTAAAATAATTTTTTGTCCACACTTTATTCAAAAGGAATGTTGTATGCGAAATAAACGTGAAGCAAGGGCTTTTTAGATCAATGGGGTACGTGATGTAACATGTGTGAATGTGTAGTCGATGCATTTGGCAGGGCCGAGAGAGGTATGTGTGTGTATTACGTATTCGAGAGAGGCATGGATAGAGGAGCCGGCGGGGGGGAGATAGCACGAGAAATGAGAGTGGTCTAGAGAGAGACGAATATGACGTCACGGCAAGAGATTCCCTTGAGTGTGTATATGCAAGGGGGGAGGGATAGACGCACCAGGAGAATATATTTTTTGTGTGGTGTTTGTGTTTGTATGTGTGGGTGTGAGAAGATAATGAGACGTGGGGGCAGAGGGTGTGTCACCGTGTGAGGTCCGGTGGGTCGAGGTGAGGCCCTTTGTTCGGTTCCGTCCTGTGCCACATTGGTCGGTCCGTGACGCATTTATGGAGACCCATGGATGACTAGTCGTACAAGACAAAGATAGCAGAATTGTGAAGGACTCTGTGTCCACTGACAAAGCCGGCTAAGATTTGTAACCCTAGGTTCTCGGACAAAGGTAACCCCTTTATCTCCGATATTTCTATTCATCCAACCTAACTTTAAGGGACATCCTACAGAATGCTCTGCTAGAATCATACTCATCGATTAGGAAGACAAGTGTGAGACAATGCGTGAGAGAAAGGCCTAAAGATAATGTGCGTATAGGAGACACGTAGGCAGGTCTATGTATATAGAAAGGGTCGATGGGGATTGTGCATGTGTATGCTTGCGAGAGGAAGAATGCTTGTGATAAAGGTTAGTGAAAACAGTCGTAAATGGTTACGAGAGGGAGGGAGGGTTATATCGAGAGCATGTGTGCGAGAAAGACACCTCAGGAGAGAGTGTGTGAGCATGTGTGAGAGACCACCGACGGAGAGTGAAACTACACGTAAAAGACTATTGTACACATTGATTAAAGATATAAATTGTATCCAAATATTAGGATGGGATCATCATATTTGCAATTCACGTAAGGAACGGTCATTGATCCATCAGACATCTAGATTCTATCGAATTTGAGCATGTCTATGTTATTATTCGACACAATTGATCCACATAGTTAGTACTTTGAACTCCAGACAATGCATCGCTTTAGCAATCGAATATAAACATGAGTATAGTTCATGTTGTGTGTGTAAAGAACATTATACATACGAAAGTTACACAATGAACATTATAAATAGCTACCTATGAACTAGCAAACATTTGAATTCAACTTAAGGTGGTTAAAAAAATCAAATTCAACATGAAGTCCATTCAGTTACTTGAATTTGATATCATGGCATTTGTAAATCATACCTAAATTATGGGGGCACCAATCTTTTCTCGGATTTTGTACATAATAGCATATGTAGTCGTGTACAAAATAGATTCAAATTTAGCTCCTCCATTCAAAAATAATCATAGTTATAGGATTTTCAAGTGTCAAAATTTCAAAAATAAGCGGATAATTTAATGAGGTTTTCAAATATACAAGGTCAAATATAACGTTGTCTATTTAGGTCAATCCTCATAGTTCAAGAGTAACTAAATGTGAATGCTCGTGTTTCAAAATTTCAAACGAAGCGCCAAAAGAGCCTCTACTCTCCGGAAACCGAGTGAGACCAATGTTTGGTAGTACAAGGAAATTACTTTTCTAATAACTCCGACCCGTGAAACCTACCGGCCCGACGACCAAAGGACCAAACCAGTGTAGGTTTGTAGCTTCATCTAGATGCCACACAACCGCCTCCGAAAAACATTCATACACAATGGCCGCCTGAGCACACAAGCGCACGGCCGAAATCGCTCCCGCCCACTATTTGGGACACCTGGGATTACCATCCTACCCCCGACCCACAGTAGGTCCGAAATTTAAGAGGGGGGAAAAGTTTGTAGTTTCCCAAATTTCAAACAAGCGTGTTCCATCTTCTGTTCAAAAAAGCCAAAAACAAGTGCGTCCTAGACCGAAACATGGTTCTCCCCCCCTCGCATCCGTCCGATTCCCCATTCGTACTCCATGGGCGCAAAAACTACCTCTCCACCAGCCGCGAAACCCCCGCGTCCTCCGTCCGCCACCCCATCCCACCCATCAACCGCCGCCCTCCTCCATCACGCTGGAGCCTATACCCCAACATCGCCATCCACCGCAACCTCAACCACAACGCCCTCCATGGCTAGTAGTTGAAGCTGAGGCCGAGCCGTCTTTACCCGAGCCAGTTCAACCACGTCGTCCTGCGCCTCACCGCTGCCGCTCTAACTTTGCCACTATCCACCGCACCAGAGCTGTTTCTGCTACGTCGTCCTTCGCCGCCTCGGATCTTCTTCCCCTCCGCCGATATACGGCCACGACAACACAGTCAACAAGTTGGCCATGGGTTTGTCCAAGGATCCATGACTCTCCAAAATATCGGTTCCCCAGGAGAAAAAAGAAGATCGACGCGACATATGGAGGAGACCACACTGGCAACCGATAAGGGTACTCCTCTTCCCTTATTCATGCAAATCTTACGTGTTTGCTTGCACGGTATTCATCCCACAGAAGACACTAGTTGACCGCTTCTTCTTGATACTGGATGTTCCTAGTAACTCACGATGCACAAGGTCTGTCACCTTAGCTAGAGGTCTGTCGCCCCCCTGAATTTCAATTCTTGGTCACTTGATTCCCAATTAACGGAAGCATTCCCCGCAGGGAAAGCAGTGCATCGTTGTTTATCTTAGGGGCGTGTGGGGCCTAGAGCTACTGGAGCCCGATCTGGAGGTTGGCCAGGATTAAAGGGATGGCTTGGGGCACTGCCAAGGACGGCGGTAGTGTGAGGTCGAGGGCAGGGCAGGGCGGCGGAGGTAGGGGTCTGGGCCGGTGGTCGCTGGCGGTTCGAGAAAGATCGTCAACAGTGACTGGCGCGAGGTAGACGAAGGCCATCTGCCTGTTCCTTATAGATCGGACAGTTCATTAAAAAATCGACTAACCTATTTATTTTTAGTCGACTGTTATCTTAGATATGACCACATGTGGTGGTGTGCTGGAGGAGTACCTGCATTTCATGTGCTCATATATTACAAAATCATACGAAGTAGAATCTAATTTTGTTTGCCATGCAATGTTGTAGAGCTATCATATGTCTCCTGTCATTTATTTTTCAGCCACCTGCTATCTGCTACTTTTACAGTGCACTAGTTCTGCACACACTTCACCCATACTCTCACTATTGTGTTTTTATGCAAGGGTATTTAAGAGTCTACCTCGAGAGATGCAGCAAAGAAAAGAGAGAAGTCATGCCAACTTTCTTCGCAGGTAGGCACGACACTTTACAACGCTATAAAGGGTGCAGTGTCAGCAGATAGAGGCGGTAAACGTAACTCTGGAGTTGATGACCTCGCTCGCAATGAACCACCATCCAAGGTGCTTGCTTTTACTTCACGGTGTCATATGTGGTTGCATGTTCCATATCGTGTCTAGCTTGTATTCGAAAGGCCGAAGTTGGTCTTTATTAAGATAAGGAAATATATTTTTTACATGAACCACCATCCCCTGAGCACCAGAAGACAAATAGCTAGTCAGGGCACTGGCCAAGCCAGTGACAAGCCCAGCAAAGACAGGCATCACCTGGAAGCCAACTAAAAAGCCGTGATGGTGGCGAAGCAGCCCGCCTCCCACCAGGCTCTCAGGTCCTAGATGATCATGCTCACCACTCCAGCCAGATGTCTAGCTTGTATTGCTTCCAATTTGGTTAAATTGCATCTGCTTAGCTTACACATTATACCTTTGAATATGACATACCTTTCTATTTTTGGTACATACTAGTACATCTGTGTATTAACCATGTTCTTACATCAAACTAATGTTCTTGTGTCTCCCTCATCAATCACTTATGATGAGGCAGTCAGGCAAGTGGACTACTCCTCATTTAAAGAATGCGGCGTCAGCCTCCCGACATGATTCTCAAGAAACAGCAAGGCTAGATTAAGATAGTGAATGTAGCTCTATAGTTGATTACCGCATTTCCCCTACACTAGCATCGCAGGTGCTTCCTCTAACTTGGCAGCATGATATGTGGTTGCATGTTCCATATGGTGTTTAGATTGTAATTCTTCCAATCTGGTTAAACTTCATGTGCTATTCTGCTTAGCTAATACATTATACATGTTAATGTGACATGCCATCCTGTATTTACTACATAGTACATCTTCTATTAAGCATGTCCTTACATAAAACTATTTTTTTTTGTATCACGCATCAATCAATATGATGAGACACCTTTAGTATATGTAGTGCGATATTAGTTGCATCTTTCATATGATTTATAGTATGCGCTGCTTCTAATTTGTTGAAATTCCATTTTTATGATGGGACGCTTTTAACTTGGCAGAGTCATATTGGTTGCATCTTTCATGTGGTGTCTAGCTTGCATTGCTTCTTATTTGTTGGAATGGTTTCTGCTTAGTTTAGACAAACAGTTGTGAACATGCCATGCCGTCCTATTTTTCGTACATATTCCATCATGGTATTATGTGTTTACCTTACATGAAAGTAGTGATTGTTAGTATCATGCATGAATGAGTTCTGAAGAGAGAATTTTATTGCTTTTCTTGTCCGTTTTAATTGACAATTCAAAATCAATAAAGCGGAAGGAAGTTAGCAAGGCAGCGGATAAAGGGGCTCCTTCCAAATGGAGGGCCTCTACAGTTTCTACTCCTCCACCCCCCCCCCCCAAGATGAGTTCCAAGACAACACATGCATAGACACTCAATGTAGCTGTGTTTATGATGAGCACGTCTCCCCTAGTGCACCATCACCGGTGCTCCATCTAACTTGGCACTGTTATATCTGGTTGCATGTTATGTGTGATGTCTAGCTTGTATTGCTTCTAATTTTGTTGAATTCCATCTGCTTACTTTACACATTATACTTGAATAAAACACGTGTTCCTGTTTCTAGAACATACAATATCTGTCTATCACACCATGTTCTTACATCAAGTTACTACTGTTGTGTAACCTGCAACAATCACTTATCATAAGGCATGTTTGACTTCAGAGTGTGATATAGGTTACATCTCGCATTCTTTTCTAGCTTGTACTACTAATTTGTTGAAATGGCAATTATGACAAGACAGTTTTAACTTGGTAGAGTGATATTCGTTGCATCTTTCATATGGTGTCTAGCTTTCATTACTTCTAATTTGTTGAAATGCCTTCTCCTTAGTTAACACATCATAAGCTGTTAATATGCAATGCTGTGAATATGCAATGGCACTAATGAGGAGAGACCTCTAACTTGGTAGTGTGATGTTGTTTGCATCTTGCATATGATTTATTTCTTGTACTGCATCACATTTGTTTAAACGCCATTTATGATGAGACACTATTAACTTGACAGAGCGATATTTGTAGCATCTTTCATATGGTGTCTACCTTCCATTGCATTGCTTCTAATTTGGTTAAATGTCTTCTGCTTAGTTTACACATCATAGTTCTGGTTATCTCTTCCGTCCTGCTTTTCGTACATATTACATCCTCCTATCATGTGGTTGTCTAACATCAAAGTTCAGTTCGTCTGCATCACGCATCAATTTGTTCTAAAGAACTAAATTGTTATTCGTTTTTCTTGTCGGCTTGACTTAACATGGCATAGAGAAAGAGGAAGAAACACAGAATGGCAGGGAATGAGAAACGGATGAATCCTGCAGATTCTGCTGGTACTGATGGTGCAATAGAGGTCAAAGTCCAGTGGAAAATTCCACAAACAGGGTATCCCATGCTACACAAGCTGCAAAAAAAGACAAACAAAAAAAATAGCTCCCAACAAACAAGAAGAGACTTCCCTAGTTCTTGCAACACGTACCATAGTACTACTAGCTGCACGAGTTACTCGTGCGTCAACTGAGCTAGCAGCACATTCCCAAGCTCCCTTGCCACCTGACACTACTTCCCTAGCACTCTTGACACAAGACGAGTTGGCAAGATCAGATGAACCTTGTGAGCTTCAACAGCAAGAAGGAAGTTGCTGCAGTCAAGTTACAGTTGCATGCTTCTTTATATGTAGTCTCATAGTTGATGTACACTACCAATTCCTATGTTCATTGTTGGACTAGCACCTAGGCGCAAGAGGAAACAAACATCAGAGATGATGCTCGATAGGTTAACTAAATCTAGAGGAGGAAGAATGGAGATCCATTTTGAGGCAGGTTTTAAAAGGCCATGTGATGCTACAGAGTCAGCCAAGTTAGTATCAGAGGCAGTGGTTGCCGTTAGGTGTCATGTACGTATGGATTCAGTACAGGAATGACAAAGATGAAACACAGTTCAACACGTTCCTCGACCATTTATCTGTAAGTATGGTTATGTATGGAAACTAGTAATATCGTCTTGCTCTGTCCCATACTTTCTAGGTTGCTGATAATGAGACTCCCATAATTTTCAACAGATGAGGTTCAAGTTGGATATCCAAGATGATGCATCCAGACAAGCTTGCACCCATGTTTTCAAGTCTTCTCTATGACAGTATCGGTATAACTTGAGGAAAACTCACTTTGAAGGCAAGGATAACAGTGAACTTTCTGAAACATCTCAAGTGGAAAATATATGGGATGAAGTCTGGAGGGGCCTCGTTAAGCACTGGTCTGATCCAAAGTATCATGTACATTATATATATGTGATCAGATCACATGTTGAAGTCCTATTTACGCATGTTCCACACAAATCTATCTTATTGTAGGTGAACAGTTCAAAGAAGCCAACCGTACGAAAGTGAAATTCCAACAGACGGCAGGATCTCGTAGCTATATTGCACACTGCAAGGCTCTTGTAATTAGATGCTGTTTCACTCTTTTCGCTGTACCATATTATCATATCTATATTGACTTGTTCCAAATGCAGAGGAAAGCCCGCAAGGACCAAAAAGTACGTGAACCAAATGTTGTGGAAATCTTCAAGGACCGTCACACCTGCAAGAAGAAGGCATGACTACACCAGTCAAAGCCGTTGTTGTAAGTACTTAATCCTCATGCCTTTTAACTACTACTTACTTTGACTTGTGCCTTGAACTGCATGGTTTGCAGCCAATGTCTATTACTCTTTTCAATTTTATACACAATTTTCTTAGCGTATCATTGCACCTTACAGGGTTTAAAAGAGAGGAGTGATGTTCCTTTGATCTTGACATGTAATCTAGTTTCATGCTGGACTTGCCCACACAATGTTACAATTTCCTGTTTGTCTGTTCTCAGTTGTTTTGTGATATGAATGATGTCATACTATGCTTACCATGTTATAAACTTCGTCTCTTTATCCTTAGCCCTCAATACAATGTGCAGAAATAGACAATACATTAGCGATGGTACATGGTCATATGTTTGGAACCTGGTTTTATTATGTACTTTGCAATAAAATACAACTAATATTTTACATGGGTTCACCAGAATAAGTTCTGTATATAGACCAAAGCTATTTTGTTTGGTTTTGTTGCCTCCTTAATATCTTTTGTTCTGGTACTACTAATGTAAAAACTCAACTTTTTAGCAAGCTATGGAAAAAATGGT
Organism: Triticum dicoccoides; assembly: GCF_002162155.2. Taxonomy (NCBI): domain Eukaryota; kingdom Viridiplantae; phylum Streptophyta; class Magnoliopsida; order Poales; family Poaceae; genus Triticum; species Triticum dicoccoides. The sequence goes on from NC_041385.1 coordinate 282,610,447, forward strand.
GAAACCGCCACCTTCTGAAGGTGGCGAGGCAACTATAACCGCAATGTCAGCTCTTGCTGCAGTGGGTCAGTACCTATCCACTAACAGTGCCAAAAGCACGTTCCTGCATAATACTGGGTTGGTTGTTAAGGAAATCTCGTCCACACTACCTCATGATCAAGATATGCAAGCTCAAAGCAATGTTGTATCTGCGCTCCAGACACAAGTCCATTCCCTAACAGAGACCATTTGTGAAACAAGGAGAGACATTGTTCGATGTCGTCAAGATATGCATGGTTTTGAAACCAAACTATCAAACATTTTCTATGTTGTTCAGGAGCCTAGGAGAAATGTAGGCAAGGGTTATGGTGCTCCATCGGACAATACAACATGAAAATGTAACAGTCAGGTCAAATGAACTGAGCTTCTGAACTTCTGGTGGTGCATTTATCTTCTAGACTGTTAAGTTTTATGCCAACCTTCCTTTTGTTATATAGTTGTAATTTGTTTTGGTGTGATACAAAATTTGTTCTTAACGTGCAGCCACCGATTGAAGAAAACAACAAGCCATTTTTGTATAGTGTAGGGTGTTCCCTATATTTGTACTGGTTGCGATCTTTGATGCCGAGTGGATGTAATCTGTGCAATCTCCTTAATAGCCTAGCATTAGTTTTGGCCTTATTTATTTCCTAGTCTTATTTTTCCTTGGTTTGCTAGTGGCCGCAACAACCATGGGCCATATACGGGCCGTAGGATCCATGGGTCTCCTACGGGCCGTCGATAAATGGGCCTCCAACAGGGTCGTAGAATCGGTGGGCCTCGGGCCGTCGGATAAATGGGTCTACATGGGCCATAAACGGGCGTAATTGGTATCGGCCCAGCACGGTAACGATCCGTTAACAGGCCGGAGGACAGCAAAGGCTTAATTCTATCACAAGCATAACGGGTCGTTAATGGTACAGAATATAGGACGGGCTGGAAACGGCGCAACGGCTTAACAGGCCAGAAACGGGCCGACTCTTGCCATGGGCCGAATTTGGCCCATTAGGGGAATAGGCCAGTAACGGGCCGGAAGTAATCGTGGGCCGGAAAGGAGCCCAAGAACGTATGGGCCGTCAATAGTCCGAAAGCTAACACGGGCTGGAAACGGCCCATGTGAATCACAGGCCGTTATTGGCACAAAGAAATTTACCGTTCATTATGGGCTAGAGTCACTATGGGCCACTAAAGGGCCTAAAGATACGAAGGCCTTAAATGGGTCGAAAGACATCATGGGCCATACATGGGCCGAAAGTGAAATGGGCTGGTGTTATATTCGACGGCCCACATGATGTTGTTGGGCCAATGTCTGTTAGGGACTAATGGGCCGTGAGTTACCTGGCCATAAAATGGGCTATTTGTGAAGAGACCATTAACAGGCTTTTCATGGGCCAGCCCGTTAACATTTGACCAAGTCAAACGGGCCGGCTTTGTAAGCTAAATGGGTTAGTGTTGGGCTGGGGCACGTGTCGACATATCATAGGCGCCTATCTGACCCACTGACGAGCTGACACGTATTTCGTCCGGCCAATAAGAATTTTACACGTGGAAATTTTCCATTGGTTCGGGCTGTTAACGTGTTATCGGATCCAAAACCTGACCCAATAGCTTAAAGGCGTTCCGTTATGGTGGATGCCACGTGTCGGTCACCCTTGACAAAAGCACTTCTGTGACACACGATTTATCGTCATGGAAGTGGACACTTTCGTGATGATAATTTTGTTAATGTCATGGAACACTTCTACGACAGCACAGGTATGACTATCTCTATTCTGTCATAAAATCGTCATGGATGTACATGCATGACAAAAAACGCGACCTACTGTGACAAACACGTATCATCACGGAAGTGTACTTTTTTTGTAGTGAAGAGAGTAGAGGGGGGGAAACATCATAAGATCCAACTATAATAGCAAAGCTCGCGGTACATCAAGATCATGCCAAATCGAGAACACGAGAGAGAGAGAGAGAGAGAGATAAAGAGAGAGATCAAACACATAACTACTGATACATACCCTCAGCCCCGAGGGTGAACTACTCCCTCCTCGTCATGGAGAGCGCCGGGATGATGAAGATGGCCACCGGTGATGGATCCCCCCTCAGGCAGGGTGCCGGAACAGGGTCCCGATTGGGTTCTGGTGGCTACAGAGGGTTGCGGCGGTGGAACTCCTGATCTAGGTTTCTTTCTGGGTTTTTTTGTATTTGTAGGAATTTTTGCCGTTGGTCTCATGTTAGGGGGTTTCCGAGTCATCCACGAGATAGGGGGCGCGCCCAGGGGGGTAGGGCGCGCCCTCCACCCTCGTGGATGGCTCGGGACTCTTCTGGCCCAACTCTTTTACTTCGGGGGCTTCTTTTGGTCCATAAAAAATCATCAAAAATTGGCATGTCAATTGGACTCTGTTTGGTATTCCTTTTCTACAAAACTCAAAAAGAAGGAAAAAACAGAAACTGGCACTGGGCTCTAGGTTAATAGGTTAGTCCCAAAAATCATATAAAATAGCATATAAATGCATATAAAACATCCAAGATGGATAATATAATAACATGGAACAATCAAAAATTATAGATACGTTGGAGACGTATCAAGCATCCCCAAGCTTAATTCCTGCTCGTCCTCGAGTAGGTATATGATAAAAACAGAATTTTTGATGTGGAATGCTACCTAACATATTTATCAATGTAATATTTTCTAGTGTGGGAAGAATATTCAGTTCCATAAGATTCAAAACAAAAGTTTAATATTGACATAAAAATAATAATACTTCAAGCATACTAACAAAGCAATTATGTCTTCTCAAAATAACATGGCCAAAGAAAGGTTATCCCTTCAAAATCATATAGTTTGGCTATGCTCCATCTTCGTCACACAAAATATTCAAATTATGCACAACCCGGGTTTCAGCCAAGCAATTGTTTCATACTTCAGTATTCTCGAACTTTTTCAACTTTCATGCAATACATGAGCATGAGCCATGGACATAGCACTATAGGTGGAATAGAGTAGTGGTTGTGAAGAAGACAAAAGAGGAGGAAGATAGTCTCACATCAACTACGCGTAACAATATGCTATGGAGATGCCCATCAATAGATATCAATGTGACTGAGTAGGGATTGCCATGCAACGGATGCACTAGAGCTATAAGTGTAAGAAAGCTTAAAAAGAAACTAAGTGGGTGTGCATCCAACTTGCTTGCTCATGAAGACCTAGGGCATTTGAGGAAGCCCATCGTTGCAATATACAAGCCAAGTTCTATAAATGAAAAATTCCCACTAGTATATGAAAGTGACAAAATAGGAGACTCTCGATCATGAAGATCATGGTGCTACTTTGAAGCACACAAGTGTGTTAAAAGGATTGAGCATTGCCCCTTCTCTCTTTTTCTATCATTTTTTTGTTTTTTTATTGGCTTCTTTGGCCTCTCTTTTTTGATTGGCTTCTTTGGCATCTTTTTTTTATTTCCTCGCATGGGACAATGCTCTAATAATGATGATCATCACACTTTTATTAACTTACAACTCAAGGATTACAACTTATGAATGCCTCCGGCAGTGTACCGGCGTGTGCAATGAATCAAGAGTGACATGTATGTAAGAATCATGAATGGTGGCTTTGCCACAAATAATATGCCAACTACATGATCATGCAAAGCAATATGACAATGATGAAGCGTGTCATAATAAATGGAATGGTGGAAAGTTGCATGGCAATATATGTCGGAATGGCTATGGAAATACCATAGTAGGTAGGTATGGTGGCTGTTTTGAGGGAGGTAAATGATGGGTGTATGGTACCGGAAAAAGTTGCGTGGCACAAGAGAATCTAGCAATGGTGGAAGGGTGAGAGTGCATATAATCCATGGACTCAACATTAGTCATAAAGAACTCACATACTTATCGCAAAACTCTATAAGTCATCAAAACCAAGCACTATGCGCATGCTCCTAGGGGAAGGGTTGGTATGGGTTAACCATCGCGCGATCCCAACCTCCACACACAAGGAAGACAATCAAAGAAACGCCTCATGCTTCAAATTTGTTACACAACGGTTACCATACGTGCATACTACGGGACTCACAAACCTCAACACAAGTATTTCTATTCACAATTACTTTACTAGAATGACTCTAATATCACCATCCTCATATCTCAAAACAATCATCAAGAATCAAACTTCTCATAGTATTCAACGCACTTTTTATGAAAGTTTTTATTATATCCCTCTGTTTAAGACTAAAATCATAACCAAAGCAAATTACCATGTTGTTTAAGACTCACAAAGTAATATAAGTGAAGCATGAGAGTTCATATATTTCTTCAAAATAAAACTACCACCGTTCACTAAAAGATACAAGTGAAGCACTAGAGCAAACGACAAACTACTCCAAAAGATATGAGTGAAGATCAGTGAGTAGACGAATAATTATGTAATTATGTGAAGACTGTCTAACATTTAAGAATTTCAGATCTTAAGTACTTTATTCAAATAGCAAGCAAAAAAAATAAAATAAAATGACGCTCCAAGCAAAACACATATCATGTGGTGAATAAAAATATAGCTCCAAGTAAAGTTACCGATGAACAAAGACGAAAGAGGGGATGCCATCCGGGGCATCCCCAAGCTAAGGCTCTTGTTTTTCCTTGAGTATTACCTTGGGATTCCTTGGTCATCCCCAAGCTTAGGCTCTTGTCACTCCTTATTCCATAATCCATCGAATCTTTACCCAAAACTTGAAAACTTCACAACACAAAACTCAACAGAAAACTCGTAAGCTCCGTTAGTAAAAGAAAATAAATCACCTCTTTTTGTACTGTTGTGAACTCATTCTAAATTCATATTGGTGTAATATCTAATTTATTCAAACTTCTCTATGGTTCATACCCTCCGATACTACTCATAAATTCATCAAAATAAGCAAACAACGCATAGAAAATAGAATCTGTCAAAAACAGAACTGTGTGTAGTAATCTGTAACTTCGAGTACTTCTGTAACGCCAAAAATTCTGAAATAATTCGGTGGGCATGAGGAATTTGTCTATTAATCTTTTTAAAAAATAATCAACTTAAAATCACTCCTTTGTTAAAAATTACAATTATTCCCGTGAGCACAAAGTTTCTGTTTTTATAGCAAGATCGCATTAACTTTCACTCAAGTCTTCCCAAAGGTTCTACTTGGCACTTTATTGAAACAAAAGCTATAAAACATGATTACTACAGTAGCTTAATCATGTTGACACACAAAAACAGTAAGGGTAAATATTGGGTTGTCTCCCAACAAGCGCTTTTCTTTAATGCATTTTAAGCTAGGCATGTTGATGTCAATGATGCTCACATAAAAGATAGGAATTGAAACATAACGGGAGCATCATGAAGTGTCAGGACCCCGATTCTATGCCACACCGATCTAGCATGTAACACCTCATATCACTTTGCGGCCTCATGCATAGTATTCCCACGGGTGTCACCTTACCATGCCCGGGACCGTTTGCTCCTTTTGGCACACGTATATGATAGTGTCGCTAGCATCCATATGACAAAGAACCCGGGCTGACATGGCTAGTTGTGAACCCAAAGTGGCACTAACTTACAGGTACAAGCATACATGACCAGCAACGAACGTGTTGGTCATCAGCGAGTGAATCCATGCTGTAGCAGCTAGGCTAATAGGACTCCGAAGAATCCGGGCTATAGCAGGCTAACAGGACTCCGGTAGACACCGCGTGACATTTCCCCGAAGGGACAGACCCAAGAACGAAGAAGGACACATGCTAGCCAGACTAAGTGTTCCAGAGTAGTAGCAACCTACCAGGGCTCTGTGGAAGCACTAGGAGACATTTCCCGGTAAGAGAAGCTACCAAGGATAAACAACTAGATAGTCAGATCCCACACATACCAAGCATTTCAATAACATACACACAGTATGCTTGATATGTGCAAATACAACATGGTATCACAACATGACTCTACAACTCAAGTATTTTATTCAATAGGCTCCGTGGAGCGAGATATTACAAACATGGGTCTCATGACCCAACATTCAGAGCATACAAGTCAAAGCACAAGCGGAAGCTTAACATGTCTGAGTACAGACATCTACAAATTAAAAAGGCTGAGAAGCCTGACTATCTAGCAGATCCTATTGAGGGCACAAGATCATAGCTGAGGTAACAAGCTAAATGTCGAAGTCCATGCGGAACTACTAGTGAGACTGAAGTCTCTCTGCAAAAACATGAAATAGGCAAAAGTGAGTACAAATGTACCCAGCAAGACTTACATCAGAACTATCTACATGTGCCTCATTATCAACAAAAGGGATTGTGAGGTTTAACTGCAGCAAGCCAGCTTTGACTGAGTGGCTAACCTGAACTACAACTGCAAGTAACTCTTTTGAGGTGGCGCACACGAGTCCACATATTCACCATATCAATACACCACTATGGATCCGCTCCCATCTCCCTACGAGAAGGCCATCCATAGCACTCACGCTGATCTTGCATATTTTAGAGGATCCACTTTCACTTGTCTATGAACTACAAAGGCAACCCAGAGGTCCTTTACCGCGGACGCGGCTATTCGAATAGATCATATTAACCCTGCAGGGGTGTACTTCTTCACACACGCTCTCGCCACTTACCGCCATGTACATGTCATGTATCTTGGCATCCTGCAAGCGGAAGCCTGGCGAGGGTGTCGGCCACGACCTGACTAACCACGCAAGTCTCTAGTCCAGGTTTATTGCCTATTCGGGTTCCACACGCAAGGAGATCCGGCTGGGGTGTCACTCACGGCCCCAAATGATGTGGCCAGGGTTCCCAAGCCCACCATCCGGGTGCCACTTGGTACACCGTGCCACTGCAACTAGTCTGTCCCAAGCCCACCTATACCGGGTGCCACTTGGTAGACAACTAGCACTACCTACAAACACCAGAAACTAGTTGCAACTCCTGGATAGAGATCAGGCTGATTAATAAGTCGAGAGAGGTTGAGTTACCGGAACCCAATGTGTGGTAGCAACTGTTCATGGATCACAAACACAGAACTGAGTTCCTGAGGACGACTTCAATGAGACAACCCACCATGTACTCCTACATGGCCTCTCATCGCTACCTTTACCAAATCGTGTTCACACACTTAACTCACACATAGTAGGACATGTTCACACACCTCCAATTCATCCCCGATGAATCAGACCTGACACAATTCCAAGCAATAGCAGGCATGACAAACAAGCATGAATGAGTAGGCACATCAGGGCTCAAACAACTCCTACTCATGCTAGTGGGCTTCATCTACTTACTGTGGCAATGATAGGTCATGCAGAGGAAAGGGGTTCAACTACCGCAGCAAGTAACAATTGAATCATTGTTTTCCTAATGCAGTAAAAGAGAGTAGGAGCGAGAGAGTGGGATTGTATCGGAATGAACAAGGGGGTTTTGCTTGCCTGGCACTTCTAAAGATAGTATAGCTCTTCATCAGTGTCATTGAACTCATCGCTGGAACGTCATCTACTGAGAGGGGACAAATACCGGCAAACAGGAAAAAGACACAATGAATGCAATGCATAATATGATGCATGATCATGACATGGCAAAATGAGTGTGTTGGCCTAATGCAACTATAACCACGGTGGTTTGAGTCATTTTGAACCAAAGGTTCAACTTCAAACTCAAACTATGAATTTATAAAGTGCATTATCATGTTTTGATATAAATAGCAGGTTGAAATTGATTTAGCATGCATGAAACCAGTGCATATGGATAGATTGGATTTTTCTGATCATTTTTCTTATATAACTTATTTCATTTGGAGTTATAGATTATTTTCTATGATTTTTAGAAGTTTAAACAATTCTTTGGATTTTATAATTCATTTCTGAAATATAAAATCGCCAGAAAATGATTATGAGGTCAGCATTACGTAAGCCTGGCATCAGCAGGTCAAGTGGGTGCCACTGGTCAAACATGATCAGTGGGCCCACTCGTTAGTGACTCTGCCTAGGTTCACAAACAGGTGGGGTCGGGTCAACGGACACGTCAGCAGGTCAACCCTGACGTGTGGGTCCTGCTGGGTTATAAACAAATCTAAACAGAAAATAAACCTGGAGTTAATTAGGCACGGGGCCCAGCTGTCGGTGTCACTGTAGGGGTTAATTAGTGGGTCATTAGCCACTAATGATGCCCACGTCGGCGGCTAACCGCCGGTGGCACACAGACGCGGCAGCGCTCCTCGTCCGGTCATCTCCGGCGTCGGCTGGACGCGCGGCTGGGCGCGCTAGAAAGCCCACGATGTAGCGCATCCAGTGGTGGCCGCGGTGTGTGCTGGGGCAGCGTGTAGCAGCGGTGGTGACAAGCCGGGTGGCAGCCGGAGCTCGGGTGTCGATGGAATCGACGACACGGCATGCGGAAGGACCAACAGTTTGCTTCTGCGGCATGTACAGGAGCTCACGAACCCAACGGAGGCACGCACGGGATTATTTGGTCATCGGATCCTCGTTGGTGAGGAGCTCGTGCGGCGGCGACATACGGGACTCGCGGTCATCGGTGTTACAGCGAGAAATCAGCGATTGGGGGAGGGGAGATGACGGCAGGGCTCATAGGGAGTTGGATGGGTGGCTCGTTTGGCTCGGGGACGCGTTGGGCGATCGGGCAACGAAGGGGATCTCCGGCGACCCGAGGTGGAAGAAGGGGTCGGGGACGGTGCTTCGAGGCATCCGGCGTTGTGCGAGACAATGGAGAGGCCGAGGACGTCGAGGCGGAGCTCGCAGGCATGGCGAAGGGTCGAGGGAGAGGCGGTGGCGTCGACTATGGCGGCAACGGCTTACGGGCGTGTCGGCCATAGTAGGAGAGGACGAGGGAGAGGGAAGAGGAGGGGAGAGTGTTGTCCAGGGGTTCGAGACAGTGCTGAGGAGAAGACGCGAGGCGTCGTGGTGTCTAGGCGACGCATGCACGCACCCTGGTGGCGTGGCGCCCGCGCGCGCGCCGTGCGCTGTCCCTCCTCTGCCTACTGGCAGATGTGGGTGACGACTGGCACAGGCCAGGTGGGCCAGCCCAGCCAGGTAAGTGGACCTGGGGTCCTTTCCCCTACTCTCTCTCTCTCTTTTCTATTTTTTTACCTTTGTTTTGATTTAGTTTAACCACTAAATCATTTTGGTAAATTCTGAGAAAAGTAGTGGGTGCAAGATGGACTAATTCTAGGACCCTCTACAATTTTCGAAAATATTGGAGCTGTATAATTATTTATAGAATTTTATAGCTCCAACTCAAATACTTATTGATTTAATTCAAAGCCCAAATATGTCCTTCAAAAATGTAAACCATTTTTGGTAGATGCTTCCACCTTAATCCAGAAATGATGAACATTTTTAAAGGGCATTTTGAGTTCACTAAAAATATTTTCAGGTTGAACCAATTTGAATTCCATTTGATTCTAGGGTTTGAACATCCCCATTTCAACTTTCAAAAGAATTTAAACATGATGCAACAAGATGCAAACACCAGGTAGTACCAGAAGCTAGGGATGTGACAACTCACCCCCACTAAACAAGAATCTCGTCCCGAGATTCAAGACGTGAGGTAAGAAGACAGAGGGGACACAAAGCTAACACGATCTTCACGATCCAACTGTCCTTCTCAAAGATGTCGATTCATTGCTTCATATTAATCTTAACGTCTTTGCTTTCGAGATCTTCATCAACCTTGATGACGCCAGAAAGAAACTCTATCGGAAAGGATCATTGAAACTCTCCATGCCAGGCTAAGGCACTTCACAAACGATCATTTGGCCGAGTGCGAAGGAATGGCATACCTAGACTAGAATGGACGATGTGGAATACCTTGTTGAAGACAACACAAGGGGTGATTTTTGCTTATCATCGGAAATGATTGAAACCCATGGTAGGATGGCACAAAGATGGTGCTAGCTGGGAACAAAACGCAAATACTGGGAATGATTCTAGTAACTGGGGAAAAACTCAACAGTCGAGAGTGATTCCACTGTTATAATGGTTATAGCATAACCGAAGAAACTAAGAACAATTCCCAATTAATGCCACCAAGAACACCTAGCGCCTGCGCGCACCCTCAAAAACTTGAGCACTTCCATATTCATCAAGGTTTTATCAACATCCGTGTCATGGATCCTGGCAACACAACATACTACCATGATGAATATTGATGGACGATGCAGATGCAAAGGAAGATAACATAACATCTCCTCAGATTTCACCTTAGCGAGGCCAAGGGATCAAAACCTGGATGATTGACCGAGAAACATTTAGCACTCCGCTTCTAATGTTCTCCTTGATGTTCTACATACCATAGTCATACTTAAAGCATTAATGTGGCCATCAAGTATAGGTTGGACTTTGGAAGACAAAGGATTTATAAGGAACACTTCTAGAAAAATCACATGAAATCCTTATAGAGAAGATGGGCAAATAGCTCATTCAAGATACAACAATAATAGATCTTCTGGCTAGGTGTGTCGGCCAAAACATCAACCTTGCCAGAGCCTACATCATAGATCTAGGAAAAATACCAACCATCACATCTGCCAGAGATTCAAATCCGGTTGGTGATAGGACATTTCAGTCAACATGTCTAGAAAATAAAGTTTGCAACACAATCGACGAGATGATGTTGCAAGATTCTTGGGAAATGAACTACGATAGAAACCTCCAAAACATGAGCTGGTTCTGCTACACACATGTGAACAGGCTGTCCCAGACAAGCATGACCACATGGTAGTCTTACAATAAAACACTACCGAGTTCTGGTTGGGAATCATCATCGAGGATATCGAAGTCCTTGCATAAGGCATGATCTTAAGAAGAAACTTCTTCTCCATGAACAACTCAATCAGTGGCTTGGTGTGCTAGGGAATACATATGGAATGGAGGTAATTAATCTACCAAACCACAATATACTTTGCACATGCATGACTGACTTGCAATGATTCCAAAGGAAGAAAAAACAGTCTTCCTCGGATCCATGGCGGCAACTTACAGCAAGTGCACGTGAATTAGAGGAAGTCACCTCTTTCATCTAACATATACTTCCTGAACGAAACATGAAGATAATGCTTATAAAAGTTTCCAACACTAGCTGGATGTTCAACACGAATCATGGAGATGATAAAAATGTTGTCAATGGGCTCAACAACAATTTATCAAGATTTCCATATAAATGGAATTCCACAATCATGTGAACAAGGTGATAGCATTGGTCATACCCAAAAGATATAATGATGTATGCTCGAGGAAACAACCACGAGTAAGACAACATTACCAATATCGTTGGTTCTGATTTGATTTGACGATAGCCCATACTTAAATCAAAGATTGGATAAGATGTTCGGTCCATTAACTGATCACGAGGGTCAATCGATGAAGATACCATCTTTCTTCAACACACATACAAGATATCCCCTGAAATGAACTAAGTCGGGCAAGTCCTTATCTTCCAACTCTCCAAGTTGTTGTTTGGCTTAACCAACTAGCTCAGGGGTATCCAACACGGATTCTTGGAGAAGGGATGGTTAAAAGAGAACCAACTTGATCACGAACTCAACATAGCGGTCAGGTGACAACCTAGTGATACCTCCGAGAAGATATTTGGAAAATCACGAACCACCAGTATGTTACTAAGCTCGAGAACAATCTTGCTTTTTAGGGCAAGACGATATGATCAAAGAGCGAGGGATTGACACAATCCTAACTCATTTATCGAAGAGTGCACTGGAAATAAGGACTAGGTAGCACAATCATTCTTAGAATGATGATTCGGGATCCAGCATGCTAAGAATGAAATTATTGTCCTTTAACTACCAAGCAACAAGGTTGCTAGGAGTATTGACTTCACACAGCATGATTCATCTGTCGGCGTTCCGGTTACAATAACACGGGGACCGAGAAACGAATAATGAGGGCGAGAAGTATCACTGTATCAAGAATTCATAAGATGATGTGCAATTCCTATGATATTCTTGATATAAAAGATGGTAATACTCCAAGGTAGAATAGAACAAAAGCTGGAGTAGCATTTTGATCTACGACATACAATTGCTTGACGGACCACATAATTATTAGGCATTGATAACATGAATGCATAACTACTCCTGCTTATCAACTGATAGACGAAGGTCAGAAAACAACTAAAGAAGGACAACTCAAAGGAACATACAATTTTCTGAGTTGTGGATACATAGATTAGTATGTCGAACAACTTCAACATATTTCTTTTGGATAACCCATGTAGAAAAAGTAGAACTGGCAGAGTAACAACATAGAATCGAGAACTCGTCAAGAGCACCCTAGTTGTGATCTTTCTATTCAGCGGGGAACTTCTGCCATAAACAGTTCATGGTATTTGGAAGAAGGATATACCTCGAACCTCGAGGACTATCGCAAAGGTTACTAATAACCTAAAGGAACGAGCAAACACTATCAAAAGGAGGCAAGTAGGGTGAATCTTGGGTTCAAAACATAGGAATAGAATGCCTAGTAACTAAATGGCATCACGGGATGCTGTCAAGAATGATGGCCAGATTCATCACACTGGGATCAGAAAACAGGGCTAGATTACGAAGTGATACTCTAAGACACCTAGGGTCATAATAATAACTCCAACATATATACCGAGGCAATGAAATACCTCAACACACTGATTAGTGTGGTTAATCTGGCCCAAAGAAACATTGGAAATGGAAGAAGGGATTTGCAAATGCATCAGACTATTTAGAAACCTGGGATGACTCGGACGACATAACGGCTGTAAATTCTCAAAAAGATTTGAGACATCCTACAAAAAGGTGGCATAACCACTCAATATCACAATATCAAGGTTCCGAGATCGACGGTCAACACACGGAGGTGGTAAGAACTGAACCGAGGCTTGAATCCATCAATCTTATAAGTCTACAGATTAGTAACACGTGATCCTAATAGAAAGAAGAGAAAGCCTAGTTCCTTAACCACGTAGGAAAGATAGGATGATTCAGATCAGAAGGGCATAAGGTAAAGGAATAAAAATAGACTTAGGATCCCATCCCACAATCAATTCCCTTATATAACTAAAGAATTTCTAGCCACAACTTCGACCAGTTTGGCTTGGTAATCCTACATGCAGTTAGGCTCTGATACCAAAGCTGTCAGGACCCCGATTCTATGCCATACCGATCTAGCATGTAACACCTCATATCACTTTGCGGCCTCATGCACGGTATTCCCACGGGTGTCGCCTTACCATGCCCAGGACCGTTTGCGCCTTTTGGCACACGTATATGATAGTGTCGCTAGAATCCATATGACAAAGAACCCGGGCTGACATGGCTAGTCGTGAACCCAAACTGGCACTAACTTACAGGGACAGGCATACATGACCCAGCAACGAACGTGTCGGTCATCAGCGAGTGAATCCGGGCTGTAGCAGCTGGGATAACAGGACTCTGGAGAATCCGGGCTGTAGCAGGCTAACAGGACTCCGGTAGACACCGCATGACATTTCCCCGAAGGGACAAACACAGGAACGAAGAAGTACACATGCCAGCCAGCCTAAGTGTTCCGGAGCAGTAGCAAGCTACCAAGGCTCAGTGGAAGCACTAGGAGACATTTCCCGGTAAGAGAAGCTGTCAAGGATAAACAACTAGATAGTCAGATCCCACACATACCAAGCATTTCAATAACATACACACAATATGCTCGATATGTGCAAATACAACATGGCATCACAACATGACTCTACAACTCAAGTACTTTATTCAATAGGCTCTGAGGAGCGAGATATTACAACATGGGTCTCATGACCCAACATTCAGAGCATACAAGTCAAAGCACAAGCGGAAGCTTAACATGTCTAAGTACAGACATCTACAAATGAAAAAGGCTGAGAAGCCTGACTATCTACCAGATCCTGTCGCGGGCACAAGATCGTAGCTGAGGTAACAAGCTAAATGTCGAAGTCCATGCGGAACTACTAGTGAGACTGAAGTCTCTCTGCAAAAACATAAAATAGGCAAACATGAGTACAAATGTGCCCAGCAAGACTTACATCAGAACTATCTACATATGCATCATTATCAACAAAAGGGATGGTGGGGTTTAACTGCAGCAAGCCAGCTTTGACTGAGTGGCTAACCTGAACTACGACTGCAAGTAACTCTTTTGAGGTGGCGCACACGAGTCCACATATTCACCATATCAATACACCACTATGGATCCGCTCCCATCTCCCTACGAGAAGGCCATCCATAGCACTCACGCTTATCTTGCGTATTTTAGAGGATCCACTTTCACTTGTCTATGAACTACAAAGGCAACCCAGAGGTCCTTTACCGCGGACGCGGCTATTCGAATAGATCATATTAACCCTGCAGGGGTGTACTTCTTCACACACGCTCTCGCCACTTACCGCCATGTACATGTCATATATCTCGGCATCCTGCAAGCGGAAGCCTGGCGAGGGTGTCGGCCACGACCTGACTAACCACGCAAGTCTCTAGTCCAGGTTTATTGCCTATTAGGGTTCCATTCGCAAGGAGATCCGGCTGGGGTGTCGCTCACGGCCCCAAATGATGTGGCCAGGGTTCCCAAGCCCACCATCCGGGTGCCACTTGGTACACCGTGCCACTGCAACTAGTCTATCCCAAGCCCACCTATACCGGGTGCCACTTGGTAGACAACTAGCACTACCTACAAACACCAGAAACTAGTTGCAACTCCTGGACAGAGATCAGGCTGATTAATAAGTCGAGAGAGGTTGAGTTACCGGAACCCAATGTGTGGTAGCAACTGTTCATGGATCACAAACACAGAACTGAGTTCCTGAGGACGACTTCAATGAGACAACCCACCATGTACTCCTACATGGCCTCTCATCGCTACCTTTACCAAATCGTGTTCACACACTTAACTCACACATAGTAGTACATGTTCACACACCTCCAATTCATCCCCGATGAATCAGACCTGACACAACTCCAAGCAATAGCAGGCATGACAAACAAGCATGAATGAGTAGGCACATCAGGGCTCAAACAACTCCTACTCATGCTAGTGGGCTTCATCTATTTACTATGGCAATGATAGGTCATGCAGAGGAAAGGGGTTCAACTACCGCAGCAAGTAACAGTTGAATCGTTGTTTTCCTAATGCAGTAAAAGAGAGCAGGAGCGAGAGAGTGGGATTGTATCGTAATGAACAAGGGGGTTTTGCTTGCCTGGCACTTCTGAAGATAGTATAGCTCTTCATCAGTGTCATTGAACTCATCGCTGGAACGTCATCTACTGAGAGGGGACAAATACCGGCAAACAGGAAAAAGACACAATGAATGCAATGCACAATATGATGCATGATCATGACATGGCAAAATGAGTGTGTTGGCCTAATGCAACTATAACCACGGTGGTTTGAGTCATTTTGAACCAAAGGTTCAACTTCAAACTCAAACTATGAATTTATAAAGTGCATTATCATGTTTTGATATAAATAGCAGGTTGAAATTGATTTAGCATGCATGAAACTAGTGCAGATGGATATATTGTATTTTTCTGATCATTTTTCTTATATAACTTATTTCATTTGGAGTTATAGATTATTTTCTATGATTTTTAGAAGTTTAAACAATTCTTGGGATTTTATAATTCATTTCTGAAGTATAAAATCGCCAGAAAATGATTATGAGGTCAGCATTACGTAAGCCTGGCATCAGCAGGTCAAGTGGGTGCCACTGGTCAAACATGATCAGTGGGCCCACTCGTCAGTGACTCTGCCTAGGTTCATAGACAGGTGGGGTCGGGTCAACGGACACGTCAGCAGGTCAACCCTGACGTGTGGGTCCTGCTGGGTTATAAACTAATCTAAACAGAAAATAAACCTGGAGTTAATTAGGCATGGGGCCCAGCTGTCGGTGTCACTGTAGGGGTTAATTAGTGGGTCATTAGCCACTAATGATGCCCATGTCGGCGGCTAACCGCCGGTGGCACACAGACGCGGCAGCGCTCCTCGTCCGGCCATCTCCGGTGTCGGTTGGACGCGCGGCTGGGCGCGCTAGAAATCCCACGATGCAGCGCATCCAGTGGTGGCCGCGGTGTGTGCTGGGGCAGCGTGTAGCAGCGGTGGTGACAAGCCGGGCGGCAGCCGGAGCTCGGGTGTCGATGGAATCGACGACACGGCATGCGGAAGGACCAACAGTTTGCTTCTGCGGCATGTACAGGAGCTCACGAACCCAACGGAGGCACGCACGGGATTATTTGGTCATCGGATCCTCGTTGGCGACGAGCTCGTGCGGCGACGACATACGGGACTTGCGGTCATCGGCGTTACAGCGAGAAATCAGCGATTGGGGGAGGGGAGATGACGGCAGGGCTCACAAGGAGTTGGATGGGTGGCTCGTTTGGCTCGGGGACGCGTCGGGCGATCGGGCAACGAAGGGGATCTCCCGCGACCCGAGGTGGAAGAAGGGGCCGGGGACGATGCTTCGAGGCGTCCGGCGTTGTGCGAGACAATGGAGAGGCCGAGGACGTCGAGGTGGAGCTTGCAGGCATGGCGAAGGGTCGAGGGAGAGGCGGTGGCGTTGATTATGGCGGCAACGGCTTACGGGCGCGTCGGCCATAGTAGGAGAGGACGAGGGAGAGGGAAGAGGAGGGGAGAGTGTTGTCTAGGGGTTCGAGACAGTGCTGAGGAGAAGACGCGAGGCGTCGTGGTGGCTAGGCGACGCATGCACGCACCCTGGTGGCGTGGCGCCCGCGCGCACGCCGTGCGCTGTCCCTCCTCTGCCTACTGGCAGATGTGGGTGACGACTAGCACAGGCCAGGTGGGCCAGCCCAGCCAGGTAAGTGGACCTGGGGTCCTTTCCCCTACTCTCTCTCTCTCTCTCTTTTCTATTTTTTACCTTTGTTTTGATTTAGTTTAACCACTAAATCATTTTGGTAAATTCTGAGAAAAGTAGTGGGTGCAAGATGGACTAATTCTAGGACCCTCTACAATTTTCGGAAATATTGGAGCTATATAATTATTTATAGAATTTTATAGCTCCAACTCAAATACTTATTGATTTAATTCAAAGCCCAAATATGTCCTTCAAAAATGTAAACCATTTTTGGTAGATGCTTCCACCTTAATCCAGAAATGATGAACATTTTTAAAGGGCATTTTGAGTTCACTAAAAATATTTTCAGGTTGAACCAATTTGAATTCCATTTGATTCTAGGGTTTGAACATCCCCATTTCAACTTTCAAAAGAATTTAAACATGATGCAACAAGATGCAAACACCAGGTAGTACCAGAAGCTAGGGGTGTGACAACTCACCCCCAGTAAACAAGAATCTCGTCCCGAGATTCAAGACATGAGGTAAGAAGACAGAGGGGACACAAAGCTAACACGATCTTCACGATCCAACTGTCCTTCTCAAAAATGTCGATTCATTGCTTCATATTAATCTTAATGTCTTTGCTTTCGAGATCTTCATCAACCTTGATGACGCCAGAAAGAAACTCTATCGGAAAGGATCATTGAAACTCTCCATGCCAGGCTAAGGCACTTCACAAACGATCGTTTGGCGGAGTGCGAAGGAATGGCATACCTAGACTAGAATGGACGATGTGGAATACCTTGTTGAAGGCAACACAAGGGGTGATTTTTGCTTATCATCGGAAATGATTGAAACCCATGGTAGGATGGCACAAAGACGGTGCTAGCTGGGAACAAAATGCAAATACTGGGAATGATTCTAGTAACTGGGGGAAAACTCAACAGTCGAGAGTGATTCCACTGTTATAATGGTTATAGCATAACCGAAGAAACTGAGAACAATTCCCAATTAATGCCACCAAGAACACCTAGCGCCTGCGCGCACCCTCAAAAACTTGAGCACTTCCATATTCATCAAGGTTTTATCAACATCCGTGTCATGGATCCTGGCAACACAACATACTACCATGATGAATATTGATGGACGATGCAGATGCAAAGGAAGATAACATAACATCTCCTCAGATTTCACCTTAGCGAGGCCAAGGGATCAAAACCTGGATGATTGACCGAGAAACATTTAGCACTCCGCTTCTAATGTTCTCCTTGATGTTCTACATACCATAGTCATACTTAAAGCATTAATGTGGCCATCAAGTATAGGTTGGACTTTGGAAGACAAAGGATTTATAAGGAACACTTCTAGAAAAATCACATGAAATCCTTATAGAGAAGATGGGCAAATAGCTCATTCAAGATACTACAATAATAGATCTTCTGGCTAGGTGTGTCGGCCAAAACATCAACCTTGCCAGAGCCTACATCATAGATCTAGGAAAAATACCAACCATCACATCTGCCAGAGATTCAGATCCGGTTGGTGATAGGACATTTCAGTCAACATGTCTAGAAAATAAAGTTTGCAACACAATCGACAAGATGATGTTGCGAGATTCTTGGGAAATGAACTACGATAGAAACCTCCAAAACATGAGCTGGTTCTGCTACACACATGTGAACAGGCTGTCCCAGACAAGCATGACCACATGGTAGTCTTACAATAAAACACTACCGAGTTCTGGTTGGGAATCATCATCGAGGATATCGAAGTCCTTGCATAAGGCATGATCTTAAGAAGAAACTTCTTCTCCTTGAACAACTCAATCAGTGGCTTGGTGTGCTAGGGAATACATATGGAATGGAGGTAATTAATCTACCAAACCACAATATACTTTGCACATGCATGACTGACTTGCAATGATTCCAAAGGAAGAAAAAATAGTCTTCCTCGGATCCATGGCGGCAACTTACAGCAAGTGCACGTGAATTAGAGGAAGTCACCTCTTTCATCTAACATATACTTCCTGAACGAAACATGAAGATAATGCTTATAAAAGTTTCCAACACTAGCTGGATGTTCAACACGAATCATGGAGAAGATAAAAATGTTGTCAATGGGCTCAACAACAATTTATCAAGATTTCCATATAAATGGAATTCCACAATCATGTGAACAAGGTGATAGCATTGGTCATACCCAAAAGATATAATGATGTATGCTCGAGGAAACAACCACGAGTAAGACAACATTACCAATATCGTTGGTTCTGATTTGATTTGACGATAGCCCATACTTAAATCAAAGATTGGATACGATGTTCGGTCCATTAACTGATCACGAGGGTCAATCGATGAAGATACCATCTTTCTTCAACACACATACAAGATATCCCCTGAAATGAACTAAGTCGGGCAAGTCCTTATCTTCCAACTCTCCAAGTTGTTGTTTGGCTTAACCAACTAGCTCAGGGGTATCCAACACGGATTCTTGGAGAAGGGATGGTTAAAAGAGAACCAACTTGATCACGAACTCAACATAGCGGTCAGGTGACAACCTAGTGATACCTCCGAGAAGATATTCGGAAAATCACGAACCACCAGTATGTTACTAAGCTCGAGAACAATCTTGCTTTTTAGGGCAAGACGATATGATCAAAGAGCGAGGGATTGACACAATCCTAACTCATTTATCGAAGAGTGCACCGGAAATAAGGACTAGGTAGCACAATCATTCTTAGAATGATGATTCGGGATCCAGCATGCTAAGAATGAAATTATTGTCCTTTAACTACCAAGCAACAAGGTTGCTAGGAGTATTGACTTCACACAGCACGATTCATCTGTCGGCGTTCCGGTTACAATAACACGGGGACCGAGAAACGAATAATGAGGGCAAGAAGTATCACTGTATCAAGAATTCATAAGATGATGTGCAATTCCTATGATATTCTTGATATAAAAGATGGTAATACTCCAAGGTAGAATAGAACAAAAGCTGGAGTAGCATTTTGATCTACGACATACAACTGCTTGACGGACCACATAATTATTAGGCATCGATAACATGAATGCATAACTACTCCTGCTTATCAACTGATAGACGAAGGTCAGAAAACAACTAAAGAAGGACAACTCAAAGGAACATACAATTTTCTGAGTTGTGGATACATAGATTAGTATGTCGAACAACTTCAACATATTTCTTTTGGATAACCCATGTAGAAAAAGTAGAACTGGCAGAGTAACAACATAGAATCGAGAACTCATCAAGAGCACCCTAGTTGTGATCTTTCTATTCAGCGGGGAACTTCTGCCATAAACAGTTCATGGTATTTGGAAGAAGGATATACCTCGAACCTCGAGGACTATCGCAAAGGTTACTAATAACCTAAAGGAACGAGCAAACACTATCAAAAGGAGGCAAGTAGGGTGAATCTTGGGTTCAAAACATAGGAATAGAATGCCTAGTAACTAAATGGCATCACGGGATGCTGTCAAGAATGATGGCCAGATTCATCACACTGGGATCACAAAACAGGGCTAGATTACGAAGTGATACTCTAAGACACCTAGGGTCATAATAATAACTCCAACATATATACCGAGGCAATGAAATACCTCAACACACTGATTAGTGTGGTTAATCTGGCCCAAAGAAACATTGGAAATGGAAGAAGTGATTTGCAAATGCATCAGACTATTTAGAAACCTGGGATGACTCGGACGACATAACGGCTGTAAATTCTCAAAAAGATTTGAGACATCCTACAAAAAGGTGGCATAACCACTCAACATCACAATATCAAGGTTCCGAGATCAACGGTCAACACACGGAGGCGGTAAGAACTGAACCGAGGCTTGAATCCATCAATCTTATAAGTCTAAGATTAGTAACACATGATCCTAATAGAAAGAATAGAAAGCCTAGTTCCTTAACCACGTAGGAAAGATAGGATGATTCAGATCAGAAGGGCATAAGGTAAAGGAATAAAAATAGCCTTAGGATCCCATCCCACAATCAATTCCCTTATATAACTAAAGAATTTCTAGAATCAACTTCGACCAGTTTGGCTTGGTAATCCTACATGCAGTTAGGCTCTGATACCAAAGCTGTCAGGACCCCGATTCTATGCCATACCGATCTAGCATGTAACACCTCATATCACTTTGCTGCCTCACGCACGGTATTCCCACGGGTGTTGCCTTACCATGCCCAGGACCGTTTGCGCCTTTTGGCACACGTATATGATAGTGTCGCTAGAATCCATATGACAAAGAACCCGGGCTGACATGGCTAGTCGTGAACCCAAACTAGCACTAACTTACAGGGACATGCATACATGACCTAGCAACGAACGTGTCAGTCATCAACGAGTGAATCCGGGCTGTAGCAGCTGGGATAACAGGACTCCGGAGAATCCAGGCTGTAGCAGGCTAACAGGACTCCGGTAGACACCGCATGACATTTCCCCGAAGGGACAAACACAGGAACGAAGAAGTACACATGCCAGCCAGCCTAAGTGTTCCGGAGCAGTAGCAAGCTACCAAGGCTCAGTGGAAGCACTAGGAGACATTTCCCGGTAAGAGAAGTTGTCAAGGATAAACAACTAGATAGTCAGATCCCACACATACCAAGCATTTCAATAACATACACACAATATGCTCGATATGTGCAAATACAACATGGCATCGCAACATGACTCTACAACTCAAGTACTTTATTCAATAGGCTCTGAGGAGCGAGATATTACAACATGGGTCTCATGACCCAACATTCAGAGCATACAAGTCAAAGCACAAGCGGAAGCTTAACATATCTAAGTACAGACATCTACAAATGAAAAAGGCTGAGAAGCCTGACTATCTACCAGATCCTGTCGCGGGCACAAGATCGTAGCTGAGGTAACAAGCTAAACGTCAAAGTCCATGCGGAACTACTAGTGAGACTGAAGTCTCTCTGCAAAAACATAAAATAGGCAAACATGTGTACAAATGTACCCAGCAAGACTTACATCAAAACTATCTACATATGCATCACTATCAACAAAAGGGATGGTGGGGTTTAACTGCAGCAAGCCAGCTTTGACTGAGTGGCTAACCTGAACTACGACTGCAAGTAACTCTTTTGAGGTGGCGCACACGAGTCCACATATTCACCATATCAATACACCTCTATGGATCCGCTCCCGTCTCCCTATGAGAAGGTCATCCATAGCACTCACGCTTATCTTGCATATTTTAGAGGATCCACTTTCACATGTCTATGAAATGCATAGGCAACCAAGAGGTCCTTTATCGCGGATGTGGCTATTCGAATAGATCATATTAACCCTGTAGGGGTGTACTTCTTCACACATGCTCTCGCCACTTATCGCCATGTACACGTCATTCATCTTGGCAACCTTCAAGCGGAAGCCTGGCGAGGGTGTCGGCCACGACCTGACTAACCACACAAGTCTCTAGTCCAGGTTTATCGCCTATTTGGGTTCCATCCTCAAGGAGATCCGGCCGGGGTGTCGCTCACGGCCCCAGACGATGTGAGCAGGGTTCACACCGTGCCACTGCACCTAGTCTGTCCCAAGCCCGCCTATACCAGGTGCCACTTGGTAGACTACTAGCACTACCTACAAGCACCAGAAACTAGTTGCAACTCCTGGATAGAGATCAGGCTGATTAATAAGTCGAGAGGGGTTGAGTTACCGGAACCCAATGTGTGGTAGCAACTGTTCATGGATCACAAACACAGAACTCAGTTCCTGAGTATGGCTTCAGTGAGACAACCCACTATGTACTCCTACATGGCCTCTCACCGCTACCTTTACCAAATCGTGTTCACACACTTAGCTCACACACAGTAGGACATGTTCACACACCTCCATATCATTCCCGATGAATCAGACCTGACACAACTCCAAGCAATAGCAGGCATGAAAAAGAAGCATGAATGAGTAGGCACATCAGGGCTCAAACAACCCCTACTCATGCTAGTGAGTTCATATATTTACCATGGCAATGACAGGTCATGCAGAGGAAATGGGTTCAACTACCGCAGCATGTAACAGTTGAATCGTTGTTGTCCTAATGCAGTAAAACAGAGCAGGAGCGAGAGAGTGGGATTGTATCGGAATGAACAAGGGGGGTTTTGCTTGCCTGGCACTTCTAAAGATAGTATAGCTCTTCAACGGTGTAATTGAACTCATCGCCGGAACGTCATCTACTGAGAGGGGACAAATACCGGCAAACAGGAAAAAGACACAATCAATGCAATGCACAATATGATGCATGATCATGACATGGCAAAATGAGTGTGTTGGACTAATGCAACTATAACCAGGGTGGTTTGAGTCATTTTGAACCAAAGGTTCAACTTCAAACTCAAACTATGAATTTATAAAGTGCATTATCATGTTTTGATATAAACAGCAGGTTTAAGTTGCTTTAACATGCATGAAACCAGTGCAGACGGATAGATTGGATTTTTCTGATCATTTTTCATATGTAACTTATTTCATTTGGAGTTATAGATTATTTTTTACGATTTTTAGAAGTTTAAACAATTCTATGGATTTCATAATTCATTTCTGAAATATAAAATCGCCAGAAAATGATTATGAGGTCGACATGATGTAAGCCTGGCGTGAGCAGGTCAACTGGGCTGCCCCTGGTCAAACCTGACCAGTGGGCCCACTGGTTAGTGACTCTGTGCTGTCTAGGGTCACAGACAGGTGGGGTCGGGTCAACGGACACGTCAACAAGTCAACCTTGACGTGTGGGTCCTGCTGGGTTATAAACTAATCTAAACAGAAAATAAACCCGGAGTTAATTAGGCGTAGGGCCCAACTGTCGGTGTCACTGGAGGGGTTAATTAGTGGGTCATTAGCCACTAATGATGCCCACGTCGGCGGCTAACCGCCGGTGGCACACATACGCGGCGGCGCTCCTTGTCAGGCCATTTCCGGCGTCGGCTGGACGCGCGGCTGGGCGCGCTAGAAAGCCCGCGATGCGGCACATCCAGTGGTGGCCGCGGTGTGTGATGGGGCAGCGTGTAGCGGTGGTGGTGACAAGCCGGGCGGCGGCCGGAGCTCGGGTGTCGGCGGAATCGACGACACGGCATGCGGAAGGACAAACGGTTTGCGTCTACGGCATCAACAATAGCTCACGAACCCAACGGGGGCACGCACGGGATCATTTGGTTATTGAATCCTCGTCGGCGACGAGCCCGTGCGACTGCGACATACAACATATGGGACACGCGTCAGGCGAGCGGGCGACGAAGGGGATCTCCGGCTACCCGAGGAGGAAGAAGGGTTCGTGGACGATGCTTCGGGGCGTCCGGCATTGCACGAGACGACGGAGAGGTCGAGGACATCGAGGCGGAGCTCATAGGCACGACGAGGGGTCGAGGGAGAGGCGGTGGCATCGACTACGGTGGCGGCGGCTTAGAGGGAGAGGACGAGGGAGAGGGCAGAGGAGGGGAGAGTGTTGTCCAAGGGATCGAAACGGCGCGGAGGAGAAGACGCGAAGCGTCGCGGTGGCCAGGCGACGTAGGCAGGCGAACTGGTGGCATGGCGCACGCACGCGCGCCATGCGCTGTCCCTCCTCTGCCTACTGGCAGAGGTGGGTGACGACCGGCACAGGCCAGGTGGGCCGTTCCAGCCAGGTAAGTGGACCTGGGGTCCTTTCCCCCCTCTCTCTCTTTTCTATTTTTTTACCTTTGTTTTGATTTAGTTTAACCACTAAATCGTTTTGGTAAATTCTGAGAAAAGTAGTGGGTGCAAGATGGACTAATTCCAGAGACCCTCTACAATTTTCGGAAATATTGGAGCTGTATAATTATTTATAGAATTTTATAGCTCCAACTCAAATACTTATTGATTTAATTCAAAGCCCAAATATGTCCTTCAAAAATGTAAACAATTTTTGGTAGATGCTTCCACCTTAATCTAGAAATGATGACCATTTTTAAAGGGCATTTTGATTTCATTGAAAATAGTTTTACGTTGAACCTATTTGAATTCCATTTGGTGCTAGGGTTTGAACATCCCCATTTCAACTTTCAAAAGAATTTAAACATGATGCAACAAGATGCAAACACCAGGCAGTACCAGAAGCTAGGGATGTGACATGAAGCATATGACTAGAACATTTAAGTCTAACCCACTTCCTATGCATAGGAATTTTGTGATCAAACAACTTATGGGAATAAGGATCAACTAGCATAGGAAAGCAAAACAAGCATAGCTTCAAGATTTTCAACACATAGAGAGGAAACTTGATATTATTGCAATTCCTATAAACATATATTCCTCCCTCATAATAATTTTCAGTGGCATCATGAATGAATTTAACAATATAACTATCGCATAAAGCATTCTTTTCATGATCTACAAGCATAGAAATTTTATTACTCTCCACATAAGCAAATTTCTTCTCATGAATAGTAGTGGGAGCAAACTCAACAAAATAACTATCATGTGAGGCATAATCCAATTGAAAATTAAAATCAAAATGACAAGTTTCATGGTTATCATTATTCTTTATAGCATACATGTCATCACAATAATCATCATAGATAGCAACTTTGTTCTCATAATCAATTGGAACCTCTTCCAGAATAGTAGATTCATCACTAAATAAAGTCACGACCTCTCCAAATCCACTTTCATAATTATCACAATAAGATTCAACACCCTCCAAAATAGTGGGATCATTACTTCCTAAAGTTGACACACTTTCAAACCCACTTTCATCAATATAATCATCATAGATAGGAGGCATGCTATCATGATAATAAATTTCCTCATCAAAACTTGGGAGACAAAAAATATCATCTTCATCAAACATAGCTTCCCCAAGCTTGTGGCTTTGCATATCATTAGCATCATGGATATTCAAGGAATTCATATTAACAACATTGCAATCATGCTCATCATTCAAAAATTTAGTGCCAAACATTTTAATGCATTCTCCCTCTAGCAATTGAGCACAATTTTCCTTTCCATCATTTTCACGAAAGACATTAAAAAGATGAAGCATATGAGGCACCCTCAATTCCATTTTTTGTAGTTTTCTTTTATAGACTAAACTAGTGATAAAACAAGAAACTAAAAGATTCGATTGCAAGATCTAAAGATATACCTTCAAGCACTAACCTCCTCAGCAACGGCTCCAGAAAAGAGCTTAGTTGACGGGCTGTTAGTGTCGCTTACCTAGCGTCCCCGGCAACGGCGCCAGAAAAGAGCTTGATTTCTACTATGCAACCTTCTTCTTGTAGACTTTGTTGGGACTCCAAGTGCAGAGGTTTGTAGGACAATAGCAAATCTCCCTCAAGTGGATGACCTAAGGTTTATCAATCCGTGGGAGGCGTAGGTTGAAGATGGTCTCTCTCAAGCAACCCTGCAACCAAATAACAAAGAGTCTCTTGTGTCCCAAACACACCCAATACAATGGTAAATTGTATAGGTGCACTAGTTCGGCGAAGAGATGGTCATACAAGTGCAATATGGATGGTAGATATAGGTTTTTGTAATCTGAAATTATAAAAACAGCAAGGTAACTAATGATAAAAGTGAGCACAAATGGTATTGCAATGCTTCGAAACAAGGCCTAGGGTTCATACTTTCACTAGTGCAAGTTCTCTCAACAATAATAACATCACTGGATCATATAACTATCCCTCAACATGCAACAAAGAGTCACTCCAAAGTCACTAATACCGGAGAATAAACGAGGAGATTATTGTAGGGTACGAAACCACCTCAAAGTTATTCTTTCCAATCAATCCGTTCGGCTATTCCTATAAGTGTCACAAATAGCCCTAGAGTTCATAGTAAAATAACACCTTAAGACACACATCAACCAAAACCCTAATATCACCTAGATACTCAAATGTCACCTCAATTATCCACGAGCATGATTATATGATATGCATCACACAATCTCTGATTCATCTATTCAAACCAACACAAAGTTCTTCATAAAGTGCCCCAAAGTTTCTACCGGAGAGTCAAGACGAAAACATGTGCCAACCCCTATGCATAAGTTCACAAGGTCACTAAACCCGCAAGTTGATCACCAAAACATACATCAAGTAGATCACGTGAATATCCCATTGTCACCACAGATAAGCACATGCAAGACATACATCAAGTGTTCTCAAATACTTAAAGACGCAATTTGATAAGATAACTTCAAAGGGAAAACTCAACCCATTACAAGAGAGTAGAGGGGGAGAAACATCACAAGATCCAACTATAATAGCAAAGCTCGCGGTACATCAAGATCATGCCAAATCAAGAACACGAGAGAGAGAGAGAGATTAAACACATAGCTACTGGTACATACCCTCAGCCCCGAGGGTGAACTACTCCCTCCTGGTCATGGAGAGCGTCGGGATGATGAAGATGGCCACCGGTGATGGATCCCCCATCTGGAAGGGTGCCGGAAAAGGGTCCCGATTGGTTTTTGGTGGCTACAGGGTGTTGTGGGGGCGGAACTCCCGATCTAGGTTTCTTTCTTGGGGTTTCTGTATTTATAGAAATTCTTGGCATCGTCTCATGTAAGGGGGGTCTCCGAGTCATCCACGAGATAGGGGGCGCGCCAGGGGAGTAGGGCGCACCCTCCACCCTCGCGGATGGCTCGGGACTCTTCTGACCCAACTCTTTTACTTCGGGGTCTTTTTTTGGTCCATAAAAAATCATCAAAAATTGGCACGTCAATTGGACTCCGTTTGGTATTCCTTTTCTGTAAAAATCAAAAACAAGGAAAAAATAGAAACTGGCACTGGGCTCTAGGTTAATAGTTTAGTCCTAAAAATCATATAAAATAGCATATAAATGCATATAAAACAACCAAGATGGATAATATATAGCATGGAGCAATCAAAAATTCTAGAGACGTTAGAGACGTATCAGTTATATGGACCTAGCTAGCTATATGTATAGCAGGAGATCGGTTAGTGTACATCCATTTGTTAGAGGCATATAAGGCCCAGCGAGACAGATAGACAGAGAGAATGGAGCTAGGAGGTGGTGCAAGAGGCCGAGATACTAGCTAGATAGGTGGAGGAGTGTCCGGTTGTGAGATCGATGAAAAGAGGGGTGAGAGTTGACACGTGTGTGGGACCGTATGAGAGACACGAGGCATGGACACAGAAAGGAGGAGATGTAAGGTGCGTGTGTATGTTGTAGGGAGACATCGCTGGAGAGGTTTATCGATCGGTGTGTGTCGGAAAGGAGTTATGGAGACTGTGGGAGAACGACCTAAAGGGACAAAAATGAATGTGTGCGATGGATAGAATGCTGAGGGAGAGGGAGGGCGAGGAGGGCGTGCGCATGCACGAGAGGAAGTTAGTGCTAGCTACAAAGGTTAGTGGATTGTGTGGGTTTAAGAGACTAACAAAGATCATAATTTGATATGAAAGTGGATCCATATATTTGAATAGGAGATCATAGTGTTATAAACATATGCATGCATGAATATAACGGTGATACGCATATGTGGTTTTGCACATGTTATTCCATAATGTGATAATGCATGGCATTTGCAACTCACAGCTAAATGTGCAACAATCTAAACCATAATGTGGGGCGTTTGTAGCTTACAACTAAATATCGAACAATCTAAAGAATATTATATATTGTGACACCCCGATCCGCATGGAGCTGGGGGCCTTCGCACGTCAGCCCAGGATAACACCTAACGCACGACAGGTCCATGATACAACATTCCAGGTACAAGAATATTCATCAAATGTGTGACTATTTGATTACATCATTGATGAATACAGTTATCTAGCATAGACCTACGGCTATTTGAATGGCAGAAGAAGTCTATTTAAATGGCGGCGGAAGTCTTGGTTTGGTAGCATATCACTATAGCTAGGCTCCACAACTTACAGGACTAGCAAGATTACGGCCTAGCACGACGGAACAAGCGGACAATTTTGGCACGACCTACAAAACCGGCATGACACGCCAGGTCAGTACATTGAATGTACTTGCAAGACAACCAAATACATTGCATCCAAACAAACAGATGACAAAGCAAGAACCAAGCATATGTAACAATCTACATCAACACAATTGATACGCATGCCATGTTACTAACTAGAGTCATAAATCAAACTAAGCATGAACAACATCATATCATCTACAGGCATGGCAATAACATGTGATATCAAACTTACTTCTAACATGGCAACAACAAAACATAGCATCACATCTCAATCATAGCATGGCTGTAGGACCTTGAAGTAAGTCTAGAGGGGGGTGATTAGACTACTTGACCAATTAAAAACTTAACCTTTTCCCAATTTTAGAGTTTGGCAGATTTTAGCTATTTTAGGACAAGTCAAGCAATCATCACACAATTCAAGCAAGCATGCAAAGAGTATATAGGCAGCGGAAATTAAAGCATGCAACTTGCAAGAAAGTAAAGGGAAGGGTTTGGAGGATTCAAACGCAATTGGAGACACGGATGTTTTTGGCGTGGTTCCGATAGGTGGTGCTATCATACATCCACGTTGATGGAGACTTCAACCCACGAAGGGTAACGGCTGCGCGAGTCCACGGAGGGCTCCACCCACAAAGGGTCCACGAAGTAGCAACCTTGTCTATCCCACCATGTCCGTCGCCCACGAAGGACTTGCCTCACTAGCGGTAGATCTTCATGTAGTAGGCGATCTCCTTGCCCTTACAAACTCCTTGGTTCAACTCCACAATCTTGTCGAAGGCTCCCAAGTGACACCTAGCCAATCTAGGAGACACCACTCTCCAAGAAGTAACAAATGGTGCATTGATGATGAACTCCTTGCTCTTGTGCTTCAAATGATAGTCTCCCCAACACTCAACTCTCTCTCATAGGATTTGGATCTGGTGGAAAGAGGGTTTGAGTGGAAAGCAACTTGGGGAAGGCTAGAGATCAAGATTCATATGTTAGGAATGGAATATCTTGGCCTCAACACATGAGTAGGTGGTTTTCTCTCAGAAATGGTAAGTTGGAAGTGTAGGTTTAGTCTGATGGCTCTCTCCATGAATGAGAGGAGGTGGAGGGGTATATATAGCCTCCACAAAATCTAACCGTTACACACAATTTACCAAACTCGGTGGGACCAAATAGTTAAACTCGGTCGGACCAATTTAGTAAACCTAATGACCGTTAGTGATTTTCGGTGGGACTGACATGCATCTCGGTGAGACCGATTCGGTTAGGGTTAGGGCATAACGTAATCTCGATAAGACCGATTACACAAACTCGGTAGGACCGATTTTGGTAATTATCTAACCAGAGAGTTGCTCAGGCAAACTCGGTGGGACCGATTTGCTCTTTTCGGTGAGACCGAAATGTTACAAAAAGGAAACATAGAGTTTACATTGCAATCTCGGTGGGACCGATCGCTCACTTCGGTTAGACCGAAACGTTACAAAGGGAAATAGAGAGATTGCACCCCCATCTTGGTGAGACCAAGATCCCTATCGGTAAGACCGATTTGCTTAGGGTTTGTGTCAGTGGCTATGACTTTTGGAATCGGTGGCGCCAGATAGAAAGAATCGGTGTGACCGATTTTGGCATTAGGTTTAGGTCATTTGTGGATGTGGGAAAGTAGTTGAGGGTTTTGGAGCATATCACTAAGCACATGAAGCAAGAGGCTCATTAAGCAACACCTCATCCCTTCTTGATAGTATTGGCTTTTCCTATAGACTCAATGTGATCTTCGATCACTAAAATGTAAAATGAAGAGTCTTGAGCTTTTGAGCTTGAGCCAATCCTTTGTCCTTAGTATTTTGAGGCATCCACTTTCATCATCCATGCCATGCCATTCATTGAGCTTTCCTGAAACAATAGTCTTGGAATAGCATTAGATCAATGAGCTATATGTTGTTATGAATTACCAAAACCACCTAGGGATAGTTGCACTTTCAATATCCCCCTTTTTGGTAATTGATGACAACATATAGATCAAAGCTTTGACAAATGATAATAAAATTTAAATAACATGATCGCTTTGAGAAGTATGTGATAAGCAAGAGCTCCCCCTAAATTTGTGCATAGTTTTAGATTTGCTTTGGACTACAAATGCACAATGAATTAGGCTCATGGGTTACTCTTCCATGTCACATACATCTTGGTGGAGAGCTCAAAATAATAAACAATGAATACATGCACTCATCACCAAGCATAGTGAGTGATCACATAAGATAGATAGGATAATATCAAGCATGCATAAGTGTAGCTTATGATCAAACACATGATCATCAATGTCTCACAAGCATAGTATCTCAACCAAAAGCAAACAAAGATTGACAAACCACCAAATAAAGCAAGAGAGAACAAAAGCAACACTCTCTCTCTCTCTCTCTCGAAGCCTATGATCTATACATTTTTCTCCCCCTTTGGCAACAAGTTACCAAAAAGTTCGTAGAAAATGCATAGTGCTAGATCGACTCTCAGGCTTGATCTTCTGGTGGTGGTGTCCTGATAACTCCAAGGACGAAGGCTTCAGTTGATGTAGAGGGTGCTGGAGTTGATGCTGAAGCTGGTTGCACTAGAGCTGAAGGGGCAGTAGCTGGTGCTGAAGATGTTGCTCTAGTGTCCGTCACTGGCACTGCAACTGACCTCTGGGCTCTGGGCACTGTGGCAAACACATTGGTGGTAGTCTTGCCCTTCCTCTCCTGCATGTCATCCTGCAGCTGCTCCACAACTGACTGAATCTCAGTTACCTTGACATCTAGATCATAGAATTTTTGTTCCATGATTCTTTCCAGGCTCTCCTAGTTTTGAGTTAGGGTGGCCAGCCCCTTCTCAATCCTCAGAGATGATGCTATCAAGTAACCAAGTTGCTCCTGTTTGGTTTTCAAGAAATATTCAGATGCCTCCTCTTGAGTTGGCATCTTGGCAGCCTTCTCCCTCTTTGCCTTCTCCTTCTTCTCCTGAGCTTGAACTGATTGTGGATCATCTTCATTCATGACAACCTCATTGTCCTCAAAGTCTGGATAAAGTGGAAAGTGTTCCTTATCCAACTGATATTTCCCTGTGCCCATCTTTGAGTTTATTAATTCTTGAATCTGAGGTGCATATCCATAGCTCCTCTTCTGATCTGCTGCAGTCCTCTTGATTGTTTCAATGATCAGGCTCATGACTTTGAACTTCTGTGGCACATCAAACACATGCAACATGTTGATGGCATGCCCTCTCATCATGTTATGGTCACCAGACTTGGGCAACAAAGTGTGCCTCAGAATCCAATTTATGGTAGGCAGCCCTGACAGCAGAAAGTGAACTGATCCAAAAGTGAAATTCTCTAGGGCTTTGTCTGGGATCTCCTTGTACATGTGTGCCATGGTATTGTGTCCCATCTTCTTCTTGGCATATACATTTAGATCATCATCATTTTCCTTTGGGGCATTTATCAGTTTTACCCATTCTTCTACAGTGGATTGGTACCTTGTACCTTCAGACATCCAAACAATTCTTCCATCTGGGTAAAAATGTGTTGTGGAGTAGAATTGCATGATAAGTTCTTCATTCCAATTTGTGAGCTTTTACCCAACAAAATCTGCAACTCCACAAGCAACAAAGCTGTCTTGCACTCCAGGATAGTGCTGTTCATTTTCCTTGATGAATTTCCAGTCAACCCACCTCATATCACAGACCATGGGCTTCTTGTCCAACAGAATTGTCTCATAGAAGTCCTGTTGTTCCTTTGTGTGGAACCTGTAATCAACAGCAGTTCTTCTCCTTGTGGCATATGGATCTGCCATCCTCCACAGTCTCAGGCCCGAATCCTTCCTGATTCTCATGTCTTCAACCACATGATGGGCATCATTGTGATCTGGTATCTTTGGCTTGAGCTTCCTTAGAACCTGTCCTTCTTCATCTTCCTCCTCAGCAACCTCAGGCACTAGGGCCTGGTTCTTCTCAGCAGCTGGAATACTCCTGGTATTCCTCTTTGGTGCAGACTTGGCCTTGGTGGCAGCTTTGGGTGCTTCCTTGGGCTTAGATGTTGCAGCCCTAGATTTAATAGCATCACCCATAAGCTTAGGTGCCTTTGGTGCTGGTGCAGCAAGCTCTTCCTCTTCCATCATGGAAGGTTGCCCAACAACTCTGGCCATGGT
Organism: Triticum dicoccoides; assembly: GCF_002162155.2. Classification (NCBI taxonomy): domain Eukaryota; kingdom Viridiplantae; phylum Streptophyta; class Magnoliopsida; order Poales; family Poaceae; genus Triticum; species Triticum dicoccoides. Next base: position 282,643,384 of record NC_041385.1, read on the forward strand.
CTTCTTGACCCTTTCCTTCCTCTTCTTGCTTTCTTCAGCTGGCTCTTTGGGATCAGGATTTTCAGGCAGTTGAGTTGATGCTCTGGCCTTGGGCATAGGTTGCCTTCTTGCAGGCCTTTTAATCTTCATGCCTGGCTTTATATCCTTTGTTGAGCCATATTCCTTCTTGAGCACCACTTTCTTGGAAGTAGCCTCATCTTCTTCAGCTTTGTAGTCTTCATCCTCTGAATCTGAAGTTCTTTTCCTCCTTTGCCTAGTTGCAGCCTTAGGCAAATTGCTAGGAGTACTTCTGCTCCCTTCATCTGAAGTACTGGAGGGACTAGTGCCCTCACTCAAGTCCATCTGCTCTTCTGACCTGTTTTGGCTGTCACTTTGATCAGACATACTGCAAAAGCTGACTGTTGTCCCTGTGAAGAGTTATAGATGAGATAGAAAAGATGAGCATCACAAAATGCAGAGGTTTTTGCAAAAGGATGACTCAAAAGTTTAGTCTTAGTTTTCCACAGAAAGCATTTCGGATCCACCGATTTTCAAACTTGGTGATACCGAAGCAGTTTTGGAACCTAAACTGATGATCTCGGTTGGACCAAGTTTCAGTTCGGTGGTACCGAGACTGCTAGGGTTTCACAGAATCCTCAAATCGGTTGCACCGATTAGTAATTCTCGGTCAGACCGAGAGTCACTAGTGCAATGGCATAAGCCAAATCGGTGAGACCGAGTTTTTCAACTCAGTGGGTCCGAGATGGTTTCGGCGGAAACCTAACCCTAAAAATCTGAGTCACATCTAATCTATGAACTACTTTGGCTGGATAGAAGAGTTTCAATCATGGCAAGAATCAATATGAAGACAATGTGCTAGGAATCAGACGTGGATAGCACAAAGATTAAGTCCATACCCTAACTTGGTGGTGGACTTGCTACAGCGACAACGGCAGGGTCGAAATCCGTTGACGGCGGCGGAGACCTGTGACAGGAGGCTGCTGGCGACGAGGAGACGATCCGGAGACCAAGATGGCAGAGCGAGCTGTTGCGCAGGCGATGGGTTTCGGAGAAATTTCCAAAAAAATTGCCCGTGTATATATATAGCCCGACCCTGTCGGTGTGACCGAGTGGAACAACTCGGTGGCACCGAGATGCATAACTGTGTTCAGTTACAGCAACTTGGTGTGACAGAAAGTTCAAATCAGTTGCACCGAGATGGAAAACTCATATCAACTTAATGATCTCAGTAGGACCGAAATGGAGGAATCGGTCAGACCGAGAATCACAAAGAGGTTTTGGAAGTTTAAGTCTATGACGAATCAGGGACTCCGAGTGCTCCTCACACAGAGTGGTTCGAATCTGACTTGATCAAATTTTGTGATGTAGCATGAATAGAGTTTGAGACGAGAAAAGCATAGATAGCTAGAGAGGGTTCTTAGGCATTCTTGTCCATCCACTTGGCCAAAAGAAGAAAGATCCAAACAATCAAATCAACAAGTGGATGTCCTTGAATGAGTAAAATATGCACCAACATGCTCACACAATAAAATGGCAAATGAAATATGTGCGCAAAGCATGCACAACCAATTCTAGCATCTATCAAACAATTGGCAATGACTAGGTCATCTATATATGAGTATATTGACTTAGGAGTCAAATGAGAACATTTGATCATAGGTCATACTCATTGTTTAAGCTCAAGTGGGGTTACCACTTTTACATAATGCATTAATGTGTTCACACCATTAGAGTTTCTTTGACTCAATTCTTAGAGTTAAGCTCCCCCTAGATGTGAGATCCCCCCTTTAGAGGGATGAACTAACCTTGGGTTTTGTCGATGATGACTTCATGTAGGTGTTGAAGATGTGGATGCTCAATGTTGATGTAGATCATTTGGAGCAATCCTTTGGAGTGAGTTGCACTTTCAACTTGCCTACATGGGTTAGTCCCACAAGGAACAAACAAGAATATCCATAGACATAGAGTGATGCACACACAAAATGATGTCCATGAAAACATTAGGTTACCTTGTCCCTTGCCTTACCAAAAAGAGGGTTTGTGACTCCTTGAACTAGTGCAAGATGTGGAAGTTGATTGCACTTGTTCTTGCCAAAATGATATGAGTGAAGAATGTTGGCGGAGTCACCCTCAAGAACTCTCTAGGTCTTCTTCTTTGGGATCCACATCATCTTGATGGGAATCCTTGGAGTTGTAGTTGTACTTGATGAAGTAGAACTTGACGTAGTCTTGGGGACCCAACTGAACGAGGCTTTAGGTGCTTCTTCAAATGCATCAATCTCTTCTTGAAGCTTGTCCTTGCCTTTGTTCTTGTGGTCTTGTGGTGGAAGATAATCTTGAGCTTGTGTCCCCTTGAAGGAAGTAGGATCATACTTCTCTTGTTGAGGAACAACCTTTGTCTTGGGGTATTGATCTTCTTCCCACTCAACTCCATTGGCATTGAACTTTCGTTCAAAACCAACACCTTGATTCTTCCGGTGCCTTCCTTGCTTGCGTACAATTTCCTCGAATTGCTTACTCCCGACAAGGCTCTTGTAAACACCTTTCTCTATAATTCCCTTCAATAAACTATTTTCTTGCTCAAGTGTAACTTGGCTAAGAGAATCATTAGTGGAATCAAGAGAACTACTAGAAGCAACAACATTGGATTTAACATTATTATTGTTACTACTAGAGGAAGTATCTTTCTTGTACTTGTTACTAGACTTGACTTGAGGCATGTAAGTAGATAAGAGTAAACGCTTGGCAATGTAAGAATAACTTTTCTTGCGGAGATCATCATTGATTGCCTTTAAGAACTCATGCTCTTGCTCAAGATTGAGCTTTTCAAAGCGTAACTTCTCATGAGCCCTTAAAAGTTCTCGATGATCTTCGAAGATAGTTTCATGAGCCAACTTAAGAGTGTTTAGTTCTTTAGTTAGAAGCTCAATTTTCTCCTTATCATTGTCATTCGTTTGATTAGCATGATTAATTGATGTTTCATCATAGTATTCATCACTAGAGTTGTCAACAAGTAAATCATCATCCACAAGCAAGTCATCTTCATCACTATTGAAATGAACATACTCGGGATGTGTTACCTTTGGACCTTTGGCCATGAAGCATCTTCCAACACCTTCATTTGGTGAGTCAAATATGTCGTAGGAGTTGTTTGACACAAGTGCTAGACCGGCAACACCTTCATCTTGAGTATGTTTGGAGTCGGAGTGATAGCTTCTCTCGGAGTGATTGTCGGAGTCGGATCCGGAAACCCATTCACCAACATGAGGTTGATGTCTTCGTTTTGTGTAGCTCCTTGATGACTTGTCATCCCTTTCCGAATCCTTGCTTCTCCGTGAGGGTTTTCGTTCATAATGATCATCTCTACTCCTCTCTCTTGGTGGTGATTCTTCTCTTTTACTTCTTCTTTTTGGAGAATCTTCTCTTCTTTTGTAGGGTGCCGTACACTCATTGGAGTAGTGTCCAGGCTTCCCACAATTGTAGCAATTGCTCCCTCGACTAGAAGATCTCTTGTCATGATAAGACCTTGACTTGGAGCTTCTTTCTTTGCTTCTACTCTTGTAGAATTTGTTGAAGTTCTTCACCATTAAGCTCAATTCTTCATTGAAGGTTTGTTTCTCACTTGATGATGTGGGGGCTTCACTTGAGGCTTTGTAAGCACCACATGACTTGTTGTGAAGTTCCTCCTTATCCTTGAGTGACATCTCATGAGCAACAATTCTTCCAATGACTTCCGTTGGCTTGAGATTTTTGTAGTTTGGCATCATTTGGATCAAAGTGCACACGGTATCATAGTTTCCATCCAATGCTCTAAGGATTTTCTTGATGATGAATTTATCGGTCATCTCTTCACTCCCTAAGCCGGCAATCTCATTTGTGATAAGTGCAAGCCTAGAGTACATTTCAGCGACACCTTCACCATCCTTCATTTTGAACTTGTCAAGCTGACTTTGGAGCACATCCAACTTGGATTCCTTGACGGATTTGGTACCTTCGTGCATATCAATCAAAGTATCCCAAATTTCCTTTGCATTCTCAAGACGGCTAATTTTGTTGAATTCTTCGGGGCACAATCCATTGAAGATGATGTCACATGCTTGAGCGTTGTATTGCAGCATCTTCAATTCTTCCGCATTTCCTTCACGGTTTGGTTCTCTCCCATCAAAGAATTCACCTTGCAAGCCAATACAAATAATTGCCCAAATGGCGGGGTTATGTCCGAGAATATGCATTTTCATCTTATGCTTCCAACTAGCAAAATTAGTACCATCAAAGTAAGGACCTCTATGGTGATAATTTCCCTCGCTAGACGCCATACTCTCGTAGGTTCTGAAACAAGGCTATGACCACCAAAAGCTATGGAAATCAAAGCAAATGGAGACCAAAGCTCTGATACCACTTGTAGGACCTTGAAGTAAGTCTAGAGGGGGGGTGATTAGACTACTTGACCAATTAAAAACTTAACCTTTTCCCAATTTTAGAGTTTGGCAGATTTTAGCTATTTTAGGACAAGTCAAGCAATCATCACACAATTCAAGCAAGCATGCAAAGAGTATATAGGCAGCGGAAATTAAAGCATGCAACTTGCAAGAAAGTAAAGGGAAGGGTTTGGAGGATTCAAACGCAATTGGAGACACGGATGTTTTTGGCGTGGTTCCGATAGGTGGTGCTATCGTACATCCACGTTGATGGAGACTTCAACCCACGAAGGGTAACGGCTGCACGAGTCCACGGAGGGATCCACCCACGAAGGGTCCACGAGGTAGCAACCTTGTCTATCCCACCATGGTCGTTGCCCACGAAGGACTTGCCTCACTAGCGGTAGATCTTCACGAAGTAGGCGATCTCATTGCCCTTACAAACTCCTTGGTTCTGAAGGAAATATGTCGTAGAGGCAATAATAAAGTTATTATTTATTTCCTTATATTATGATAAATGTTTATTATTCATGCTAGAATTGTATTAACCGGAAACATAATACATGTGTGAATACATAGACAAACAAAGTGTCACTAGTATGCCTCTACTTGACTAGCTCGTTTATCAAAGATGGTTATGTTTCCTAGCCATGGACAAAAGAGTTGTCATTTCATTAATGGGATCACATCATTAGGAGAATGATGTGATTGACTTGACCCATTCCACTAGCCTTAGCACTTGATCGTTTAGTATGTTGCTACTTCTTTCTTCATGACTTATACATGTTCCTATGACTATGAGATTATGCAACTCCCGTTTACCGGAGGAACACCTTGTGTGCTACCAAACGTCACAACGTAACTGGGTGATTATAAAGGAGCTCTACAGGTGTCTCCGAAGGTACATGTTGGGTTGGCGTATTTCGAGATTAGGATTTGTCACTCCGATTGTCGGAGAGGTATCTCTGGGCCCTCTCGGTAATGCACATCACTATAAGCCTTGCAAGCAATATGGCCAATGAGTTGGTTACAGAATGATGCATTACGTAACGAGTAAAGAGACATGCCGGTAACGAGATTGAACTAGGTATTGGATACCGACGATCGAATCTCGGGCAAGTAACATACCGATGACAAAGGGAACAACGTATGTTGTTATGCGCTTTGACCGATAAAGATCTTCGTAGAATATGTAGGAGCCAATATGATCATCCAGGTTCCGCTATTGGTTATTGACCGGAACCAGTTCTAGGTCATGTCTACATAGTTCTCGAACCCGTAGGGTCCACATGCTTAACGTTACGATGACAGTTTTATGAGTTTATGAGTTTTGATGTACCAAAGGAGTTCAGAGTCCCGGATGAGATCGGGGACATGACAAGGAGTCTCGAAATGGTCGAGACGTAAAGATCGATATATTGGACGACTATATTCGGACTTCGGAAAGGTTCCGAGTGATTCGGGTATTTTTCGGAGTACCGAAGAGTTACGGGAATTCGCCGGGGAGTATATGGGCCTTATTAGGCCATACGGGAATAGAGGAGAGAGGCCGAAAGGAAGGAGGCGTGCAGCCCCACTCTGGTCCGAATTGGACAAGGGGTGCAGCGCCCTTTTCCTTCCTCCTCTCCCCCTCTTTCCCCCCTTCTCCTACTCCAACAAGGAAGGAGGGAGTCCTACACCCGGTGGGAGTAGGACTCCCCTTGGCGCGCCCCCTCCTAGGCCGACCGCCCCCTCCCCCTTGCTCCTTTATATACAGGGGCAGGGGGCACCTCTAGGCACACACAAGTTGATCTTCGTGATCGTTCCTTAGCCGTGTGCGGTGCCCCCCTCCACCATATTCCACCTCGGTCATATCGTTGCGGTGCTTAGGCGAAGCCCTGCGTCGGTAGAACATCATCATCGTCACCACGCCGTCGTGCTGACGGAACTCATCCTCGACACCCTGCTGGATCGGAGTCCGGGGATCGTCATCGAGCTGAACGTGTGCTGAACTCGGAGGTGCCGTACGTTCGGTGTTTGGATCGGTCGGATCGTGAAGACGTACGACTACATAAACCGCCTTGTCATAACGCTTCCGCTTTCGGTCTACGAGGGTACATGGACACACTCTTCCCTCTTGTTGCTATGCATCACCTTGATCTTGCGTGTGCGTAGGATTTTTTTTGAAATTGCTACGTTCCCCAACAGTGGTATCAGAGCTTAGGTTTTATGCGTTGATGTTATATGCACGAGTAGAACACAAGTGAGTTATGGGCGATACAAGTCATACTGCTTACCAGCATGTCATACTTTCGTCGGCAGTATTGTTGGATGAAGCGGCCCAGACCGACATTACGCGTACGCTTACGCGAGACTGGTTTTACCGCCTGTGCTTCGCACACGGGTGACTAGCGGGTGTCTGTTTCTCCAAGTTTAGTTGAATCGAGTGTGGCTACGCCTGGTCCTTGCGAAGGTTAAAACAACACTAACTTGACGAACTATCGTTGTGGTTTTGATGCGTAGGTAAGAACGGTTCTTGCTCAGCCCGTAGCAGCCATGTAAAATTTGCAACAACAAAGTAGAGGACGTCTAACTTGTTTTTGCAGGGCATGTTGTGGTGTGATATGGTCAAGACGTGATGCTATATTTTATTGTATGAGATGATCATGTTTTGTAACCGAAGTTATCGGCAACTGGCAGGAGCCATATGGTTGTCGCTTTATTGTATGAAATGCAAACGCCCTGTAATTGCTTTACTTTATCACTAAGCGGTAGCGATAGTCGTAGAAGCAATAGATGGCGTAACGACAACGATGCTACGATAGAGATCAAGGTGTCGTGCCGGTGACGATGGTGATCACGACGGTGCTTCGGAGATGGAGATCACAAGCACAAGATGATGATGGCCATATCATATCACTTATACTGATTGCATGTGATGTTTATCCTTTATGCATCATATCTTGCTTTGATTGACGGTAGCATTTTAAGATGATCTCTCACTAAATTATCAAGAAGTGTTCTCCCTGAGTATGCACCGTTGCAAAAGTTCTTCGTGCTGAGACACCACGTGATGATCGGGTGTGATAGGCTCTACGTTCAAATACAATGGGTGCAAAACAGTTGCGCACGCGGAATTCTCAAGTTAAACTTGACGAGCCTAGCATATATAGATATGTCCTCGGAACACGGAGACCGAATGGTCGAGCGTGAATCATATAGTAGATATGATCAACATAGTGATGTTCACCATTGAAAGCTACTGCATCTCACGTGATGATCGGACATGGTTTAGTTGATTTGGACCACGTGATCACTTAGATGACTAGAGAGATGTCTGTCTAAGTGGGAGTTCTTAAGTAATATGATTAATTGAACTTAAATTTATCATGAACTTAGTCCTGGTAGTATTTTGCAAATTATGTTGTAGATCAATAGCTTGCGTTGTTGCTTTCATATGTTTATTTTGATATGTTCCTAGAGAAAATTGTGTTGAAAGATGTTAGTAGCAATGATGCGGATTGGATCCGTGATTTGAGGTTTATCCTCATTGTTGCACAGAAGAATTATGTCCTTAATGCACCGCTAGGTGACAGACCTATTGTAGGAGCAGACGTAGATGTTATGAATGTTTGGCTAGCTCAATATGATGACTACTTGATAGTTTAGTGCACCATGCTTAACGGCTTAGAATCAGGACTTCAAAGACGTTTTGAACGTCATGGACCATATGAGATGTTCCAGGAGTTGAAGTTAATATTTCAAGCAAATACCCGAGTTGAGAGATATGAAGTCTCCAACAAGTTCTATGGCTAAAAAATGGAGGAGAATCGCTCAACTAGTGAGCATGTGCTCAGATTGTCTGGGTACTACAATCGCTTGAATCAAGTGGGAGTTAATCTTCCAGATAAGATAGTGATTGACATAATACTCTAGTCACCATCACCAAGTTAGTAGAACTTTGTGATGAACTATAGTATGCAAGGGATGACAAAAACGATTCCCAAGCTCTTTGTGATGTCGAAATCGACGATGGTAGAACTCAAGAAAGAGCATCAAGTGTTGATGGTTGACAAGATCAATAGTTTCAAGAAAAGGGCAAAGGGAAAGAAAGGGAACTTCAACTAGAATGACAAGCAAGTTGTCACTCCCGCAAAGAAGCCCAAAGCTGGACCAAAGCCTGAAACTGAGTGATTATACTGCAAAGGAAATGGTCACTAGAAGCGGAAATGCCCTGAATATTTGGTGGATAAGAAGGATGGCAAAGTGAACAAGGATATATTTGATATACAGGTTATTGCTGTGTACCTTACTAGTGTTTATAGTAGCCCCTCAGTATCTGATACTTGTTCGGTTGCTAAAAATTAGTAACTCGAAAAAGGAGTTACAGAATAATCAGAGACTAGTTTAGGGTGAAGTGGCGATGAGTGTTGGAAGTAGTTCCAAGATTGATATGATCATCATCGCACACTCTCTATACTCTCGGGATTAGTGTTAAACCTAAATAAATGTTATTTGGCGTTTGCGTTGAACATGAATATGATTTGATCAAGTTCATTGCGATACGGTTATTCATTTAAAGTCAAAGAATAATTGTTGTTCTGTTTACATGAATAAAACCTTCGATGGTCATACACCCAATGAAAATAGTTTGTTGGATCTCGATCGTAGTGATACACATATTCATAATATTGATGCCAAAAGATGCAAAGTTAATAATGATAGTGCAACTTATTTGTGGCACTGCCATTTGGGTCATATCGGTGTAAAGCGCATGAAGAAACTCCATAAAGATGGATTTTTTGGAGTCACTTGGTTATGAATCATTTGATGCTTGTGAACCGTGCCTTTTGGGCAAGATGACTAAAACTCCATTCTCGGGAACAATGGAACGAGCTACTGATTTATTGGAAATAATACATATCGATGTATACGGTCCAATGAGTGTTGATGCTCGTGGCGGGTATTGTTATTTCCGGACCTTCACAAGATGAACTGAGCAGATATGAGTATATCTACTTAATGAAGAACAAGTCTGAAACATTTGAAAAGTTCAAATAATTTCAGAGTGAAGTGGAGAATCATCATAACAAGAAAATAAAGTTTCTGCAATTTGATCGCGGAGACAAATATTTGAGTTACGAGTTTGGTCTTCAATTAAAACAATGTGGAATAGTTTCACAAACTCATGCCACCTGGAATACCATAGCGTAACGGTGTGTCCGAATGTCGTAACCGTACTTTATTGGATATTGTGCGCTCTACGATGTCTCTTATCAGTTTACCACTATCGTTTTGGGGTTATGCATTAGAGACAGTTGCATTCACTTTAAATAGGGCACAATCGAAATCCGTTGAGACAACGGCTTATGAACTGTGGTTTGGCAAGAAACAAAAGTTGTCATTTGTTAAAGTTTGGGGCTGTGATGCTTATGTGAAAAAAAAGTTTCAACCTGATAAGCTCGAACCTAAATCGGAGAAGTACATCTTCATAGAATACCCAAAGGAAACTGTTGGGTACACCTTCTATCACAGATCCAAAGGCAAGATATTCGTTGCTAAAATGGATCCTTTCTAGAGAAGGAGTTTCTCTCGAAAGAAGTGAGTGGAAGGAAAGTAAAGCTTGATAAGGTAATTGTACCTTCTCCCGAATTGGAAAGTAGATAATCACAGAAATCGGTTCCAGTGATTCCTACACCAATTAGTGAGGAAGCTAATGATGATGATCATGAAACTTCAGATCAAGTTACTACCGAACCTCATAGGTCTTCCAGAGTAAGATCTGCACCAGAGTGGTATGGTAATCCTGTTCTGGAAGTCATGTTACTAGACCATGATGAACCTACAAACTATGAGGAAGCGATGATGAGCCCAGATTCCGCGAAATGGCTTGAGGCCATAAAATCTAAGATAGGATCCATATATGAGAACAAAGTGTGGACTTTGGTTGACTTGCTCGATGATCAGCAAGTCAACTCAAATAAATGGATCTTCAAGAGGAAGACGGACACTGATAGTAGTGTTACTATCTACAAAGCTCGACTTGTTGCAAAAGGTTTTTGGCAAGTTCAAGGTGTTGAATACGATGAGATTTTCTCACTCATAACGATGCTTAAGTCTGTCCGAATCATTTTAGCAATTGCCACATTTTATGAAATCTGGCAAATGGATGTCAAAACTACATTCCTTAATGGATTTATTAAAGAAGAGTTGCATATGATGCAACCAGAAGGTTTTGTCAATCCTAAAGATGCTAACAAAATGTGCAAGCTCTAGCGATCCATCAATGGACTGGTGCAAGCATCTCGGAGTTGGAATATATTCTTTGATGAATTGATCAAAGCATATGGTTTTATACAGACTTTTTGAAAGGCCTGTATTTACAAGAAAGTGAGTGGGAGCACTACATCCTTTCTGATAAGTATATGTGAATGACATATTGTTGATCAGAAATAATGTAGAATTTTCTGGAAATCATAAAGGAGTATTTGAATAAGAGTTTTACAAAGCAAGACCTCGGCAAAGCTACTTAAATATTGAGCATCAAGATCTATTGAGATAGATCAAGACGCTTGATAAGATTTTCAATGAGTACATGCCTTGACAAGATTTTGAAGTAGTTCAAAATGGAACAGTCAAAGAAAGAGTTCTTGCCAGTGTTGCAAAGGTATGAAATTGAGTAAGACTCAAATCCCGACCACGACAGAAAATAGAAAGAGAATGAAAGTCATTCCCTATGCATCAGTCATAGGTTCTATAAAAGTATGCCATGCTTTGGACCAGACCTATTGTATACTCTGCCCTGGTTTGGCAAGGGAGTACAATAGTGATCTAGGAGTAGATCACTGGACATTGGTCAAAATTGTCCTTAGTGGAATAAGGATATGTTTCTCGATTATGGAGGTGACAAGAGGTTCGTCGTAGAGGGTTACGTCGATACAAGTTTTGGCACTGATCCAGATGACTCTAAGTCTTAATTTGGATACATATTGAAAGTGGGAGCAATTAGCTAGAGTAGCTCCGTGCAGAGCATTGTAGACATAGAATATTTGCAAAATACATACGGCTCTGAATGTGACAGACCCGTTGACTAAACTTCTCTCATGAGCAAAACATGATCATACCTTAGTACTCTTTGGGTGTTAATCACATAGCGATGTGAACTAGATTATTGACTCTAGTAAACCCTTTGGGTGTTGGTCACATGACGATGTGAACTATGGGTGTTAATCACATACAGATGTGAATATTGGTGTTGAATCACATGATGATGTGAACTAGATTATTGACTCTAGTGCAAGTGGGAGACTGGAGGAAATATGCCCTAGAGGCAATAATAAAGTTATTATTTATTTCCTTATATTATGATAAATGTTTATTATTAATGGTAGAATTGTATTAACCGGAAACATAATACATGTGTGAATACATAGACAAACAAAGTGTCACTAGTATGCCTCTACTTGACTAGCTTGTTTGTCAAAGATGGTTATGTTTCCTAGCCATGGACAAAAGAGGTATCATTTGATTAACGGGATCATATCATTAGGAGAATGATGTGATTGACTTGACCCATTCCGTTAGCCTTAGCACTTGATTGTTTAGTATGTTGCTACTGCTTTCTTCATGACTTATACATGTTCCTATGACTATGAGATTATGCAACTCCCGTTTACCGGAGGAACACTTTGTGTGCTACCAAACGTCACAACGTAACTGGGTGATTATAAAGGAGCTCTACAGGTGTCTCCGAAGGTACATGTTGGGTTGGCGTATTTTGAGATTAGGATTTGTCACTCCGATTGTCGGAGAGGTATCTCTGGGCCCTCTCAGTAATGCACATCACTATAAGCCTTGCAAGCAATATGGCCAATGAGTTGGTTACGGAATGATGCATTACGTAACGAGTAAAGAGACTTGCCGGTAACGAGAGTGAACTAGGTATTGGATACCGACGATCGAATCTCGGGCAAGTAACATACCGATGACAAAGGGAACAACGTATGTGTTATGCGGTTTGACCGATAAAGATCTTCGTAGAATATATAGGAGCCAATATGAGCATCCAGGTTCCGCTATTTGTTATTGACTGGAAACAGTTCTAGGTCATGTCTACATAGTTGTCGAACCCGTAGGGTCCGCACGCTTAACGTTACGATGACAGTTTTATTATGAGTTTATGAGTTTTGATGTACCGAAGGAGTTTGGAGTCCCGGATGAGATCGGGGACATGACGAGGAGTCTCGAAATGGTCGAGACATAAAGATCGATATATTGGACGACTATATTCGGACTTCGGAAAGGTTTCGAGTGATTCGGGTATTTTTCGGAGTACCGGAGAGTTACGGGAATTCGCCGGGGAGTATATGGGCCTTATTAGGCCATACGGGAATAGAGGAGAGAGGCCGAAAGGAAGGAGGCGCGCAGCCCCACTCTGGTCCGAATTGGACAAGGGGTGCAGCCCCCTTTTCCTTCCTCCTCTCCCCCTCTTTCCCCCCTTCTCCTACTCCAACAAGGAAGGAGGGAGTCCTACACCCAGTGGGAGTAGGACTCCCCTTGGCACGCCCCCTCCCCCTTGCTCCTTTATATACGGGGGCAGGGGGCACCTCTAGGCACACACAAGTTGATCTTCGTGATCGTTCCTTAGCCGTGTGCGGTGCCTCCCTCCACCATATTCCACCTCGGTCATATCGTTGCGGTGCTTAGGCGAAGCCCTGCGTCAGTAGAACATCATCATTGTCACCACGCCATCGTGCTGACGGAACTCATCCCCGACACCCTGCTGGATCGGAGTCCGGGGATCGTCATCGAGCTGAACGTGTGCTGAACTCGGAGGTGCCGTACGTTCGGTGCCTGGATCGGTCGGATCGTGAAGACGTACGACTACATAAACCGCGTTGTCATAACGCTTCCGCTTTCGGTCTATGAGGGTACATGGACACACTCTCCCCTCTCGTTGCTATGCATCACCTTGATCTTGCGTGTGCATAGGAATTTTTTTGAAATTACTACGTTCCCCAACAGGTTCAACTCCACAATCTTGTTGGAGGCTCCCAAGTGACACCTAGCCAATCTAGGAGACACCACTCTCCAAGAAGTAACAAATGGTGCGTTGATGATGAACTCCTTGCTCTTGTGCTTCAAATGATAGTCTCCCCAACACTCAACTCTCTCTCATAGGATTTGGATCTGGTGGAAAGAGGGTTTGAGTGGAAAGCAACTTGGGGAAGGCTAGAGATCAAGATTCATATGGTAGGAATGGAATATCTTGGCCTCAACACATGAGTAGGTGGTTCTCTCTCAGAAATGGTAAGTTGGAAGTGTAGGTTTGGTCTGATGGCTCTCTCCATGAATGAAGAGGAGGTGGAGGGGTATATAGCCTCCACACAAAATCTAACCATTACACACAATTTACCAAACTCGGTGGGACCGAATAGTTAAACTCGGTCGGACCGATTTAGTAAACCTAGTGACAATTAGTGATTTTCGGTGGGACTGGCATGCATCTCGGTGAGACCGATTCGGTTAGGGTTAGGGCATAACATAATCTCGGAAAGACCGATTACACAAACTCGATAGACCCGATTTTGGTAATTAGCTAACCAGAGAGTTGGTCAGGCAAACTCAGTGGGACCGATTTGCTCTTTTCGGTGAGATCAAAATGTTACAAAAAGGAAACAGAGAGTTTACATTGCAATGTCGGTGGGACCGGTCGCTCACTTCGGTTAGACCGAAACGTTACGAAGGGAAACAGAGAGATTGCAACCCCATCTCGGTGAGACCGAGATCCCTATCGGTAAGACCGATTTTCTTAGGGTTTGTGGCAGTGGCTATGACTTTTGGAATCGGTGGCGCCGGATAGAAAGAATTGGTGTGACCGATTTTGGCTTTAGGTTTAGGTCATTTGTGGATGTGGGAAAGTAGTTGAGGGTTTTGGAGCATATCACTAAGCACATGAAGCAAGAGGCTCATTAAGCAAAACCTCATCCCTTCTTGATAGTATTGGCTTTTCCTATAGACTCAATGTGATCTTGGATCACTAAAATGTAAAATGAAGAGTCTTGAGCTTTTGAGCTTGAGCAAATCCTTTGTCCTTAGTATTTTGAGGGATCCACTTTCATCATCCATGCCATGCCATTCATTGAGCTTTCCTGAAACAATAGTCTTGGAATAGCATTAGCTCAATGAGCTATATGTTGTTATGAATTACCAAAACCACCTAGGGATAGTTACACTTTCAATGGCATATCAGAACATGGCATAATCTATTAGTTCAATCAAATAATGTCATGGCATCATGAATTATGCTGAAAATAAACTACCAGTCATATCCAATGCAGGCATAACATGTTAACTTTATGCAACCATCTCCTATTCTATCATGGTTCTTTAAATGCAAATAACAACATAATACTCAGGCAACGCAATCAACTTGTGCACCGAGTCTCTCGGACTCTCTTACCAGCGGGTTACCTCATAACCAAACGGTGATCATTCATGGATCAACGGAACCACTCTTGGTTCAACACTCACCGAGACATTGTCTCATGATCATATCAACACATCACCCGTGACTTCGTCCAAGTCATCACATTATTTATTACACATTATTCATCAACTTAATTATTTCAGGTTTATCCTCCATTTCGCCCAAGACCTGATAGTGTGACCTACTACGAACTTGTGCCCATGACTGAGGACGCACCTATCGATAGATTAAACATACACTCTGCAGAGGTAGCACACTGTACCCACACCACAGAACACATGGCCTCGCACTCCCATTTGGGTGGACAAACGACGTTCCGACAAAACCGATCTACTGCCATGACACTCTCCCGGCCACTCCGACCAGCACCCCTTTTTGGGTTCTGTCCTGGGTGGCCCAGCCTACCAAAGGCAAACGGCCACCATCGTGGCAAACACAGTCCCAAATGGGGACAAAGCACGCAAAACAACTCAGGCCCACAAGGTTTATGTGTGCCTACCTGGTCAGGGTAGCGCGTGCCCATAATCTTCCCTCGTTGGAGGCACCGGCGAGAGGCATGACAATAGACCCACTAGGGCCTTCCCATACCAAGGCAAATGTAGCTGCACTGGAAAAAGCTCGATTTGGTGGCACTATGACATCACAGTGATGATGGAGGAGGTTTGTTATTAAGTCATATTATTAACTTCTCCATCATCAATCGTCGGGGCGAGCATTTTTAAGATGAATGCAACAACTAGCATGCAACATACATATGTAGTAACAAAACATCAAGTTTCTCAAGTGATAGTGATATCATATGAAACATCGCAATATCATGTACTAGCATTCTCATCAATGTAACAGAACCATCATACCATCAATACTACTGGCATGAAACTAAGCCAAACAAGGGCATGATATTATCAGCAATAACATCCAGCTAGCATGTCAACATATTTCATGAAAGCACAAGCATGCATGGTAGATAACAAAAACATATAACACGACTGAAATAACAGCAGACGGAACAGGCAAGAAACTACTATAGCTAAACACACACGAGGTGTAAGCAAAGTCAACATGTAAGTCCGGGGCTCATATAAGAGGTTGGCTTGCCTGAGGGTCGAGGAATACTCTGGGAAGAAGTGCAATCACTTTGCGGAAAAATTTGACGGAGAACTGTTCTCTCTCAAAGGGGCTAAATTGGAGCAAGGGCAAAATTGTTATTTTCAGAATGTGCAAACATCAAGAAAATAGTCCATCAAAAAGAGATCGTCGAACAGAGAACGTGAGCGTTGGAATCACCTCAATTGGAGTTACGGGTAAAAAGATATGGACGTTTAAAGCTTAGGGACTAGTCTATAAAATACTTCTACAAATAGGTCCCTGGTAGTTTAAACAGAACGTGTCTTTTCTGAGAATACGTTTTCCAGAGAGGAAAACATATTTTGGGCTGAAGAAGAGGAAAATACGCTTTCGGTGGGTGAAAGCGCACTTTACGAAATACGCTTTCGCGCAAGGAAAGCGCATTCCAGCCCGAGGTCGTGGAAGAATACGCCTTCGCCTGGTGAAGGCGTACTTAGGTGAATATGTCTCCACTTGAACGGTTAACGGGCCCGCCCTGGTCCGCGCTGAGAGGCTGAGGCGCGGGGCCCGCCTTAGATTCTTCTCTCTCCTCGTGGTCTTCTTCTCCATCGTGACGGGGATACAGGGGGCGGGCGTGGCCTCCGGCCTAGCCGTCGCCTCACTGCTCCCCAGGGATGGCCGATGAGCCCAGGGGCTCTGCCACTCTTCGCCGCGTCTTCTGGTGGCCGCGGGGTCGCCTAAGATGGCATGCAGCGCCGGAACCAGGGAAGCTCGCGGCGGCCGAAGAGCTTCGGCGGGGAGGCGCGCCGGCAGGGCTTCGTCACCGGAGCTGGGGGTGGCTGCGGCTCCAAAGGATGCAGGGGAATGGCTAGGGAGCAGAGAAGAGCAAGGGGGAAAGGCCATGGCCGGAGATGGCAGAGGGGAATCGGCGGCGACCATTCGGCCATGGTGGGGACTGGAGGAGCTCTGGTAGGCTACTAGAGAGTTGCGGGGGGATGAGGGAGAGGCCGGGGACACGCTTAAATAGGCGTGGGGAAGACTCAAGAAGGGGGGGGCAAGGTGGCACTCAGCTGGCGACGTGTCCTCGCTCCAGTGATGGGCACATGCAGCCAAGGCTAACGGGAAGTGGTGGGAAGGCGACGAGGGGGACGCAGACAAGCGCATGTGGGGTCACAGAGTCGAGCTGCGCTCGGAGACGAGAGGAGGAAACAGACACGGGCAAGGAAGAAGACGATGGCCACGTGAGCACTGTTCGATCATTGGCACGGCTCGTCGGAGAAGAAAACAGAGGGGAAGAGGGGTCCAGGTGGACGTCGACGACGATGCCGAGCCATTTGACACGCAGAGAAAAAACAAATCCAGCCGGAGTAGTGTTGCCGATGCCAACAGTGGCTAGACCACCGTTTTGGCTGGCATTTCTCGTGGTCACCACCAACACTGCACGCTCTGGCCATCTACTTCATGCCAAACCTTGTGTAAAGCGGAGTCCTTCCAAGGCTCATTAAAGAAGAGGGGAGGTCACGGGCAGGGGTGAAGGGAGCAGAGAGAAACAAGCTTCACAAGTTTGCTGTTAAAAACTTGGCCACATATTGGTGATCATCACAGTGTGCTTAAGGACTAAACTTGATATCTGGCAGGCTTAGGGGAGCAACTACTACAGTCCTGGGGGTTATGAGGTCATTAGGACAAAGATTTAACATGGTTGCTTTGCAACTTCTAAAGAGGTCCAAAAACAAGATGAGGAAGGAGCACTCACTAGGAGTGTTGGATAGGGCTACCACTTGGCAAATCTTCATGATTTGGTCATATGTAGATGCTGCAAAAAGATCACACCAAATGGACTTCCCAAATTGGTACTTGTTTCACAAGCATCACTTCTGACCAGAAACTTTAGAAAATTCTAGAAAAATATTGTCTACATTAAATGAACCAAACTCTTATGGAGGTGGATTATATGGATAGGAGAAGGGTTGGGAATATTTTCAGCCATAATGGAGCAAGATAAAATACACTTGCTTCATAAACTAAAATTTGGACAGAAAACAAGAATTCCTCCTGTGCTCACATAGTTCAATGAAATGAGCTGAATTTAGGTGGAGGCTAATTATTTGGGATAGTTGAGAAGATGGCAAAGTTTCATACCATTTGGAAACTCTATGAAGGTACTAAGGAATAGAGCACTTCCTTTGCAAAATTTCAGAGAAGGCAGAAACTTGCATTGGATCATGTGCCCAATTTTGAATTGTAGAATCATGAGATAAGGATGGAACTAGTGATTATATAGCAAGGACAATCTCCACAATTTATGTGGGAATTTTATCTGCTATAAAAATAGTAGTTCCTTTAGAAAATGGCAGAAAAGAAATATTGGCATTAAATAAGAAAAGGCAATTTTCCATATTTAATTATGGCCAATATCTTTTCCAGAGCTTGTACTTGGCAAAAATATCAACTCCACCAATCCCCATGAATTTAAGATATGACTAGATATGCCTTTGGAGTTTATTCCCCAGAAAGGCAAGAAAAGGAATAAATCACAATTCAAAAATATTGCATGGGACTTGGCAATATTTTTCCATATCCAAGGTTTAGAAGGATTGGAGGGTTTCTAGGAACAGATGGGATGATCAACATTTCAAGGAAAATGATGGCTCCTTTCTAATCACAAAGGCCATATTCAAATTCCATTTTTTGGAATTAGGGTTTGAGAGGGTTTGAGATGATGCAGATGAGGTCTTGCCCACTGACAAAGGCATGAGCAAGGTTATGAAAGGTTGGAAATGACAAGAATTATCGGAGTCATCTAGCAAACTCAGGAGAAAGATTTTGAATATGATCGGCAGGAAGGAATAATAACATGAAAATCGATAACCCAATTTTGGGGTTGTTACAACTCTTTCCCCTTTAAAAAGAATCTCGTCCTCGAGATTCCTAGGATTACAGCACAAAAAGTAAGATAACCACTCCGGGGAAAAACCTCTGGGTTAAAATGGGGCACCGATAATTGGTACACCCAGGGAGAGATAAGGCAAACATGGATAAATCCACGGCTAGGGGCACTCGAGATCAAACACCCGAAAAATTGCTAGATGCACCCTAGTGAATAGTGGTTTCACATGCTGACACTTGGGTCCAGGGCCCACTGACAGCCTCCTTCTTCTACCTTCGGCTTGCTTCTTCTTCATTGCTGCTGCTCCGCGTGCGGCTTGGCGTAGCACACATCTAGCTACTAGGGCGATGAGGACCCTAGTGACGTAGTGCGCGACGTGCACGGCGCCAGTGTAGCGAGCACTCACGTCGCGAGCTAGCACGTTATCGGCGCTGCTCGCGGATTTGCCTCCTGGACACCGGTGATCGGGCGACGAGCGGTTTATTTGGACCTTGCTCACCATACACCACCGGAGTTGGGCTATAAAAACGGCAGCGCGGTTCTGTTCCAACACACAAACACAATGCCGCTCTACTACCTCTTCGGGTTGGACAGAATCGAGCCGAGCTCCTTTTGGTGAGGCTGTGTTCCTGGTGGTGCTGCGGTGGTTCCTAGCTGCTTTGCTAGGCATGCTGATCGGCTCATCGTTCATCCTGCTGATGATCATCAGGTACGAGCGGACTCGAGGCAACGTGCGGCCAGCTGCGGTGGCTCGAGATGCGGATGAAGGTGGTGCACGGGATGGTCCTCCGCCACGCTTGATGCTCCGTCGCTTCGCTCCCGTGGAGTAATTGCATGCTACGGTGGAGTGCTGTGGCAACCTGCCTGCATCACACAAGGCAATGACGGTGGTGGTGATGGGGTTAAGAGGTGGCTGCGCCATCTTAGGAGTCACACTAGGGCACGGAGAAATTTTTTGCGGATAGCTCCATGAAATGTAGGCATCGAGGTAGAATCAGAGTTGAAATCTGTATTAGGGTAGATGTACTGGATCGAGTGAAATAAAGCTGGCAGCATTTCTCCAGAAACACAATTAAAGTCAATGAAAAGAATTAGGGACGAGAAATGGCCAGATGGAAATGTCTCTTCGAGGCTCTGAGTTTGGCAAATCTAGCACACGGGGTGTGCACAGATAGAGATAGGGATGATTTTCCATTCTCCGAATACTGCACGAATGTACTCGTGGGTGAACGAGGGCTGCGTGCAGGACGCAATGCAGTCTAAACTAAGAAACAGGCAGATGCAACATATATGCAACGGAAAAACACACCAGACAAATCACACTAATGTGTTTTAATGCTAGTGGGTATATGTACTCCTGATATACATATACCTACACGAGCGCGCATCTACTATATCTAAATAGGGGCTCCCCACTACCTGATTTTCCTGCATTCTCGTGCGTCCATGTCACTACAATTATTTCCAGTCGTTTGATTGGCCATGTATGGCTCAGATCTGCAGTTGATTCCCCCGTGCTTCCTTTGGTTGACTCCTTCCTTGACCCACGGAAGCGGAAGCGAACCCCTCCTTCAATCCAATTGAAACGTGCATTGGGATCCCTCCTCATTAAGCGGGTCGGCCCATCTCTCCCATTCCCCATCTCCCATCTGAGCATCTCTCTCACCCCAAACAACACCCACCCGGCGACGGACGCATTCGAAGTCAGCCGCCACTATGGTGGCGATGGCGGGGCAGGAGCGCAAGGCAATCGATCTGGAGGATGGGTGGAATTTCAAGCAGAAGGGCAAGATCTACAACCTCATCAATATCCCCGAGCGCAAGCCAGAACTACAGTTTAGTTCTATAGGTAAGTCACCTCCATCCCCACCTCCCTCCGTCTATGCCTAGGCTAGGCCCGATTCGATCTGATTCGTTGCTGGCCTATAGTTTCCGGCCATGTTCCTCTCTTTTTGTCGCGCAGGACAAATTGGGAGCCTTCACCATGGCCGCCAATATCCATCTACGGGTACATCTTGCTCCCTTACTAGCTGCTCAATATTCTAGCCTAATGATGTGTTTATTAATCCCCAATTCATGAATTCTTGCTTCCTATCCTTTCAATTTGTTCATGTACCAGATTCAAGGGGCAATTACCTCACACATCTTGATCTGTCATCTCCTTTTTCCGAGTCAGGTTTGATGAAGATTTGGATAACTAGATAGATTTATGTGGAAATTCTGTACACTTCGCTGATGTTCGCCGACATGCGATAGCTACAGATGCAGCCAAATTAATTTACCATGCATGTTCCGCAAATTTTCATTTAATGGTTTTATATCGTATATGGGGCAATGATTTCCTTATATATAAATTCTTACGATAAGATTGTGTGCGTTTGTAGATCAGGCATCACAAATAGTTGAATAAAAGCGTCAGGTATGAGCTACTACATTAATTGATTATGTATTGTGAGAATAGCTGGAGCGCTTGTGGCCATACTGCTCCATGTCTTATGTAGAATGAATATTGCTATCATGATTGCACTGTATGCCAAGTGAATATTTAGTCCGCCTAGATTAATGTTAGGATGCAGCATGTGCTTTATGATCCCAACTAGAAATTGGACAAGAACTATTTTTTTGGTCAGTGATGGTTTTTTCTCTCTGTTATGTAAATACGTGAAATATTTAAAAGGTGTTTTTCTTATTTCAAGTAATGCGTTATTTAGCAGTCCCATTTATAGAACTATTTACTTCCCCATTGCAAAAGTGTATATTTGACAGGTAAGAGTAGAGACGGTCTAGCATCCAGTAGATGTGAACACGATTTCAGTTTTGCCAAATGTCTTAACTTCAGTCATCACGTTAATTAACCCTTTTTATCTCCATATATATGGCTATCTCTGTCAGCATTTTCAACTTATGAAGCCGACAAGATAACATTCTTATTTATAAATGAAAATAGTGAAGCCTCTCCATGACTTTTGAGGGGGAAAAAGGTTGGCCTGCATGTTTCTTAATTTTGAAGGATTGCTACAGACGCAAGTGTATTGGATAATTTTGAAGAATTGCTTCCGACCGCAGGTGTATTGGTGGCCATCTCCAGATCTCACCTGGAGCAGCATCTGTTTTCTATCTCGCCGTC
The DNA here is from genome assembly GCF_002162155.2 of Triticum dicoccoides. NCBI lineage: Eukaryota > Viridiplantae > Streptophyta > Magnoliopsida > Poales > Poaceae > Triticum > Triticum dicoccoides. Next base: position 282,665,355 of record NC_041385.1, read on the forward strand.
ATTTATGCCTTAAGAATTCCAGTTTATGCATATTTGTTGCATTTGTTCTCACGCTGAACATTCAACTTGTCTATCTTCTTTCGTGATTAAACTTTGCAGGCCGGACGGGTTATACAATCCTATGTTGTTTTGAATCAACTCTTGTGTGTAGGAATGGAACGTAGACCATGGAAAATGCGGCATAACGGCAAAAGAACTATTCCGTAGGATACTTACACTTAGCCGCCACTTAGCAGCTAAACCACGAGCGCTTAAATATTTTTTGCATTTTAACACATATTTCTCGTACTTAATTGGTTCTGAAGGTCACAACTACGTACAGCTGGTCAATGAACTTGGTGGGTAATATAGATCTTCCAATTAACAAAATTTGTTTAATTAAATGTAAATTGAATATAGTTCTTATTTTACATTATTTATTATTACGTGGTTTTCCGTATTTTTTGGTCTAGGTGGTGATGACTTCCTAAATTTTCTCACCATTTTTTTCCTTCTTTTGGTCTCGCACATGTAATCTTAAAGGATTGGATTTACACCAAGGCATATCCATCTCACTACATTAGCCTCCCAATGGCTTTCACTGTGTAATATACATTGTAATACCTCTCTGTTAGATCATATTGGTCTTTGTTATTTGCACACTCTGACATGAGAACCAAACAACAATGGCATACTACCGCTGCTATTTTTGCACATCAAAGCGGCTCTATATTGGGTTGCCACTTTATCTTTGTTGCTGCCATCCATAACCTTGAGCTATCCATTTAATTTGATAATATATATTAACCTGTTATTTACTTTCTAAAGAAAATTCATAGCATATTTTATCGCAGCAACGCACGGGGTATCACCTAGTTTTATTAGAGACTGAGAACGAGTCAATGTTGTTTTCAGTGTATGTGTTCTATTGATTAAAATCTTGTTAGCAGCACATTGCCAACCCTATCAAACATTTCTGCTTGACAAAGAGACAAACAAAAAAAAACATAAAAATAAAAGCATGAAAACATACCGCATACGGATTACAACAATACCAGCATACAACAAGCATGAACCAGCTACGCGCTCAACAAAACTACTCACTCTGGGATACATGGTTCTATACTCATATCGAGGAGGAACCGACAGACCAACCTACTCGTAGAAAACACTTGGCTGCGTGACTAAGGTCATGCAGAGGACTGGCCTTGCTGGGGCTCTCCTGGAAGACGAAGACTGAGCCAATCTTCATCTTCATCGTCCGACACTACTATGGGTTGAGGCTCTACTGCTGGAGGTGTGGCTGAAATTGATCTAAGAAAATGCTGTTGGTGGATCCGGAGAAGAGCCTTATCGAGGCTGACGATGTTTGGCTTGGGCCACAACACACGCTGAGAGGGTAGCACTGGTTCGGACAGCGTTGGCAAACGGCTCGAGATGCAAATTTATGAGCCTCAAGATAAGCTTCCCTGACAATTCGTATAGCATCATTGTCCATGGTTCTAAACTCGGCAAGAATCTTGGCAATCAGCATCCCCTGGGCAGTGATATATTGCACCAGGCGAGCGATTGCAGGGTCATATCCTAGGGCAGTGGGAGAAGGCTTAATTCCTGGTTCTGTCACAACGAGGAAAAAGCAGAACTCCCGCCTCGTTGCCACTTGTGGGAACTTGGTTCGGAGGTATAGGATAGCCTCCACGGCAGCGGCCTGAATGTCCAAATTAGTGGTAGGCATGGCTCTACCCTGAAAAACCAAAGTCTGACCATCTACTGCGTGGCCTGGGCTGTTGTGCACTCTTGCATCATAGCGGTGAAGGTGAGGGACGGGTGCCGATCGGAACACCAGGTAGTCGGGGCTAGCATTATAGCCAAAGGCTTTGGTGAGCATCTCTGTAAGAAGAGGTGGAAAGCCAGCATGGTTGTCGGGGATATACCCCACGGTATGACCCGACCGGTAGTATGACCAGGCCGGACCTGGCGTTTCATTCATAACCCGCCAAAGGATTTATGATTTATGAGTCCGACAGCTCACTGGTCTGACGACTCGTATGCCTGGCCACTCACTAGTGGCCCCGATGGCGGGTCAGATAGAACACTAGGCCCAAGGCCCAGAAGGCCGGCTTATGTTATGATGGGCCGGATTAAGAGGAAAGCGTAAGGAATATTCCCTTACGAAGGAAGTAAGATTAGGACTCCATTGGTAATAGACTAATCCTAATCCTACTAGGACTAGTCATGTAACCCGCCCCTTCTACTTATGTAAGGAGGGGCAGGGCACCCAAGAGGGACAAGCAAGGAAATAATCGCTAAGGCTAGACACAACTAGAGGAGAGCCGGTTATGCGGCGTCTCCGTCATGAGCATAATGAGACTTAGCCACAAACATTATGTAGGGCTTTTACGGGACGAAGTTTCCCGGGGCCCGAAGCTGTCTAAATCCTTGTCTTGTGTGTTGCGTCTCTCCCGATCAACCCCTCTCAAGCTACCACATAGATGCGTTGGCCTCATGACTAAGTCCTCACACTAGGACATCTGCCGTGACAATTCCACGACAGTTGGAACCCACCATGGGGCCTGCGCATGGTGTTGTTGAGTTCTTGAAGGGATTTTTTCTAGGGAATGAGAAGCTCATAATGTGCCGGATGAACAAAGGTTTCAAAAAGATTTCAGTCATCGAGAAGCAATCCGAATAGCAAGTACGAAATTAAGATTATGAGGATTTTAGGGTTGCGTGCTAAGCAGCCACTGGACGCACCATGGGGTCCCACCAAGATTGAGACCGAAATTTCGATGGCTGCTTTGGGTGACTTATCAAGGTCATCGTTCATCTGCTACAACTCATGGGCAAGAAGAAAGTTTTTTATTGATGAAATTTTAGATTGAGAAGATTGGGATTACGTGCATCCCGGCATGCATCGCTAAGCGGTCCAACGAGTCTAACTCTCTGTTGTGGTTTTTCTGCGTGCGGCCAAGCAGTCTGTCCGGGTAACCGAATCCTTCTATTTTTCCCATATCACGGAAGTTTGAGACCTATCCAGTTACGTTGCCATACAACTTTCACTGGTTAAAGTTCTAAAGGCGACATCAACTGACCAGGGGATTTGATAGATCACTGTTTCTACTACTTGTTTGAAGGAATCCAAAAGACGATCTGCTACGTGGTTGTAAGTAATATGAAAGTTCTAGATATTGTTTCCCTCAAGAAAAGTCCTAGCTATTGTGTCACATAAAGCCATCTGTTTGTTAATCAAAAGAGAAAAGAAAAAGGAAGGCCACAACTTGGAGGACACAGATTGGGGATGGTCAAACCAACAACGACCAGGATGACAAGCACAAGACGGGGAGATCGACTCGGACTCTACAGGCCACGCCCTCCCGCCTCCGCCGCTGGGTTCCACCCATGCCGGAGTGCCTCCGAGACGTCTGGCTCCGCCTCCGAGCTACACCGGTGCGCCAAATCGCCTCCGTTGTGGCTGATCTCGAGCTCCCCTGCCCCCAAGCCGCTGGCCACCATCTGCAAGGTGCTTTCCGCGGTCGTCGCCCTTGCTATCGGTGTCAAAACCGGCTGATCTCGGGTAGGGGGTCCCGAACTGTGCGTCTAAGGCTAATGGTAATAGGAGGCAGGGGACACGATGTTTTACCCATGTTCGGGCCCTCTCGATGGAGGTAATACCCCACTTCCTACTTGATTGATCTTGATGATATGAGTATTACAATAGTTGATCTACCACGAGATCGTAGAGGCTAAACCCTAGAAGCTAGCCTATGATTATGATTGTTGTTGTCCTACGTACTAAACCCTCCAGTTTATGTAGACACCGGAGGGGGCTAGGGTTACACAGAGTCGGTTACACAGAAGGAAATCTACATATCCGAATATCCAAGGTTGCCTTAGACGCAAACGAGAGTCCCATCCGGACACGATACAAAGTCTTCAATCTTGTATCTTCATAGTCCAACAGTCCGGCCAAAGTATATAGTCCGGCTGTCTAAGGACCCCTTAATCGAGGACTCCCTCAGTAGCCCCTGAACCAGGCTTCAATGACGATGAATCCGACACGCAAATTGTCTTCAGCATTGCAAGGCGGGTTCCTTCTCCGAACACTCCATACAAGAATTAGAACACAAGGATCGTGTTCGGCTCTGCAAAACAAATTTCCACATTCCATCGTAGAGAGTATAATATTCCACAAATCTAATCTGATGACAGCTTTTTATAGCATGAAGTCACGCCATTGTTCGGTCATTATTCGAACCGTTTTTCACAACCAGCTACCGCACGTAATGCGAGGCGGTTTTCTTGACACGTCTTGTCGAAGCAGAGATCGTGTCCCCTCATCACGGGATTCTCATCAATATGGGTATGGGTAACCCAACCGTGCCATCAATCGTGGCGCTTGGGAAATAAGCAATCTTAACGGGCAAGTGGGGAGGCGCACAGTTTCTACCGCCTTTATAAAGAGATAAGGATTCTCCTCATTCATCCACGCCTACTTCCTTCTTCGCTCATCCATTCTCGCACGCTCGAGCTCCAGCGCACCAGTTCTCACCTTTTCCGCACAGCCAAACATGTCCGGAGCGGGAGGCAAGTGGGTGGCCTCCTCCGTCAAGGAGCAGGACATTACGAAGCTCCGGGGGACGGATACTTGGCCGCAGATATTGCGCACCGGCTCCCGGACGCAAGGCAGATCATTCCGACTCCGGGACCCCACGAGAGGGTCGTGTTCCTTGCCCACTTTGTCCGCGGTCTGGGATTCCCCCTCCAACCATTTGTCCGCGGGCTCTTGTTCTATTACGGGATGGATTTTCACGATCTGGCCCCTAACTTCATCCTCAACATCTCGGCGTTTATCGTCGTGTGCGAGGCTTTTCTCTGTATCAGGCCCCACTTTGACCTGTGGCTAAAGATCTTCAACGTGAAGCCGAAGATAGTGGTCGGCCAACAGGCGGAGTTTGGTGTCGCTATGGTGGGCAAGATGCCCAGCGTCACCTGGCACGAAGGCTCCTTTGCGGAGACCGTGAAGGGGTGGCAATCGGGGTGGTTCTACATCACTGAGTCGCGCGATGAACAGTGTCCGGATTCATATCAATGTCGCATTCCTCGGCTTCTATGCTTCAATAATGGCCATCTCCATGTGTCGAGCGAATACGAGGAGCTGGGGCATTTTTGCATTCGCCCCACCTGGGTCCTGCAGGCAAACCGTCTATTTGAAGGGACAGGGATCCTCAGATCCAAACCTCACCCTCTTCCCTCGAGCAAGCATCCAACAGAGCGCTCCGGAAAAAACCATTCCAACATGGCCGGTCGCCACAACTCTTCTTCTCGTTCCCTTCGCTCCAAGCCAGGCGACTGGGAAAAATGTTCAGTTCCTCAAAGTCCTTTTATAGAGTTACAGACCCAAGGGTTTCTTCCATCGGCGTTCATGGTCCCCGTCTGAGCCGGACTAGCCATCGATAATGGCGGGGAGCAAGCGGAGAGATCTCCTAACCCATCCCCAGGGGAGAGAATATGCCTCATCCCGCATCTTCTAAGAGGCGTCGGGTTTCCAATCCACCCATTCCTTCGTGGGCTTTTGGAGTTCTACGGCCTCCAGTTCAACAACTTCACCCCTACCTCCGTGCTGCATATAGCAGGATACGTTGCCCTTTGTGAACTATTTCTGGGCTGCGAGGCTCACTTTGGTTTATGGAAGAAGTTGTTCTGCCTCGTCCCAGCGCAACCAAGGGGAATCCATATGTCAAGTGGGCGGAGCTGAAGTATGGCACGTCGCCGAGACCGGATACCTGTCCGGTACTCCCAAGAAGGCACATGAGAACTAGCCCTCGGAGTGGTTTTATGTTGATGATGTTCCCTTCCGGATCCAGTCCGGACTAGTCTCCCGGAGTTCAGTAATGCCCCGCTGAAGGCACGCCAAAGTTGGCGCCCTCAAGGCCCCCAAGAGGACAATACCAGAGAAGTACACTTCCTGATGAGCATGATAAATATACTGGCCAAATCAGGGCTGACAATAGGCGAGGTTATGGCAATATGCATAATGCGGGGAGTGCAGCCGCTTCAATATTAGGGGAAGCCCATGTGGCACTACAACGGGGAAGATGATGCCACCCGCTATGGTCATAAGGGTCCAGACTCCACCACTGCTCTGGCGAGGATATTGTCCGATTTGTATAAAGGAGAAGAAGAAGAATTCCTTCATATTAAACCGTGGGATGGGTTTTCTATGTACAACCCCCCAAGCTGGGTAAGTCGTCACTCTTCCCCCCGCTTCATTCATTCTGGCGTCCTTCGTCATGATTATTTACCTCGATATTTCTGAGAGGGAACTGAGGAGGGTCGTAGAAGGATTCTCCAGCCCCTCCCCGCAGCCAGAGGACCCAGGAAGGGCCTTCGATCCAGGACTCGAAGAAGACCCGGATATTACTATGGATCTCGTCAATGGGACATGTTATCAGGCGAGCTGCAATGGAGCCTCAGTGGCTATTGTCGCCGACTATCCCGGACTGCTACCTGCATCACGTGTAAGCAAAGCCAAAGCCCTATCCTTTGAAGAGGACTCCTTTCTGATGCCATGCCTTATGCCTGAAATATCGTATTTTTGTAGAGACGACCATCGGAATGCGGTGCCGAGCCCCTGGGGGCTCATCGGCAAAGGGTGTCCGGATCGGGTAGGCTTAAGAGGAAGGCGGTTAGGGCCGAAACGCCGCTACAGAGGTATGGTAAAAACCTGCTCTGTGATTATTGTGTTTGAAATGTAACAACGTCCTTTGTGTCCTGGCAGAAAGAGGAGTAGCCGGACTATATCTGGAGATCCTGCCAATCACGCCTCCACCAGTCGGATTCCAGAACCGGCTTCGAGAGAGGAAGCGGACGTGGGGTCGATGCCGAATTTTCCTCTGACAGAGGATGCGGATATGCTCTCCGCCATGAATTGCAAAGTAGAGAGTGCCATGAATCACCGGCGCCGACGGGCCGTACTTCGCAATAACATTTATTGCGAAGAGGCATTTAATGCTTTCAATTTGGGAGACGCATAAATCCGAGCTGCCCAAGGCGGGCTCGCCCGGGCGACGGTCCAGTATGCCAAAGATATACGGGTAAGAAAATTTTATAAGCATGTATAGGAGTAGCCCCTGAGACTTGAAACGGTTGGGACAACTGTTTTAAGGATCAATTCATGCACAGGTCCTTGTAGATAAGAATCCCCAATTGTCTCAAAACCTGGAGGATTGCAAGACCCAGCTGAGGGCCGCGGTTTCCAAACTAGAGGAATCCCAAAAGGCCTCATCTGGTAACATTTGTCTTAATAGAGAAATTTTATGGAAATGTACTAGTTAGTAATTGGCTTGTTCGATAAGTCTAACAGAAAATTCTGCAGACAATCTCGGGGAGAATCCGGAGACCATGAGAGAGAGCGAGTCACATCTCCAAAGGCAGCTAAAAGCTGGCGAGCGTGTTCATATGCAAGTTAGGTAGGAGAAGAACGATCTTCAAGATGACAGTGTCCGGCTGGGCGTCGAATTAGGAGATGTTCGCGCTTAGCTGGCGGACTCCATGAAGGAGAACAAAAGGCTTTGTCGCGGCATTTATGGTAAGAGCCTAGACGAACTGTAGTACAGCTCGGCAAGGAAGCATATTGAAAAGAGTTTATATCTGTAGGTATGTTGACGAGCCGCCCTGAAGAGGAGATGCCCGCGTCCGCAGGTGATTTACTGCAGGACCTCTCACAGCTGCACGAGCGAGCTCAATAGGTGATGCATGGTATTGCCCAGGCCTTGTGGCCATCCACCTCCCTGCCAAAAGGCATGGGGGAGCTCGTTGATATGCTCCAAGGAGCATGGCGGCGCTTCCGATTGTGGAAGATGTCAGCCTGCCGACAAGGTGCAAGAGAAGCCTGGGCCATGGTGAAGACATGCTACACCAAGCTTGACCCAAACCATATGGCCGAAGTCGGACAGGCAGGGCTAGATGGGCAAGAAATTCCCGTTAGTCTGGTGTATGAGCAGGTAGCGTTAGCCGCAAAGTATTCCCAATAGGATTGCAAGCTAGATAGCATGTTGGACGGTATAGAGGAAGAATATAGTCAGTCCAAGTGACTATGTAATTCAATGGACATATGTAGTCCCTAGCCGGATGAAAAATCATTTGTCAGGGCGAACTTTTTCGCTTCAACCCTTGGATCCGATAGTCCGGGGTGTATCCGAATACCCGCTCAGTTATGCAGAACCGGGGTATGCGTGGAAAGCATGCGTAGGGGTCATAAGTGCTTGAACAGACAAGTACCCAACTAGCTATGTTATATTACATGGATAGTAAGAAACATCTTCCAGGGAGAATAGTTCCATTGGGGGATCCTTTCCCTAGGTACTCATGCATCGATGTACATGTCCGGACTGCGAACAGAGACGCAGGATACAAAACTTCTGGGGATTGACGTTGTAATAAACGAAAGGAAAATCTTTTGTTCACCGACCGAATATTCCCTTAAGAACGCTAGCTTTCGGCTTCACCCAGTCTGATGTACACATCCGGCTGAACCGGTAGTAACAATCGTATAGGTGCTCCCCTTATGCCCTAGTCGAATTAACGGGAACGTAGGGCATAAACACAAGAGCCAGGCAACCCAGCATGGCCACATCTTAAGTCATATCGATGCATATAATGGTGAAGAAAAGGCACATATGGAAAAAGAACACATATGTGATAGGCAAAAAGCCATTAAAGTAATTATATTTAGCTTCCGTATAGGAAGCCCCCAGGTATGTCTTACACACGTAGTGCGGCCGGAGTGATCCGAGCATCCGCACTGTATTGAGTACATTGTCTGAAGAAGGAAAAAGGGCGAGAAAGGAAAAAAGGGAGGAACATAATTAAAAAGGAGGGGGTAAGGAGACGAACACTGAGTTCGGCGCTAGGCGTAGAATCTCTGGAGTCTGGCCGTGTTCCATAGGTTCGGCTCGAGTCTGTTATCGGATGCATTACGTAGGCGGTACGCTCCTCCGGTGAGAACTTTATCAATAACGAAGGGACCCTCCCACTTAAGTTTGAGCTTGTCCTTCTTCTTCTCTGGTAGGCGTAGAACGAGTTCTCCAATATTATAAGTTTTGGCCCGCACTTCTCTGCTTTGGTACCGTCGAGCCTGTTGCTGATAGAATGCGGAACGGGCTTTTGCGACGTCGCGCTCCTCCTCCAGGGCATCTAAGTTGTCCTGCCGATCTAACTCGGCTTCCTTCTCTTTGTACATGGGCACACGAGGCGACTCATGTATTATGTCACAGGGTAGTACTGCTTCTGCGCCGTACACCATAAAAATGGTGTGTATCCGGTGGTGCGATTCGGCGTGGTCCGCAGCCCCAGAGTACGGAGTCGAGCTCCTCGACCCAGTGCGTGTCCGATTCTGTCAAGGATCGCACTAATCTGGGTTTGATGCCGCTCATGATGAGACCGTTTCCACGTTCGACCTGGCTGTTTGTTTGGGGATGGTAGACGGATGCGTAATCAAGCTTAATGCCCATGTTGCCGCACCAAGTTTTCACTTCATCATTGTGAAGTTTGAGCCATTGTAAGTGATGATGACGTGGGGGATGCCGTATCTGTGTACAACCTCGGATATGAATTCTATCACTGGTCCGGATTCAGCCGTTTTGACTGGTTTGGCTTCTGTCCATTTGGTGAACTTGTCCAGCATGACCAATAAGTATTTTTTCTTATGGCTTCCCCCCTTAAGGGGTCCGACCATATCCAGCCCCCAGACCGCGAAGGGCCAAGTGATGGGGATTGTTTGGAGAGCGGTAGGGGGCATGTGGCTCTGATTGGCAAAGAGCTGGCAACCGATGCAGTGTTGGACAAGGTCTTGTCCGTCTGCTCGGGCTGTTGGACAATAAAAGCCTGTGCCGAAGGCCTTGCTGACAAGTGCCCGAGCCGCAGCGTAGTGTCCGCCGAGTCCGGCATGGATTTCAGCCAAGAGCTGCCGCCCTTCCTCTTCAGAGATGCATCTTTGGAGCACTCCGGTCGCACTTTTCTTATAGAGTTCCCCCTCATGGACTTTGTAGGATTTGGAATGCCGCACGATGCAACGTGCTTCATTTTGGTCCTTGGGGAGCTCCTGCCTGTTTAGGTAGGCCAAGAAAGGCTCAGTCCACGAGGCGATTACAGCCATGATTTCGTGGGCCGAAGGTGTTATTTTGGTGGCGGAGCCTCCGATTATGTCTGATGGTTCGGAATCTGGGGGTGTATTCAGATCCGTGCTAGTGTTGCTGGACTCCCCTTCCCATACCACGGATGGCTTGAACAGCCTTTCCAGGAATATGTTAGGTGGGACAGGGTCGCGTTTAGTGCCAATGCGGGCGAGGATATCCGCCGCTTGATTGTTTTCTCGAGCCACATGGTGGAATTCGAGCCCCTCGAACCAAGCTGGCATTTTGAGGATGGCATTATGGTAGGCCGCCATTTTAGGATCCTTGGTATCAAAGTCTCCGTTTATTTGTGATATTGGAAGGTTTGAATCCCCGCGCACCTCGAGGCGTTGAATGCCCATAGAGAGTGCCATCCGAAGACCATGCAACAGAGCCTCGTATTCGGCTGCGTTGTTGGAGTCTGTGTATAATATTTGGAATATGTATTGGACCATGTCTTTGGTGGGAGACGTCAGGACTACACCTGCTCCCAATCCGGCTAGCATTTTAGAGCCGTCAAAGTGCATGATCTAGTTAGAGTATGCACCGTACTCTTTAGGGAGTTCGACTTCTGTCCATTCGGCGACAAACTCAGCCAGTACTTGCGACTTAATGGCCTGCCGTGGTTTGTATGTTTTGTCGAACGGAAGGAGCTCGATGGCCCATTTCGCAATCCGGCCTGTAGCGTCGCGATTGTTCATTATGTCGTTGAGCGGTACTTCGGAGGCCATCGTAATCGAACACTCCTGGAAGTAGTGTCGTAGCTTTCGGGATGCCATGAAGACCGCGTATGCTATCTTTTGATAGTGTGGGTATCGGGATTTGCATGGGGTGAGTACCGTGGATACGTAATATACCGGCTTCTGGAGCGGGAATTTGTATCGATCAGCCTTTGGTTCGACGACGAGCACTGCGCTTACAACTTGATGTGTTGCGACTATGTACAATAGCATAGGTTCGCCAGTATTTGGCGCAGTTAGGACTGTATTACTGGCCAAGAAGGTTTTTATTTCGTCCAGTCCGGCCGCGGCTGCATCCATCCACACAAAGTGTTCGGTGCGCCGAAGAAGGCGGTAAAGAGGTAATGCCTTTTCTCCTAATCGCGAGATAAAGCGGCTTAAGGCAGCCATGCATCCAGCTAGTTTCTGGATATGCTTGAGGTCTGTTGGGATAGCCAACTGCGACAGAGCTCGGATTTTTGCCGGATTTGCTTCAATTCCTCTATTCGAAACAATGAAGTCGAGCAACTTCCCAGATGGTACACCAAAAACACATTTTTCTGGGTTTAGCTTGATGTCATATGTTCGGAGGTTATCGAACGTAAGCCTCAAGTCGTCTATTAGGGTTTCGATGTGTCTTGTTTTTATGACCATGTCATCCACATATGCCTGCACTGTTTTGCCGATTTGCTTTTCCAGGCATGTTTGAATCATGCATTGATAGGTTGCGCCGGCATTTTTAAGCCCGAAAGGCCTACTGTTGAAGCAGAAAAGACCATATGGCGTTATGAAGGCCGTTGCAGCTTGGTCGGACTCTGCCATCTTTATTTGATGGTATCCAGAGTATGTGTCGAGGAAACACAGTGAGTTGTGTCCTGCGGTGGCGTCAATGATTTGGTCGCTGCGAGGGAGGGGGAAGGGATCCTTGGGGCAAGCCTTGTTGAGGTCTTTGAAGTCGACGCATAGGCGCCAGGATTTGTCCTTCTTCGGTACCATTACCAGATTTGCCAGCCAATCTGGATGCTTGATATATCTAATGAATCCGGCCTCAAGTAGCTTGGCTAGCTCTTCTCCCATGCCTTGCCGTTTGGGATCTGAGAAGAGCCTAAGAGTCTGTTTGACAGGCCTATATCCTTTCAATATATTGAGGCTGTGTTCGGCTAGTCTACGTGGGATGCCCGGCATGTCCGAACGGTGCTAGGTGAAAATGTCCCAATTCTCGCGTAGGAAGTCTCGTAGTGCGGCATCCATTGTGGGGCTCAACTGTGTCCCGATGGAAGCTGTCTTCGTGGGGTCCGTTGGATGGACCTGGAATTTGACTATCTCGTCTGCGGGTTTAAATGAGGTGGACTTGGGTCGCTTGTCGAGTATCATGTTGTCCCTGTCCATGATGGCACGCAGCGTTGTTAGTTCTTCGGCTACTAGAGCTTCGGATAATGCTTCCAGGGCTAGTGCTACGGTTTTATTTTCGGCGCAAAGTGCAACGTCCGGATCTGTCACGCCCAATATGCGACCCTATCCAAAAGGAACTCGAAGCTCCCACCAAGGATAGACCCGCATATTGAAACGCTTTTGCAAGGTGGATATCATTACATCAACATTGCATAATAGATGGGGATACATACAAGAGGCATACAATGCCACACAAATACAACATCACAATACATAAGAGCATCATCCGACTACGGATGAAACACAAACAGAAACTCAAACGACATCCACCCTGCTAGCCCAGGCTGCCGACCTGGAACCTATCCCCTGATCGAAGAAGAATCAGAAGAAGAACTCCAACACAAGCAAACATCGCTCTCGCGTCATGATCATTGAATAACCTGTACCTGCAACTGTTGTTGTAGTAATCTGTGAGCCACGAGGACTCAGCAATCCCATTACCATGGGTATCAAGACTAGCAAAGCTTAATAGGAAAGGAAGGGGTAAACTGGTGAGGTTGCAGCAGCGACTAAGCATGTATGGTGGCTAACATACGCAAATAAGAGCGAGAAGAGAGCAAAGGAACGGTCGTGAAGCTAGCAATGATCAAGAGGTGATCCTGAACTCCTACTTACGTCAAACATAACACAGAAACCATGTTCAATTCCCGGACTCCACTGAGAAGAGACCGTCACGGCTACACACACGGTTGATGCGTTTTAATTCGGATCTGGTGTCAAGTTATCTACAACCGGACATTAACAAATTCCCATCTGCCTATAACCGCATGCACGGCTTTCGAAAGATTATACCCTGCAGGGGTGTCCCAACTTAGCCCATGATAAGCTCTCGCGATCATCGAATGATATACCTTCTCCCAGGAAGACCCGATCAGACTCGGAATCCCGGTTTACAAGACATTTCGACAATGGTAAAACAAGACCAGCAAAGCCGCCCGATGCTCCGACAATCCCGATAGGAGCTGCACATATCTCGTTCTCAGGGCAACACCGGAATGTCAGCCTACGAGTAAAACCAGACCTCGAGTTGCCCAAAGATGGCCCCGCAGTCTGCCCGGTTCGGACCAACACTTAGACAAGCACTGGCCCGGGGGGGGGGGGGCTAAAATAAAGATGACCCTTGGGTTGGCCGACCCAAGGGAAAGGCATAGGTGGTGGTGAGGCAAATGGTAAAACCAAGGTTGGGCCTTGCTGGAGGAGTTTTATTCAAAGCGAACTGTCGAGGGGGTCCCATAAATCACCCGACCGCGTAAGGAACGCAAAATCCGGGAACATAACACCGGTATGACGGAAACTAGGGCGGCAAGAGTGGAACAAAACACCAGGCAAAAGGCCGAGTCTTCCACCCTTTACCAAGTATATAGATTCATTAATAATATAAGAGATATTGTGATATCCCAACCAAAATCTTGTCCACCATGGAGTAATCTTCAACTTCACCTGCAAATAGCAACGCTATAAGAGGGCTGAGCAAAGCGGTAACATAGCCAAGCAACAGTTTGCTGGGAAAGGTGTCAAAGGTTAGAGGTTCATGGCAATTTGGGAGGCTTGATGAGCATAAGATAGGTAACGCAGCAAAGCGATGGAACGAAGCAACTATCATAGCAATGATAGCAGTGAGATCCAGGGTAGCGGTCATCTTGCCTGAAATCCCGCAAGGAAGAAGAACGAGTCCATGAAGAAGACGAACAGATGAAGCCGAACCAAGCATAGACGAACGAATCCTCATGATCGCAACGAAACAGGAACTATCGAGAAGAAACACACAACATAGTAAACACACCACGCATGAAAAAGACATGATGCACAACAAGCATGATGCATGACAAAGCTACATGAAGCTACTCATGGAAAGAGATGATGCAAACAAGAGCAACACATCAAGGCAAGTTTAAATGAGGCCGGGAACAACATATAACAATTTCGGTAAGTCCTCATATGCATTTTTCGAAATTGGTCCAGATCTGAATAAACATTATGTTCAAGTTGTTAAACAGCAAGTTAAGATGCAACAAGATGATCTACACGAGATTCTAGTCAAGTTACATATAAGGTTCATTTAGTTCGGAGCTACGGCTTCGAAGATATGAACAAAACAAGTTAAACATGGCATTGATGCGAAATGCATACAAACATCAAGCAAACACCTCAAAACATGAATGCATCATGATAATATGAAACTACATGCAAAATCAAGCAAGTTTCATATAGAGCACACTCAAAACGGAGCAACGGTTCAACCCACACACACTATACAAGTTATAGCAACAATCTGTCCAAAACAGCAACTAGGAATCTTGCAAGCACCAAAACAACAAGCTACAACATCTCAACATGAAAACAAAAGGCATGGACATGATGTACAGGTAAAGCATAACAAAACATGAACACTGAGCTAACTCCAGAAATCACTAGAACATGCTCAAACACACATGGTAAGATTGCAAGTTATAACAATTCAAACTTTGCAGAAAATAACATCAGGTTGCAATGTTTAGAGCTATCAAACAACATGTTACAGGAGCTTATAATGGCAAACAAAGGCATGGCATGGTTCTACTCAAAGCATAGATCACAAGTCCCTTAGTGATCATAAGCCAAAAAGGATCAGAAAATATGATGGCACCCATGTAAACATAGCAAGTTATAATATAGATTCAAACATGGCAGAAACAAAATTATGAAGCCATGTAGATGAGTTTGTACCACTCACCACAGAGCAATACATGGCATGGAATGACAACCAACAGTAAGAAGGTATATTTGTGAAGTTAAGCATGGCAAGAGCAAGGTCATAGGGTGCATGGAACACTAGCAACAATCATGACAACAACTGAACTTAATGTTAACAGGCTGACAGCAACATTATCAAGCAACTTTGGAGCAAGATTACAACAAGTTAAAGCAAGCTATAAATTCTACCAGGGTCATGGATGGATAGAGCATGACATGTAGAACAAAACACATTTAGTGAACATATCCAGATTATGCATAGAATGACTTGTAGCAGCAGGTTTACATAGCATCACAAAATAACAGATTCAGCCTAGCAAAACATCAACATCAAGTACCCTACTTAACAAGCTCAATTCACTCACCACAAGTCATTGCATGACAAGATAAGCATATCATCATCAAGAAGACATGTTTATGAAACAATCCAAGGCAAGAACAAGTTCATAGCATGCAAGGATCAACTACAACAACCTTGGCAAAATTGAATAACATGTAAACAATCTGCCAGGAAACATTTGGTAGCAAAAGTAGAGCACGAAAATGACATGCTAGAATACTCCATAAGTGCAACCAAGGGCAGGGATGGATAGAGCATAACCATATGTGCAAAACATCCTTACTGAAGTATCTCAAAATATGCATGGATATCTCTGTAGCATCATGTTTACATGGCATCAAAATAACAGCAGAACAGGGACTAAAATCAGTAACATCACGATGCCTAGTTTGCATGCTTGTGCTAGTCACCACATTGATCACAAAAATACATGGTAAGCACCTCTGTAAAGAAGACATAGCATAGATCAAAACACATGTAGACATCAACCTCATAGGATGCACACATCAATCATGGCAAAAATGACAAAAGAGCTCGTTCTGTTAACAGACAGCAGAAAACATTATGAAGGACTCTTGCAACGATGATTTAGGCATCAAGCTGACCTAAAACGAACATGATGCAATGGAATGAAATGAAGTACTCATTGAGACGAACAATTTGACATATTATACACACAAAACGGAGCTACGGATGCAGAGATATGATGCGATGAACATGGCATGGTAATGTCAAAATTACGGGGACTTGGGCAAAATTTCGGGGTCAACCTCTTCTTCTAGATCTGGATCTGGCGCGCGGGCACGGAAGCCGAGGTGGTCGGAGAACTCGTCGGAGACAGGGCGCGCGGCAGCCGGAGAAGTCGGAGAGGGCGGAGGAGGCCGGGGCTGGAATGGGCTCCGGCGGCGGCGTGGGTGACCGGAGACGGCGGGGCGGTCGCGACGGGCGCGGGCGGCGGCCGGCGATGCGCCTGCGGGCGGAGCCACGGGCGTCGCGCGGGTAGAGCCGAGGGGCGGCGCGCGGGAGACGGTGAGGCGCCGCGGGGCCGGCGGCGCTCGAGGCCGACGGGGCCGACGGCGGGGCAGGACGCCGGCGGAGGCGGCAGAGGGCGGCAGCGCCGGCGACATGGCGGCGGCCGGAGCGGGGCGCCGGCGGCGAAGGACG
>NC_041385.1:282682190-282684641 GCF_002162155.2 Triticum dicoccoides
TGGAGAAGGGGCTAGGGTTTCGTCTGCGTTTTCGGGGGAGGAGGACTAATATATAGGTAGAGGGAGCTAGCAGAGTCTAAATGAGGAGCGGTTTTCGCCCACACGATCGTGATCGAACGACCGAGAGCATGGAGGGGAGTTAGATGGGTTTTGGGCCACTTTGGGAGGGTGTTGGTCTGCAAGGAGAAAGGGGGGGGGGGGTTTCGGGCTACTCGGTTAACCGTGGGAGTACCAAACGAACTCCAAATGGCACGAAACTTGATAGGCGGTCTACCGGTGCTATACCAAGGCTTCTTCATAAACCTAGGGCCATTCCGAGAAAGTTTAACACCTGCTCACGAAGAGAGGCAAAAAGGTGGGACGCTGGAGGAAACAGGAGAGCCGAATTGCAAAACGGACAACGGGGAAAATGCTCGGATGCATGAGACGAACACGTATGCAAAATGAGATGCACATGATAACATGATAAAATGCAACACGCAAGCAAATGACATGGCGACAATGGCGAATAACTGGCAGACACCTGGCGCATCGGATCCGGGGCGTTACAACACTCCTCCACTAACAAGAGATCTCGTCCCGAGATCTTAGGACCAAGACGGAAGAGAAAAAAGGGATGAGGTGAAACAAGAACTCAAGAGATGAAGCAAAGAATCGAGAGCACTCGAGAAAAAGAGAGGAACGACGAGAATGACGCGAATCGAAAACTCACTAAATCAGATAGACTATGAAAGCACTCCGGTTAGAACGAGATAAGAAACGAATAAGGCTGAAAAGGATTTAGGCAGCACTCCGGCTCAACATGGAAAGACTAGAATATGAACTAGAGAGGATGGAATGATACTTGATGAAGACATGACACAAAACCTCCGGAAAGAATTGAAAGAGAATTGAATGAAAAGAATTTAGAAGGATTGAATGGAGTTGTTGAGAAAATCAACAATGAAAGAAGAAGCTTGTTGCGGTCTTATAGATAACATCTCAAGATTATGAGGTGATAACCGGCCACAAACGGAAATGATTGGATAACTGAGAAGAACGAAGAAATGCAAAACTCCACTTTAGAAGAAAATGAAGAATTATTTGCGCTTCGAGACGCGAGAAGAAAAGATACTTGAACTCCACCGACAAAATCTTGATGAACTCTTGAAGAATGAAATAAATCATGAAGAACCACCATGAAGAACTCCGGTAACAAAAAGGATGATGAGATAGAAAGAAGGGTGAAAGAATAAGATGAGCCTTGCGATGATTTAGATGGAGGTTCCAACAAAAAGGCGGAGTAATTTAAACTCCGGAAAAGAAAAGATGAAAACACTTGGACTAGAATTTATTCATTAAGAACAAACTCCGAAGAAAAGGATTGAATCACCTCGAGGAAATAAGAATAAGATTTATTGTATGCTCACCCTTCATCAAATTAAATTGATGAAAATCAATGGATTTTGCATACTAATTATTCTTCTTGAAAAAGGATTGAGAAGTGACATAGCGCCACCTTTAGGAAGGTCTTCAATGAACCACCGTTAGAATTTGGAAATGACTGACAAAAGAGAAATAATGACCGGGAAGAATTAGAAGAACGAATATGCTCGAGGGGACTTAGATGCAAAAGAACAAAGAGATCACAAGCTGATTAAAGAACTCTTGAACGAAGCACCGAGATAACTGGATAACGGTAGCTGAAATGTGAGGATGAAGAATTCTTCTGGAACGATGACCTCCGATGAAAAGAAATGGGAAAACAACTTCTGACATACTCCGGATGATTAAGAAAAGAATATCTGACAAATGGAATAATTCGAGAGGATAACATGAAGCTAGAACCACGAATCTTCGAGAGGACGGGCAAGATTTAGAGGAAAAACTCTTCTTCGGTCTTCAAATGACGACGAGAAACAACACCAAAATTACTGAGATACTTTGGGAGAATGAAAAGCGAAGGGGTTGAGCCAACAATGAAATGATTTGAAATCGATCTTGGAGAAGGCATGTGACTGATGAAATCCATTCTTACGTCACGCTTTGAAAAGAATTTGAGAATAACTCCGGGGAAATTAGAAGAAACATGTAAGATCCTGGGAAAAGACCTGTGGGTTAGGGCCCACTGAAGAGATAACACCGTTGAAAAGGATTCTTGAAAAGATAGATGATGCACCGGAACAATTGAAATATTTGAATGAGGTGACAACCTCGAATTGATTCGAACACAGACGAATCTCCTGAAGTGTCTTGAACACTCCAGAATGATAAACTGGCGAGAGGAGAACGAGCAGGGAAGACACTTGAGCTGAGGGAAAGAATATAATCACTACCAAAAATTAGAATTGAATTCACCGGAGAAGAAAAAGATGAAGAATGACGAACGAGACGAGAATTCATCGGTTGAGATAATTTACGAAAGACTGAAGAGGTTCCACACGAATGATATTGATGCTCGAAAGAGACTTA
>NC_041385.1:282685027-282689493 GCF_002162155.2 Triticum dicoccoides
AAAGAGACTTAGGCTCCGGGAAGAAGAGGGTGGGAGGGCGGGAAAACAAAGGCACCTGGAAGGGAGAATCGACGAATAACTTGAAGAGAAAACACGGGTTGAAATCATTGAGGAAAGAAAGCAAAGACTTCGCACGAGTAGGATGGATACTCGATTATGGACTCCGGATCCGAGAAGAAAAAGGGGTGGGTGGGTGGGAAAAGAAGACAACTAAGGATTGAACTCGAAGAAGAAGGGGCTCGAGTCGACTTGACGAGAAATGCACCGGATGAAAAGAGCTGAAGAACAACGATCGGAAAACCAACTGCGTGATCCTAAAGAAAAATTTGAAGGGGAAGAGGAGTAATTCAAAACACCTATGTCAAGATTCCTCACCAGAGCGACGAAGGGGCTGAGGAGTAAAAAGAATTCCTACTCACCGATATAACTAGACTCAGAAAAGTTTTCTTCTAGACTCAACAACGGCCAAACTAGACGATCAATCAAGGGGGCTCCTAGGGTCGGTCGAGGCTCTGATACCAACTTGTCATGCCCAATATGCGATCCTATCCAAAAGGAACTCGAAGGTCCCACCAAGGATAGACCCGCATATTGAAACGCTTTTGCAAGGTGGATATCATTACATCAACATTACATAATAGATGGTGATACATACAAGAGGCATACAATGCCACACAAATACAACATCACAATACATAAGAGCATCATCCGACTACGGATGAAACACAAACAGAAACTCAAACGACATCCACCCTGCTAGCCCAGGCTGCCGACCTGGAACCTATCCCCTGATCAAAGAAGAATCAGAAGAACTCCAACACAAGCAAACATCGCTCTCGCGTCATGATCATCGAATAACCTGTACCTGCAACTGTTGTTGTAGTAATCTGTGAGCCACGAGGACTCAGCAATCCCATTACCATGGGTATCAAGACTAGCAAAGCTTAATAGGAAAGGAAGGGGTAAACTGGTGAGGTTGCAGCAGTGACTAAGCATGTATGGTGGCTAACATACGCAAATAAGAGCGAGAAGAGAGCAAAGGAACGGTCGTGAAGCTAGCAATGATCAAGAGGTGATCCTGAACTCCTACTTACGTCAAACATAACACAGAAACCGTGTTCACTTCCCGGACTCCGCCGAGAAGAGACCGTCATGGCTACACACACGGTTGATGCGTTTTAATTCGGATCTGGTGTCAAGTTATCTACAACCGGACATTAACAAATTCCCATCTGCCTATAACCGCATGCATGGCTTTCGAAAGATTATACCCTGCAGGGGTGTCCCAACTTAGCCCATGATAAGCTCTCGCGATCAACGAAGGATATACCTTCTCCCAGGAAGACCCGATCAGACTCGGAATCCCGGTTTACAAGACATTTCGACAATGGTAAAACAAGACCAGCAAAGCCACCGATGCGCCGACAATCCCGATAGGAGTTGCACATGTCTCGTTCTCAGGGCAACACCGGATAGGTCAGCCTACGAGTAAAACCAGACCTCGAGTTGCCCCGAGGTGGCCCCACAGTCTGCCCGGTTCGGACCAACACTTAGACAAGCACTGGCCCGGGGGGGCTAAAATAAAGATGACCCTTGGGTTGGCCGACCCAAGAGAAAGGTATAGGTGGTGGTGAGGCAAATGGTAAAACCAAGGTTGGGCCTTGCTGGAGGAGTTTTATTCAAAGCGAACTGTCAAGGGGGTCCCATAAATCACCCGATCGCGTAAGGAACGCAAAATCCGGGAACATAACACCGGTATGACGGAAACTAGGGCGGCAAGAGTGGAACAAAACACCAGGCAAAAGGCCGAGTCTTCCACCCTTTACCAAATATATAGATGCATTAATAATATAAGAGATATTGTGATATCCCAACCAAAATCTTGTCCACCATGGAGTAATCTTCAACTTCACCTGCAACTAGCAACGCTATAAGAGGGCTGAGCAAAGCGGTAACATAGCCAAGCAACAGTTTGCTGGGAAAGGTGTCAAAGGTTAGAGGTTCATGGCAATTTGGGAGGCTTGATGAGCATAAGATAGGTAACGCAACAAAGCGATAGAACGAAGCAACTAGCATAGCAATGATAGTAGTGAGATCCAGGGTAGCGGTCATCTTGCCTGAAATCTTGCAAGGAAGAAGAGCAAGTCCATGAAGAAGATGAACGGATGAAGCCGAACCAAGCGTAGACGAACAAATCCTCACGATCGCAACGAAACAGGAACTATCGAGAAGAAACACACAACATAGTAAACACGGCACGCATGAACAAGACATGATGCACAACAAGCATGATGCATGACAAAGCTACATGAAGCTACTCATGGAAAGAGATGATGCAAACAAGAGCAACACATCAAGGCAAGTTTAAATGAGGCCGGGAACAACATATAACAATTCCATTAAGTCCTCATATGCATATTTCGAAATTGGTCCAGATCTGAATAAACATTATGTTCAAGTTTTTAAACAGCAAGTTAAGATGCAACAAGATGATCTACACGAGATTCTAGTCAAGTTACATATAAGGTTCATTTAGTTCGGAGCTACGGCTTAGAAGATATGAACAAAACAAGTTAAACATGGCATTGATGCGAAATGCATACAAACATCAAGCAAACACCTCAAAACATGAATGCAACATGATAATATGAAACTACATGCAAAATCAAGCAAGTTTCATATAGAGCACACTCAAAACGGAGCAACGGTTCAACCCACACACACTATACAAGTTATAGCAACAATTTGTCCAAAACAGCAACTAGGAATCTTGCAAGCACCAAAACAACAAGCTACAGCATCTCAACATGAAAACAAAAGGCATGGACATGATGTACAGGTAAAGCATAACAAAACATGAACACTGAGCTAACTCCAGAAATCACTAGAACATGCTCAAACACACATGGTAAGATTGCAAGTTAGAACAATTCAGACTTTGCAGAAAATAACATCAGGTTGCAATATTTAGAGCTATCAAACAACATGTTACAGGAGGTTATAATGGCAAACAAAGGCATGCCATGGTTCTACTCAAAGCATAGATCAAAAGTTCCTTAGTGATCATAAGCCAAAAAGGATCAGAAAATATGATGGCACCCATGTAAACATAGCAGGTTATAATACAGATTCAAACATGGCAGAAACAGAATTATGAAGCCATGTAGATGAGCTTGTACCACTCACCACAGAGCAATACATTGCATGGCAAGGCAACCAACAGTAAGAAGGCTTATTTGTGAAGTTAAGCATGGGAAGAGCAAGGTCATAGGGTGCATGGAACACTAGCAACAATCATGACAACAACTGAACTTAATGTTAACAGGCTGACAGCAACATTATTAAGCAACTTTGGAGCAAGATTATAACAAGTTAAAGCAAGCTATAAATGCTACCAGGGGCATGGATGGATATATCATGACATTTAGAACAAAACACATTTAGTGAACATCTCCAGATTATGCACAGAATGACTTGTAGCAGCAGGTTTACATAGCTTCACGAAATAACAGATTCAGCCTAGCAAAACAGCAACATCAAGTACCCTACTTAACAAGCTCAATCCACTCACCACAAGTCATTTCATGACAAGATAAGCATAGCATCATCAAGAAGACATGTTTATGAAACAATCCAA
The DNA here is from genome assembly GCF_002162155.2 of Triticum dicoccoides. Lineage (NCBI taxonomy): Eukaryota > Viridiplantae > Streptophyta > Magnoliopsida > Poales > Poaceae > Triticum > Triticum dicoccoides. The sequence goes on from NC_041385.1 coordinate 282,688,665, forward strand.
GGCAATAACAAGTTCATAGCATGCAAGGTTCAACTACAAGAACCTTGGCAAAATTGAATAACATGTAAACAATCTGCCAGGAAACATTTTGTAGCAAAAGTAGAGCACGAAAATGACATGCTAGACTACTCCATAATTGGAACCAAGGGCAGGGATGGATAGAGCATAACCATATGTTCAAAACATTCTTACTGAAGTATCTCAAAATATGCATGGATATCTCTGTAGCATCATGTTTACATGGCATCAAAATAACAGTAGAACAGGGACTAAAATCAGTAACATCACGATGCCTAGTTTGCATGCTTGTGCTAGTTACCACATTGATCACAAAAATATATGGTAAGCACCTCTGTAAAGAAGATATAGCATAGATCAAAACACATGTAGACATCAACCTCATAGGATGCACACATCAATCATGGCAAAAATGACAAAAGAGCATGTTCTGTTAACAGACAGCAGAAAACATTATGAAGCACTCTTGCAATGATGATTCAGGCATCAAGATGACCTCAAATGAACATGATGCAATGGAATGGAATGATGTACTCGTTGAGGCGAACAATTTGACATATTATACGCACAAAACGGAGCTACGAATGCAGAGATATGATGTGATGAACATGGCATGGTAATGTCAAAATTACGGGGACTTAGGCAAAATTTTGGGGTCAACCTCTTCTTATAGATCTGGATCTGGCGTGCGGGCACGGAAGCCGAGGCGGCCGGAGAACTTGCCGGAGACAGGGCGCGCGGCAGCCGGAGAAGTCGGAGAGGGCAGAGGAGGCCGGGGCTGGAATGGGCTCCGGCGGCGGCATGGGTGACC
>NC_041385.1:282689632-282831636 GCF_002162155.2 Triticum dicoccoides
ATGGCGAGGCGCCGCAGGGCCGGCGGCGCTCGAGGCCGACGGGGCCGACGGCGGGGCAGGACGCCGGCGGAGGCGGCGGAGGGCGGCGGTGCCGGCGACATGGCGGCGGCCAGAGCGGGGCGCCGGCGGCGAAGGACGCCGGGGCCGAGCCGGATCGGGGAGGCGGGGCATGGGCTGGGAGGCGGCGCGGTCGGAGCGAGCACGGGCCGCGGGGGCCGGGGACGGGCCTCGCGCGCTTCGGCGGCGCGCGGGACGGGCGGTGGTGACGTGGCGGCGCGGGAGTGGCTGAGGCGGCGGAGGAGGTGACGTGGCACACCCTGATTGGGCGGAATGATGTGTCCAGCGGACATGTCCGGCGCGGATGGACATGTCCGGCGGCGCGGTGGAGAAGGGGCTAGGGTTTCGTCTGCGTTTTCGGGGGAGGAGGACTAATATATAGGTAGAGGGAGCTAGGAGAGTCCAAATGAGGAGCGGTTTTCGCCCACACGATCGTGATCGAACGGCCGAGAGCATGGAGGGGAGTTAGATGGGTTTTGGGCCACTTTGGAAGGGTGTTGGGCTGCAAGGAGAAAGGGGGGTTTCGGGCTACTCGGTTAACCGTTGGAGTACCAAACGAACTCCAAATGGCACAAAACTTGACAGGCGGTCTACCAGTGCTATACCAAGGCCGCTTGGCAAACCTCGAGCCATTCCGAGAAAGTTTAATACCCGCTCATGAAGAGAGGCAAAAAGGGGGGACGCCGGAGGACATAGGAGAGCCGAATTGCAAAACGGACAACGGGGAAAATGCTCGGATGCATGAGACGAACACGTATGCTAAATGAGATGCACATGATAACATGATAAAATGCAACACACAAGAAAATGACATGGAAACAACGGCGAATAACTGGCAGACACCTGGCGCATCGGATCCGGGGCGTTACAGGATCACTTGCTAGAGTGATGATTCCATTGGGTCCGGGCATTTTAGGCTTCATGTACCCGTAATGGGGTATAGCTTGAAAGCTTGTGAACGCATCCCGCCCTAAAAGGGTGTGGTATCCGCTTCTGAAAGGAGCCACTTGGAATGTGATTTCTTCGGACCTGTAATTCTCCGGAGTGCCGAATAGCACATCGAGTCTGATTTTTCCCGCAAACCGTGCTTCCCGACTAGGGATGATTCCCATGAAGGTTGTGCCGCTTTGCTCAATGCGGCTTTCATCAATTTCCATGTTTTTGAGTGTTTCTTCGTAGATCAAGTTTAACCCGCTTCCGCCATCCATGAGTACTTTAGTGAGCCGAAAGCCGTCCAGGATTGGGCTAAGGACCAAAGCGGCTGGTGCCCGGATTGTCTGGAATTGAGGTTCATCACTGGCACTGAAAGTTATAGCAGTGTCGTTCCACGGATTTATTTTTGCCACATGGCAGATTTTAGCGAAATTTCGATGAGCTCGCTTATGCCTATTGTTTGACGCAAAAGTCTCGAAGACTGGCAGTACCGTATTGTTTTCTTTGGCGGGATGTTGTTCTGCTTTATGGCTTACAAGAAGATCATCGCCACTTTTTGCTACATACCGGAGTATCCAACATGCTCTAAGGCTATGTGTTGGTGTACTGTCCGGCGTGCTGTGGAGTGTACATGGCCCATTGAGCCATTCTTCCAATACGGTTCCACGCCCTGGGGTGGGCTTTGGTTTCTTGGGGATTGGATCGGTTGACTTAAGAGAGTTCGCCCATTTAGCTCGGACAAAAGTTTTAGTGAGAGCCGGACTATCCCAAAATTCTGTTTGGGTTTTCCAGGCACTTTCCATCGCACAGTACTTCTATACTATGGCTGCTAAGTCAGCAAAGTGTACTATGTCATGGCGACTTATAGCATTAAGGATCCCTTTGTTCGTGCAGTTTTTGCAGAAAAGTGAGATTGTGTCTTCCTCACGACAGTCCTTGAACTTGTTTAGCACAAGGAGGAATCTGGCCCAGTAGCGATGTACTGTCTCTTGGGGCTCTTGTCTGATATGGGAGAGACGGTTTAAGTTCGGGGGTGGGTGTAGCTGAATCTGGATTCTGATCCGATCTAATGCCCAGGGGCAAAGGAGCTTCCGGGCTTGATAACTCGGGATCCGGGGTGCTGCCCGATTTTTTTGGCCCGATACCCGATTTTAAGTCCGGGGTCTGGGTCATGTCCTCCCGTGAGCGGGTATCCGGCTCAGAGAGCTCGGTAGTCCCGACATAATTCGTCCTCAAAATAGAGGGATAGTCCGTATATGGCTCCTCCACTATCGCTATCTCGTGGGTGACCGGCGGGGATTCAATATCCCTTTGGTCGGGTTTAAGCCCAATCCGGTCATAGTCTGTGGCGACTCCCAAAGCAGTGATGCGATCCAAGAGCTCATTAAGGGAGTAGAGCTCCCTTGGATCGATCTGTTCGGCGAGTTCCGAATTGACGTGGAGGCTATTTGTGATGACCCTAGAGGTCATCGTCGACGCGGCAGCCGATTGGGTGACCATGACGAAGCCGCCTAGTCAGAGAGTTTGACCTACAGCCAGGGATCCCGCAGAGGTGATGTTATCCTGTACAACAAGACGGGCCATCGAGCCTTGCAGCGACGACACAGAGGAACTCTCAATAAAAGCACCAATGTCAGTGTCAAAACCGGTGGATCTCGGGTAGGGGGTCCCGATCTGTGCGTCTAAAGCTAATGGTAACAGGAGGCAAGGGACACGATGTTTTACCCAGGTTCGGGCCCTCTTGATGGAGGTAAAACCCTACTTCCTACTTGATTGATATTGATGATATGAGTGTTACAAGAGTTGATCTACCACGAGATCGTAGAGGCTAAACCCTAGAAGCTAGCCTATGATGATTATGACTCTGTCTCTAAGGACTAAACCCTCTCGTTTATATAGACACTAGAGAGGGCTAGGGTTTACATGGAGTCGGTTACAAAGAAGGAAATATAATATTCGGATCGCCAAGCTTGTCTTCCATGCAAAGGAGAGTCCCATTCGGACACGGGACGAAGTCTTGAGTCTTGTATCTTCACGGTCCAACATTCCGGCCAAAGTATATAGTCCGGCTGTCCGGATACCCCCTAGTCCAGGACTCCCTTAGTAGGGACCTGAAAGAAAAAGGGGTGCAAAAATGTGTGTGTCCTGGGGCGGTCGAACCGCATTATGGACCGTGTCGTGGCCGTGCCTCCACCTATGCCCATGGTATTTTAAGTGCGTAATTATGTACGCGCGACACGAATGTCGCTGCTTGGCTGGGACTAGGGCGGAGGCCGGATTGCTAGTCGAGCTCTAGACGTGCCGGACGATCCTGTTGTGGAGTACTCCGGACTCTCTTGACGGTATGCGGGTTCTTTATTGGCGAATTGGCCGTTTACCGAAGAAGGCTGTTTTGTACTTCCGTCGCAAGGGCCGCAGTGTTCTACTCCGTACGAAGTGAGCGCTCTATGTTTCCATGAACTATAATAACCCCGCGAGGTCCCAACATTTTGAGCTTGAGATATGCATAATGTGGTACCGCATTGAATTTGGCGAATGCGGTTCATCCGAGCAGTGCATGATAGCCGCTGCGGAAGGGGACGATGTCAAAGATTAGCTCCTCGCTTCAGAAATTGTTCGGAGATCCGAAGACCACACCCAGTGTGATTGAGCCCGTACAATAGGCCTCTACACCGGGTATGACACCCTTGAAGGTGGTTTTTGTGGACTTGATCCTTGAGGGGTCAATGCCCATTTTGCGCACCGTGTCCTGATAGAACAAGTTCAGGCTGCTCCTGCCGTCCATGAGGACTCGTGTGAGATGGAATCCGTCGATGATGGGGTCAAGGACCAATGCGGCTGAACCGCCATGACGAATACTGGTAGGATGGTCCCTGTGATCGAAAGTGATCGGACAAGAGGACCATGGGTTGAATTTTGGGGCGACGGAACAACGGTCCCCCCTCCTGGAACAGCGGTCCCCCTCCTCCTCCTAGGCGCCTCCTAGGCGAATCCTAGGTGACCACCGCCGGTGGCCACTCCGGCCCCGGTGTCCACCACCTTCTCCCCTGCCGGTGGCCACCTCGGCCCCGGCAGCCACCTCTTCCTATGGTGTGCCACTCCGGCCCCAACAGACACACCATGGCACCTTTTGCCCTCAACTTTGATCGGGGTAAGAAGTTCCAAGCGGACATGAGGCAGAAGTTTGGGCACCCGGTGGTTTTCTCACCGGGGTTTCGTCAACGAGAGTTCATGATGGTGGTTTCCTTTTGCAGAGCTACGTTCAAACTTGATCCTCACATGGTTAGTGTTTCCCTCCATGCTATGTTTGGTGGATATGCTCAAGGTTTTAGGGTCCGTCACCTCAAAGATAGATCGTTCAAGTCTTCAGTTGCTTCCAAATCAGTGGGTTTTGAGATTTATAATGCGGGTAAAGTGGTTGAGAAAGAGTTTGAAATGGTTTTTAATCTCGGGAATTATGGTGGTCCAAATTGGCTTAGAGAAGAGAGAGCTTTTTATGCTGAGCTTCATTAGGAATGGACGTTAGTGGGTTGGCATGGTAAAGATGTTCAACCAAACTCCAGCGATCGCCGAACTGAGCCTCTAGCTAGTCGGAATACCAGATCAGTGTTTGAGCATTTATCAGGCCACATTCATGAGGGGAATGATCAGGGGGGTATGATGGCCATTGCATCAAGTCATAATGATGGACAACGCAATGAGCTCCAAGTTATTGCACAAAGGCAACGTACCAATATGCATGCCTCATGCTATGCATGCAGGGAGCAGGGGCATTCCGCGCGTAATTGCACTAGGCCCAATCTTCCTGGGCTTTGGCCTTTTATTCCTTTTGCCTCTTTCCCAAGTCCTCCGGAGCAGGCCTGGGCCGACGGCCAGGTGGAATCTTGGTTTCGCCTTAATGGGCCAGCATTACCGTTAAGGAAAGTCTCGACATTTCAGGAGCTAGTCAAGGACCTTTCTCCAAATTTTCAGCCTAGACCCCTACTTGCCTCCTCGCATTCCCCATCCCCTACCAGCTCTGCTGCAACCTCGTCAAGCTCGCCAACTTCATCTTCTCCGGGGAGGCCTTTGAGGCTTTGCGCGTCGACAGCGACAGCAATGGCTAACATCCCCATTGATCCAGCACCGTTCGTCCCGTAGGGCTTTCAAATACTGCCAGTGGAGGGGCGCAATGGGGTTTCCAGGGTGGTATTGCTGCACCTCCCGCGTCGGCATGCAGATTGGGCGATTGTCACTATACACCCACATCCTAATGAGGTAATCTTCCCTAATGTTCGAGATGTTCTTGAGGTTTTTTTTCAAGAGGTTGAAGAAGTTCAGTTTAGAGAGATTCAGCCCTGTCCTTTTGGGGAAGCGTATATTCAGTTCAGGCATGTCAGGGACAGGGACAGATTGGTCAGGCAGAGTCCTCATCAGTTTGGGGATGTTTTTCTCACTTTTACTCGCCATAATCAAGGCAGAAACTGGCATAGAATCCATTTTAATAGAATCTGTTGGTTGCTATTTGTGGGTGTGCCTTTTGACTATTGTAACACAGATGATATTGCTGCTGTCATTTCCAAATGGGGCAGGATCATTAGCTGGGAAAAATAAGATGCTCTTAGGGGAAAGATTTTGGTCAAGGCTAGAGTCACTGAGCTCATGGATGTACCCAAAAGTATCAGATGGTCTGAAGGTGAAAGTTTTGAGGGGGAATCTTGGATATGTTCTATTGAAGTTCTGTGAGAGGAAATGCTGGGAGGTGGACCTAATGATGAGGATCCAATCCCTCCTCTTGGGGTGGACCCACATCCAGTGCCACAGCATGCTAATGACTTCCCTAGGTTCCAGCCTTTACCTGTGCAAAATGATCATGACAACAATGATGAGTGGGATGAGCAAGAGGAGAATGATCACTGGGCTTTTCCACAACAAAACCCTCCTACACCTGTGCAACAACAGTTGGAGATACCTATTCTACATGAAGATGGTGCTCCCCATAGTGGAATCACAACAATAGTTTGTCTGTCTGATGGACTGCTTTCTCTTACACATTCTGCTAGTGAGGTGGTAAACCAGGGTGCTCAGGCACCACAATTGGGCATGGGATTAAGTAATATTGCACTAGCTTACCAGGAAGACGCAGAGGAGGCTGAGCCAATCCAGGAGGCCAGGGTGGAGGAAATGCCAGCTCCTGGACCTCGGTCATTGGAGCTGCAGGGCCCTCTTCTTAACTTGCAGGACCAGATTGCTCCTGAGGCCCAACCACAAGTTGTTGATCAAGTATCTATGCAGGTTGCTGAGAATGTTGCAAGTAAGAATATCCTGGTTGCTGGCAGTTCTGCTGAAGTTGACAGTGCTTTGGAAGGAGCTGCAGATAGTGAGAGAGATAATATTACAGTAAAGTGCACTAAGAGTATGATTTCAAGGAATGAAGTAGAGGTGGCTGCTGTTAAAGGAAAGGAAAATGTAATGGCGGAGCCTTCTGATGTTAGTAAGAAAGGTACTTATGGTCCTCACTCTGCTCCTTGTTCCCCAAACTCTTTTGATGTGCAAAATATTGTTGATTCACATGCTATGGATATTATTGATGGTTCTCATTTGATCTCTGAAGAAGGTTTGGACCTTTGGATCCAACATTTTGCTCCAGCCACCCAGGGGGAATCTAACACATTTAAGATTGATATACCTGTAAGTTGGTTCAACTTCATAATACATCTCCTATTAACTCCTGATAAGTTTGGTTGGATTATGAAGCTGCTCAAATCAGAACTCTGGACTTTGTTGACTACAAGCTGTTCTGCTGAAGAAACTATCTCTTTTCATATTCCTGATACTTGCTCCACTTCTCAGGCTCCTAGCTGCAAGGACTTCATGCAGGGCTCTGGCAAGGAAAATGAGGAATAAGTCCAGCTGCACACTCTTCTAGTGGCACTGGGAGCCCACTGCAGCAGGTGTCCCCAAAAAGAATCCTCATCCTACCTCTTGGGGAGGCAGTTTCAAGGAAGAGAAGGGACAAAGAACCTCTGGTGGAAACAGAGGTAAGAAGGAGTGACAGGATTAAAAGAGATAATAATGGTTATAGGAGGAATTCCTGTGCTTCTCAAACATGCCTACCATGTCATGCCTTACCTCCAACAATTCCTAACAAAATTGTCAAAAATCTGACAAAGAGTTTCTGCAAGGTATCTGAGGAAGAAGCTCATGAGAAGTTGTCCAAGAAACTAAAGAAAAAGGACAAGGAGTAGGTGGCCAAGGTTCCCAAGGCCACTGGAGATGCTGAACACCCTCATGTTGTGCAACGATGATTGGACAACACATCTACATATCATTCAGAAAGCTTCTCCACCTGTTTTTCTTTCAGCATGAATAGTGTAGGATGGTTGTGCTTAATTCTAAGCACAGATGTAATGCTTATGGTTATGCTGCTCTTTACCACTTTTGGGTTCCTAGTGGGAGATCTTTTCAATTTCATGTGTGTAACCAAGACTTTGTGAGGAGGGTTTTGTGGGACAACTGTAATGTGATTCTCCTGGAAAGTGCTTGTGTCAATGCCTATGATTGTGCTATTCTTGTGAGGTGGAGATATGTAGTTGGTGTTGTGCATGTGTACCTATTTCATACAGGGTTTGGCACCAGGGGATGGTACTTGGTGTTTACAATCAATCTGATTCTTAGTGTTAATGAATCATAAGGGATCTTGGAACATACTGAATTGGAATGTCAGGGGTGTTAATTCCTCAGATAAGTGGTTAGCCATCAGACAAAAAATTGAGGAGAGTGCTGCTTGTATTGTTTGTATTTAGGAAACTAAAAGAGAAGTGTTTGATCTTGCTTACATTTATAACTTCTGTCCACAAAGATATAATAAGTTTGAATTCCTACCCTCAGTTGGAGATTCTGGTGGTATTTTGATTGCATGGAATGGATCCCTCTTCAAGGGGGAAATGCTCTTTCAAAACAAATTCTCTCTCACAGTTCAGTTTACATGCAATACTTCTAATCACTCATGGATACTTACCAATATTTATGGACCTTGCAATCATGAGGAGAAGCTGGAATTTATTGATTGGTTAAATTCTATTCAAATGGATAATGAGGCTGAATGGATAATCATGGGAGATTTCAACTTCATAAGATCTCTAGAGGATAGAAATAAACCAGGAGGGGATAACAATCAGATGTTGTTGTTCAATGAGGCTGTTAGTAATCTTGGGTTGGTTGAGCTGCCCTTAAAAGGTAGACAATTTAGTTGGAGCAACATGCAAGATAGCCCACTTTTGGAAAAGCTTGATTGTATTTTCACATCAGCTGCTTATATGACATCTTTCCCTGATTCTACTGCTCTTCCTCTAGCCAAACCTATTTCTGATCACATCCCTTGTATGATCAAAATTGGAACAAGTATTCCCAGGTCTAAGGTTTTCAGGTTTGAAAATTATTGGTTGAAGCACAACTCATTTAAGGAAATTGTTCAAGCTGCCTGGAATATTCCAGTGGGTTTCGCTGATCCTGCTAAGAGGGTTAATGCCAAATTTAAAAATTTGAGAAGAGCACTCAAACTCTGGGCCAAGAGCATCTCTTGTTTGAAAAAGCAAATTGATGAACTAAATACTTGCATCTTTCTTTGGGACATGATTGAGGAATACAGAGACCTAACACAGTTTGAAGCAAATTGCAGGACTTTGCTAAAAGAATAATTGCTGGTAGTACTTAATAATCAGAAGATTTACGGGAAACAGAGGGGGGGAATGAAAAGAGTTCAGTTTGGTGATGAAAACACTAAATTCTTTCACACTAAGGCTTCAATAAATCATAGACACAATAAGATTGCAATGCTGGTGAATGAGGATCAGATGGAAGTCATTGACCATGAGGGGAAAGCTGCTATTCTTTGGGAGGCTTTCAGAAAAAGACTTGGACAGTCCAATGGCCACAATATGTACTTTGACCTGCATGACTTATATGAGCACATAATTGATCCTCAAACTTTACAAGAGCTGGAGAGACCTTTCACACAAGAAGAGATAGATGATGTAGTGAAAAACTTGCCAAATGACAAATCTCCAGGTCCAGATGGCTTCAACAATGAATTCATTAAAGCCTGCTGGGACATTATTAAGGAGGATACTACTGCACTAATAATGGCTTTTCATGCTGGCACTGTGAATCTTGAGAGCATCAACACCTCCTTCATCACCTTAATTCCAAAAAAGGAGGTACCCCTCACACCTAATGACTTCAGACCTATTTCTTTGCTAAATGGAATTATGAAAATCATCACCAAATTGTTAGCCAACAGACTTCAGGAAGTGATTCTACAAATGGTTCATATCAATCAGTATGGGTTTTTAAAACACAGAATGATACAAGATTGTCTTGGCTAGGCTTATGAATATATCTATAAGTGTCACAAATCAAGAGAGGAGATGCTAGTGGTCAAGCTAGATTTTGAAAAAGCTTTTGATACTATTGAACATCAGCCAATCATTGATATATTCAGAGCAAAAGGTTTTGGTGAGAAGTGGATATCTTGGATGAATATGATTTTCACATCTGCAACTTCAGTTGTAATGCTTAATGGAGTCCCTGCGAAGAAATTTTATTGCAAAAGAGGGGTCAGACAAGGTGATCCTTATTCACCTTTGATATTTGTTCTGGTAGCTGATCTGCTTCAATCCATCTTGAATAAGGCTATGAGACTGGGAATTATAACTCCCCCACTACACAGAAATTCTTGTCATGACTTCCCAATAGTGCAGTATGCTGATGACACACTGGTCCTCATGAAAGCTAATGCCAGAGATCTAATTTATCTCAAGTCACTCCTCAATACCTTTGCTTCTGCCATTGGTTTAAAAGTAAATTATGGTAAATCAATCATGGTGCCCATCAACATCACAGAAGAAAGAGTTGAAATCTTCACAAATACATTGCGATGCTCTAGAGGGCACTTCCCTTTCACATACTTGGGACTGCCCCTGGGAATTTATAAACCCACTATGGAACAATGCCTGCCTCTAGTGCAGAGAATTGCAAAAAAACTTGCTGGCCTTTCTACATTCATGACTCAAGCAGGAAGGTTGCTTTTGGTGAAATCAGTACTAGCATCTTTAACTATTTTTTTCATGTGCTGCTTGGATGTGCCTGTTACAATAAAACAACAGATCATTAAGTACTTGAGACATTGTCTGTGGAGGATCCCTGATATGGAGGATAAGAGACCTGCACTAGTGGCCTGGAAAACTGTGTGTAGACCCAAGAGTCAAGGGGATCTTGGTGTCATGGATATTTTTACACACAACAAGAGCTTGCTCATGAAGAACCTCCATAAGTTTTTTAACAGACTTGATATTCCTTGGGTAAACCTAATTTGGGAGACTTACTACAGTAATGGAAACCTACTAGGAGACAGTAGGGAGGGTTCTTTTTGGTGGAAATCTAATTTAGCTCTCATTGACCCTTACAAGGCTATTGCCAGATGCAATGTGGGAGATGGTCTTACTGCCCTGTTCTGGGATGACTGCTGGCATGATTTCATCCTGAAGCACAAATTTCACCACCTAATCACTTTTGCCAGAGACACTTCTATCACTGTAAGCCAAGTTATCCATACTGAGTATCTCCAAGATTTACTTCACCTGCCACTGACAACTCAAGCTTATGAGGAATTTCTTGAAATGGAAGATATTTGCATCTCATTAAGAAACTCAGAATATCTGCAGTTGAAAGATACATGATACTATATTTGGGGAAATGAAAGATACTCTGCAACCAAAGCTTATAAGGTGTTAATTGGTTATAAGCCAACTCCACCTCACTTCAATTGGATTTGGAAGAGCTCATGTCAACCAAAGCACAAAATTTTCTTCTGGCACCTGGTGCATGATAGAGTTAAGACTAGAAACCTGCTAAGAAGAAAGAATTTTGAGCTTGAGGATTATTATTGTGCTGTTAGGGATTGCCAGCAGGAGGAGACACTGCATCATCTTTTTTGGAGCTGCCCCTTTGCAGCACAATGTTGGGACTTCATTTGCCCTAACAGAGACAGGAATTTATCTGTGTTGGAAGCATTTCAAGACCTCAAAGACAAACTGCACCTCCCTTTTTTCATGGAGATTATTATACTGGGTTCTTGGGCTATTTGGATCTCTAGAAACAACAAAATCTTTGAGCATATTAACCCCTCTTTTCAGGGGTGGAAGCATATCTTTCTAGAGGAGCTCAAGCTATTGAAATTCAGGATGAAGAATAAATTACTGCCTCAATATTCAGTTTGGTTAGACTCAATCTTGTAAATATAGAGATAGGGTAGTTTTTTAATAGTTTCTCTTTTTTTGTTTTCTGTTTTTTTATTCTTTTTATTTTTTTGGGCTTATCTCAAGCCCTTGAGACTAGACTCTCTGCCTTGATTATTTAATTTAATAAAAGCTGCAGTGGGGTTTTACCCTACTGTTTATATTCAAAAAAAAATTTGGGCCGACTGGCTCCATCGCGTAGACGCCCCTTAGTGCACGCTTCCTTTCCTACTTGGGATATGGGTTGCGTATATCATATTCACTATTTTCACCTGGGGAGGGAATTTCTTCTGTCCTCCCATGTTCGGCGGTCGGGGCTCCTCGTTGTCTTCGCTATGCAGCCCCTTTTCCTTGTTTTCGGCATTCAACTTGCTGGCCTGTTTAAACACCCAGCATTCCCTGTTGGTGTGGTTAGCTGGTTTATCGGGGGTGCCGTGAATTTGACATGAGAGATCGAGTATGCGGTCCAAACTGGACGAGCCCGGATTGTTTCTCTTGAATGGTTTTTCTGCTGTCCGGATTTAAAGCCTCTGAATCCGGCATTAACTGTCGTGTCTTTCGCGTTGTCACCATTATTGCGACGCTTGTGTCTATTCCGTCGCGGCTTGCCGTTGCTATCCCTGGCGTCTGAATCGCCTGGGTTTATGGGTGTGATGTTGCTGCGAGCCAGCCAGCTGTCCTCGCCCGCACAGAAGTGGGTCATGAGTGTCGTGAGGGCTACCATGGACTTTGGCTTATGTTGGCTGAGATGTCGGGCAAGCCATTCGTCGCGGATGTTGTGCTTGAAGGCCGCTAAGGCTTTGGCATCCGGAAAGTCGACAATTTGGTTCTTTTTAGTTAGGAACCGAGTCCAGAATTTCCTGCCTGACTCTCCAGGCTGCAGGGTTATGTGACTTAAGTCATCAGCATCCGGTGGTCACACGTAAGTGCCCTGGAAGTTATCGAGGAATGCGTCTTCCAGATCCTCCAAACTGCCAATGGAGCTTGCTGCCAGGATATTAAGCCAATGCCTAGCCGGTCCTTTGAGCTTAAGTGGTAGGTACTTTATGGCCTATAAGTCATCGCTGCAGGCCATGTGGATGTGGAGAAGAAAATCTTCGATCCATACCACAGGGTCTGTTGTGCCATCGTATGATTCAATATTTACGGGTTTAAACCCTTCTGGGAATTCATGATCCATAAATTCATCAGTGAAGCATAGGGGGTGTGCGGCGCCTCTATGCCGGGCTACATCCCGACGTAGTTCAAATGAGTCCGGTCTATTGTATTCGGCCCGGCCGGACTTTGATTTATTCTATCCGGTGTGATGGTCATCATCAAGTCTTGTGGCGCGCCCCCGTGATCCGTAGATCGATCTTGACTGTCCTGCTTTGTTTTCCAATACTTCTCGTAGGTCCTTCGTGTAGCCCCGGGCCTTGGTGTTATCGCTTGATTGGCGGTAGGGTGCGGTCTGGACTTCGGGCTGGTAGGCCGTTTTGTCGCGACCGCGGGGTGGCCGGTCAGCCGCATCATGCGTCGGTAGTGTGGGCTTTAAAGCCTCCTCCTCGAGTTGAGGTAGCAGCCTGCGCTTTGGGTAGCTTTTGCTAGGGTGTTCGAGTCCGTATTCCTCGGCAGCCAGGACCTCGGTCCATCTGTCAGTTAGTAGATCTTGATCAGCTTGAAGCTGTTGCTGCTTCTTCTTCAGGCTTTTTGCAGTAGCTATAAGCCGGCGTTTTAAGCGCTCCTTCTCAACGGGATCCTCAGGCACGATGAATTCTTCGTTGCCAAGGCTCACATCGTCTTCGGAGAGAGGCATGTAATTATCGTCCTCTGATTCTCCATTAGTTGCCTGTTCTTTAGGGCTACCTTGCCCATCCTCTTGCTCGGCCTGCTCGAAGCCTGGCTGGGCAAGATTTTCTTCATCTTCAGCACCATCCGGATTGTTATCTCATGTGCTGGCATCACTATTTTTGTTATGGCGGGGTTAGGTCATCGATAGTGTCTATAAAGTGGGTGGTGGGCGGGGGACGAATTTCTTCGTCGTCTGCTCCCCACTCGAGCCGGACATAGTTCGGCCAAGAATCTCCTAACAAGGAAAGAGACCTTAATGAGTTTAGCATGTCACCCAAGGGCGAGTGCTGAAAAATATCCGCGGCGGTGAACTCCATGACCGGTGCCCAATCAGATTCGATAGGCATGGACACACGCAGTTCGGATCCTGTGGCCGAAGACGAGTTTGAGGGTCCGATCACGCCACTTTCACAGGCGGTGGAATCAGTGTTCAGATCCAACACCGATGAGTGTGCGGCTTCCTTGGCGGGGTCCATCCACCCGCCCTCGGAGGGCACAATCTGCTCCAGATTGATTCCTGGTGCCACCGCAGGCGCAATCTCCCGAATACTGTTCGACGGCAGATCAAAGTCATGCCCGTCTTGACCATTCGGGGTGCCTGGCATGGGCTCGAATCCGTCGAACATCAAATCTCCGTGTATGTCGGCAGTATAAAGATTCCAAACCTGACCTGAAGGCCAGGGGCGTAGCTATTGATCTGCTCCAGATGGCCAAGTGAGTTGGCCCGCAGTACTAACAACTGAATACGAAGATCTGTCCGGGGAGGAACACCTCCTCTTGGACCACATCATTGAACATGATCGAAGGAGCCATCAAGCCTTACAGCGACGACACAGTGGAACTCTCAGTCAAAGAACCAATGTTGGTGTCAAAACTGGCGGATATCGGGTAGGGGGTCCCGAACTATGCGTCTAAGGCTAATGGTAACAAGAGGCAGGGGACACGGTGTTTTACCCAGGTTCGGGCCCTCTCAATGGAGGTAATACCCTACTTCCTTCTTGATTGATCTTGATGATATGAGTATTACAAGAGTTGATCTACCACGAGATCGTAGAGGCTAAACCCTAGAAGCTAGACTATGATTATGATTGTTGTTGTCCTACGGACTAAACCCTCCGGTTTATATAGACACCGGAGGGGGATAAGGTTACACAGCGTCGGTTACAGAGAAGGAAATCTACATATCCGAATATCCAAGCTTGCCTTCCACACAAAGGAGAGTCCCATCCGGACACGAGACGAAGTCTTCAATCTTGTATCCTCATAGTCCAACAGTCCAGCCAAAGTATATAGTCCAGCTGTCCCAGGACCCCTTAATCCAGGACTCCCTCACTTGCCGCGCCACCGCTCCTCTTAGCCACCGCCGCGGTCGCTGTTGTGAGCCACCCTCACCTCCGACATCACGATCCTCCACTACAGCAGCGAGTCTCTGTCGCCGTGAGCCGCCCCGCGGCCACCTTGACCCAGCCTCCTCTATGGCTCGTCCGCCCATTAGTGGGTCACATGCATGGCCGTTCGTTCGCTAGCAGCTGCCGCAGCGACAACAAGTCGCCAAACCGGACTCCATCTGTAGTGAGCTGCTATCACTTGAACTGATCCACCCCGTCTCATCAGCAAGTCGCCCTATGGCATTCAAGTTGTCGTGAGGGCCTCTAAGTCGCCGGCGTGGCCTCGCTTTCAAGTGGCCGGTGTGACCTCACCACTGACCTACAGTGGCAAAGACCGCCCTCGCTGCTCTGAGCGGCCATGGCCTGTGGCTCCACGCCAGCCCATGGTCGCCCTCCAGTCTCCCAGGCTGCTTACACGCTGATCTGACCCACAATGGAGTGCCCTGCCTCAGCCAGCTTCTACTGTGCGTCGCTGCTATGACAAGTCGCCACTCCTGCACCCGCCCGTGTGACGCCTGGCGGTTAGATCCGCCTGTCTTAGCTAAGCTGTCACGCCACGAGCCGCTGCGATGCCTCCGTGACCCCGTGCCACCGCCGCGCGGCCTGCGTCGCCTGCAACCTCTGCCACCTTGGCTCGCTTAATCCGCCTGGGTTGACCTATTTTTCCTCTGCCGATGTGGTTGCGGGCACGACCTCAGTCCGATGGCTGCTTCCGAAGTCAACCTGGTGGTCTTAAAGCCGGATAAGCTCCGAGACGCTGCTGCTCCGCGTCTACGAGACCCAGGCCGTGGGAATCAACCATCTGCTCTTACCTTTTTCCCTGATATGAAGAATAGTCAAATCTGAAGAATCAGACGAGCACTTGCACTAGTACGTGACCAAGGCTGGTACTAATTGAGTACTATATCGTCTTAAAAACTACATCTACAGCCACGAAGGCACCTACAGATCACAGATAAAGGCAATCCACTATGGTACTAGATGCTCGTGCAAGTATTTAGAATGTTTTGTATTTTCTCCGCGGCGTCCGAAACTGCGCCTCGAGCTGTCCATCTGCTGCTACTCCAGGAACCACCTGACATCTGAAGTGAGCCGCTATCACTAGTCGTGCCACAAGTCGCCAGGTCAAGGTAGTTCAGAATTTTGGTTGCAATTTCAAAACTGTGTGGTGGCTGTGTCCAACTACCTACAAACCGCTACCCGTGGCCTAGCTGAGTCGCCCACGCTTCCGAGCACTGCCGCACTTTCTGCCTGCAAACACTTACCTGAAAAGATAATGCATACAACGGGGAAATGAAGCAACAGGAAGTCTTGCAGATGGAGGAGAAGTGCATGTACGCATGATTGGTTCAAAGACCATTATGCAAAAAGGAGCACTAGTCCTACTGCCCGGCGAGAAGGCACGCACCATCGTCAGGAGTGTGGACCACCGCCTTCACAATACATTCTACTGGTACCATCCACTATAAACACGTCGAAGATCCGACAATTCAACAGAGGCAATAAGAAAAAACCTTGATGTATATTTGGTCTAGCTATCTACACTTGGTTTGCGCTATCAGTATCATCTGACAAAAATACCAGGTGATATTCGTCCAAGATTGTTTTTACATATTATTTTTATCAAGAAAATAGTTTATCTTTGCTTTAGTTCGCAATATTGTTTATGAAGGACAATTATTCATTGCAAGAGCGATGGTCGTGTCATGGAGGTATAGCTCACACCACTATTGTCATGCGCTAGCATCTAACCATGCCATGACGCTCGACATACATATGGGCAAACCACCATTTCTACGGCCCAATTTACATCAACATGACGTGGTTGACTCGCGCGTCCGCCCCCACGGCCGACTCTCCCGTCCGCGCTGGCTTACAATACCGCGGCTGGCTCAACTGCGATTGATTTCAGCTTCATCGTGGTAATCATCAACTCCGCGCTGGATAACTACTGGCCTGACGTATCAGGTGAAATCCATCCAATATATTTTTATATTACATATTGCTTTCTTTAAAAGAGCAATTACGCTGGCTTGCAAGTTCTCTAATGCAAGGCAAGTTATCTACTGCAAAAGGGACTATTGTATCATTGAGCTGTTGAATGGCTCACACTGATTTATATTGTGGTAATATAGGAAGAAGTTGAAGCCAACTCTTTGATTCGTCATAAGACTCGGGGGCTATGATGACATGGCTTAGTAAATTTTGTCGATGTAAAGGCCATCAGAAAATTTCCGTCTCAAAATGAATAATTCCAGTTTACAATCAGGCTCAAGGGAAATCTGTCACCCACAAAGTTCAGAAGCTTTCAATATCTGGCTCAATGCCTGGTTCAAGACGAATTCATTACTCACAATTTTGAGTTCTCAGAAAAATTAAAGGGACCAAAGAGAGTCTGTTGCAAAGCACAACTCAAACATAGGTACCCTGCTTCAATGACAATTGGGGGCGGATCATATTCGAATCTAGCTTAACCCCTTTGGCGCGGCTTCCTGATCGTATTCGAATCAGAGTCGTTAAAAAAGTCTCAAGGTCATTTGGGGGCTTCCTGCTCAAACATAGGTCGTATTTGAACCAAAGAGAACATAGCTGTCGGTACCCTCTTGATCGGCACAATGCCAAACCCACTAGGGGGCTTCTTGATCGTATTCGGATCATAGCTTAACCCCTTTTGGATCCGACTTCGATCATATTCAAATCAGAGTTGCTAAAAAACTCTCAAGGTCATTTGGGGGCTTCTTGTTCAAACATAGGTCGTATTTGAACCAAAGAGAACATAGTTGTCGGTACCCTCTTGATCGGTGCAACACCAAAACCACTAGGGGACTTCCCGGTCGTATTCGAATCCTAGCTTAACCCCTTTTGTTCTGGCTTACTGATCGTATTCGAATCAGAAGCCTCACCTTTTCTTGCTGTTTGGCTCAAGTTTTTTGAAACAGTCTTTTGGGTTTGTCTTGACACTTTTTGCTCATATTTGAAGCATATATGCGTGGTTTCTACTACCCGGCTTAATGAGAGGCGACAAGTCGCCAGCATATGACAATATTAATATTTGGAAGGTTTGGCTTCTAAGATTTGGGTCATCACCCTTACTGCACATGTATCATAAACCGGCAGTATGATTCAATATCACAGGTTTGATATTGTTTATACATGATTATGTTCAGACCGGCCCTGGCTATGGACTTTAAGTCGCCGGTCTATTTTGGATTGTGCCATTTGAATTATGCGCTTATCAATCATTGGATTATTGCCTTTGTTGGATACGACGATGTAAGCCGGCAGTACGAGCCAATTCTATAGGATTTTCTCAAAGACTATAAAGCCGCCGGGTTATAAAAATTTCGGCTTACAATGAATGCGCATTAAGTCTCCGAATTTACATGTCAACTGATAAGTATTATTATTGAGGTTTTCAAAGTTGCTTTAGCGCAATGGCTATTATTTTATCAATGGATATGATTTATTCTACAACGGAAGGAACAGTCCCGAGTCGCTGCAGGCTTACGACCCGGCACTTGGGGGCTACATTATTCAGATTGAGATTATATCAAATATGCAAGTCCCATATCACTGCCAGCAAGCATCATGGCACTTGGGTCTAATGCAAAGTCATTTTTTGGCTCACTTTATTGAAGATCTGACTCATCACATTGTAATGAGCCGGCCCTTGGGGGCTACCAATTGCTCCTGTTAAAAATTCAAGGTACACGATTTAATCCATTATATTGAAAAGGTCTACTACTCAGTTGATAGAGTACAAATCTCTTAACCTTGTGGACGTGGGATCAAGCCCCATGGTGGAGATTACATCATATGATGTTATTATCAATGAATTATATACAAAAGTCCCTGCTCATTAATGCATAATGACCCGGCCCTTGGGGGCTACACTGATTGAAGTTTTTAAGAGCATAAGGCAATTACAAATCCCAGGTTGCTGCAAGCATGACAACCCGGCACTTGGGGGCTACAGGTGATATACATATAAGGGAGAAAAAAATCTTCAATTATGAGTAGACCAGATTGACCCGGCGTCACCAATAATTATGACCCGGCATAGGCAATAATTTTGACTAGGCATCATCTATTTATAACCCGACAAATTTGGTAATCATAAATTGGCAAGTTTCTACATCTTCAAGCCGACTAAATATCAGTTGAATATTGCAAGACCCATATTTTTTTCAAGTCAGAGCATTGAAGGCTGACTCAAATGGATTATTTCTTATAATATCTCTCTCCAAGAGCCAATGTCAGCAAATTGATTATGAAGCTGGCCTATTGACCCGGATTTTTCTGAAGAAGTGCTCGGATTTTTTGCATTCGTAATGTTTGAACACATCTGCTAAAGGAGATTTCCTATGAGATCATGAATACGCATCCAGGAGGAAATGACAAGGATTTAAGGATGATCAGGTGCTGGTTCAGGGAAATATTTAACCCAGAGCACAACCTATCAAGTTTGTTCTTGTGTTTATTTTATAGGATCAGTTTAACATGGATAAATCCAAATTAAACTAGGGGCTAATGTCAGGGATATACCCTGCGGTATGACCTGGCCGGAAGTATGACCCGGCCGGACTTGGCGTTTCATTGGTAACCCACCAAAGGATTGGTGATTTACGAGTCCGGCGGCTCACTGGTCTGACGACTCATAAGCCTGGCGACTCACTAATGGCCCCAACGGCGGGTCAGATAGAAGACTAGGCCCAAGGACCTGAAGGCCGACTTATGTTATGATGGGCCGGCTTAAGAGGAGAATATTCCCTTAGAAAGGAAGTAAGACTAGTATTCCACTTGTAATAGACTAATCCTAATCCTACTAGGGCTAGTCATGTAACCCGCCCCTTCAACTTATATAAGGAGGGGCAGGGCACCCCAAGAGGGACAAGCAAGAAAATAATAACTAATGCTAGAAACAACTAGAGGAGAGCCGGTTATGCGGCGTCTCCCTCATGAGCATAATGAGACTTAGCCACAAACAACATGTAGGGATTTTACGAGACGATGTTTCCCGGGGCCCGAAGTTGTCTAAATCCTTGTCTTGTGTGTTGCGTCTCTGATCCTGATCAACCCCTCTCAAGCTACCGCATAGATGCGTTGGCCTCACGACTAAGTCCTCACACTAGGACATCTGCCATGACAATTCCACGACAATGGTTGAAGGCAAAGGTTCGGGTGTAAAACTTGGGATCTTTGAGGGCACTAGTCATGGCTGGAGTGTTACTAGATAGGCTTGTTTGCAGGGACATGGCTGACTGAGGGGTGAACAATACTGGTAGCGGAAAGGGGATTTTATAGGCAGCTATGCGGGACATGCCTGCATGGTGTGGCCCCTTTCCCTTAATGGCGAAGGGTAAGCGGTGCGGCCGACCATAAATGATAGGGTTGCTACTTGTTCCATGGATAACTACGCAGGGACAGTGGGGTGAGGACGTGTCAGTCCAGACTACGCCACCTATTGATTAACAGTGGCCATGCCGGATGCCAGGGATGGGTCGAATCCTTAAGGGTTATTACGGGTTAATGGTAGTGGTGATCTAATGCTAGGACAAACTATGCCACTATGATACCATGTCATGTGGCACCCCGATCCGCATGGAGCAGGGGACCTTCGCATATCAGCCTAGGATAACACCTGATGCATGACAGGTCCATGATACAGCATTCTAGGTACAAGAATATTCATCAAATATGTGAGTATATGATTACCTCATTGATGAATACAATTATCTAGCATAGCCCTATGGCTATTTGAATGGTAGCAGAAGTCTATTCAAATGGCGGTGGAAGTCTTGGTTTGGTAGCATATCACACTGGCTGGGCTCCACAACTCACAGGACTGGCAAGATTACGGCCTAGCACGACGGAAGAAGCGAACAATTCTGGCACGACCTACAAAACAGGCATGAAACGCCAGGTCAGTACATTGAATGTACTTGCAAGACAACCAAATACATAGCATCCAAACAAACAGATGACAAAGCAAGAACCAAGCATATGTAACAATCTACTTCAACACAATTGCTACACATGGCATGATACTAACTAGAGTCATAAATCAAACTAAGCATGATCAATATCATAGCATCTACTAGCATGGAAATTACATGGCATATCAAACTTACTTCTAACATGGCAACAACAAAACATAGCATCACATCTCAATCATAGAATGGCATAATCTATCAGTTCAATCAAAACATGGCATGACATCATGAATTATGCTGAAAATAAACTACCAGTCATATCCAATGCAGACATGACATGTTAACTTTATGCTACCATCTCCTGTTCTACCATGGTTCTTTAAATGCAAATAACAACATAATACTCATGCAATGCAATCAACTTGTGCACCGAGTCTCTCGGACTCTCTTCCCAATGGGTTACCTTGTAACCAAATGGTGATCATTCAGGGATCACAAACGGAACCACTGTTGGTTCAACACTCACCGAGACCTTGTCTCGTGATCATATCAACACATCACCGTGACTTCTCACGACTATCTCATAGTCCAAGTCATCACATTATTTATTACACATTATGCATCAACTTAGTTATTTCAGGTTTATCCTCCATTTCGACCAAGACCTAATAGTGTGACCTACTACGAACTTGTGCCCATGACCGAGGATGCGGCTATCGATAGATTAAACATACACTCTACAGAAGTAGCACATTGTACCCACGCCACAGAACCCATGGCCTCGCACTCCCATTCGGGTGGACCAACGATGTTCTGACAAAAACGATCTACTGCCATGACACTCTCCCGGCCACTCTGACCAACACCCCTTTTTGGGTTTTGTCCTGGGTGGCCCAGCCTACTAGAGGCAAAACGGCCACCGTCGTTGCAAAAACAGTCCCAAACAGGGACAAAGCATGCAAAACAACTTAGGCCCACAAGGTTTATGTCCGCCTACCTGATTAGGGTAGCGCGCGCCCATAACCTTCCCTCGTTGGAGGCACCAGCGAGAGGCATGACAATAGACCCGCTAGGGCCTTCCCATACCAAGGCAAATGTTGTTGCACTGGAAAAAGCTCGATTTGGTGGCACTATGACATCCCAGTGATGATGGAGGAGGTTTTTTATTAAGTCATATTATTAACTTCTCCATCATAAATCATCAGGCGAGCATTTTTAACATGAATACAACAACTACCATGCAACATACAGATGCAGTAACAAAACATCAAGTTTCTCAAGTGACAGTGATATCATATGAAACATGGCAATATGAAGTACTAGTATTCTCATCAATGTAACAGAACCATTATATCATCAATACTACTGGCATGAAACTACACCAAACAAGGGCATGATATTATCAGCAACAACATCCAGCTAGCACGTCAACATATTTCATGAAAGCACAAGCATGCATGGTAGATAACAAAAACATATAGCATTACTGAAATAACAGCAGACGGAACAGGCAAGAAACTACTGCATCTAAACACACACACGAGGTGCAAGCAAAGTCAACGTGTAAGTCCGGGGCTCATGACAAGAGGTTGGCTTGCCTGGGGGTCGAGGAATACTCCGGGAAGAAGTGCAATCACTTTGCAGAAAAATTTGCCGGAGAACTGTTCTCTCTCAGAGGGGCTGATTTGCAGCAAGGGAAAAATGGGTATTTTAGGAATGTGCAAACATCATCAAAATAGTCCCTTGAAAAGAGCTTGTCGAACAGAGAACGTGAGCGTTGGAATAACCTCAATTGGAGTTACGGGTAAAAAGATACGGACATTTAAAGCTCAGGGACTAGTCTGTAAAAATACTTCTACAAGCAGGTTCCTGGTAGTTTAAACAGAACGTGTATTTTCTGAGAATACGTTTTCCAGAGAGGAAAATGTACTTCGGGCCGAAGAAGAGGAAAATACGCTTTTGGTGGATGAAAGCGCACTTTCTGAAATACACTTTCGTGTAGGGAAAGCACATTCCAGCCCGAGCTCGTGGCAGAATACGCCTTCGCCTGTGAATGCGTACTTACGTGAATACGTATCCACTTGAATGTTCTATGGGCCCACCCTGGTAAGCGCTGAGAGGCTGACGTACGGGGCCCGCCTCAGCTTCTTCTCTCTCCTCGTGGTATTCTTCTCCATCGCGATCGTAGTGATACACATATTAATAATATTGATGCCAAAAGATGCAAAGTTGATAATGATAGTGCAACTTATTTGAGGCACTGCCGTTTGGGTCATATTGGTGTAAAGCGCATGAAGGAACTCCATAAAGATGGATTTTTGGAATCACTTGGTTATGAATCATTTCATGCTTGTGAACCGTGCCTTATGGGCAAGATGAATAAACTCCGTTCTCCAGAACAATGGAACGAGCTAGTGACTTAGTGGAAATAATACATACCGATGTATGCAGTCCAATTAGTGTTGATGCATGTGGCGGGTATCATTATTTTCCCACCTTCACTGATAATTTAAGCAGAAATGGGTATATCTACTTAATGAAACACAAGTCTGAAACATTTGAAAAGTTCAAAGAATTTCAGAGTGAAGTGGAGAATCATCATAACAAGAAAATAAAGTTTCTACGATCTGATCGAGGAGGAGAATATTTTAGTTACATGTTTGGCCTTCATATAAAACAATGTGGAATAGTTTCACAAGCTCTCGCCACCTGGAACACCACAGCGTTATGGTGTGTCCGAAGGTCGTAACCACACTTTATTGTATATGGTGCGATCTATGATGTCTCTTACCGTTGCATTCACTTTAAAAAGGGCACCATCACAATCCATTGATACGACGCCTTATGAACTGTGGTTTGGCAAGAAACCAAAGTTGTCGTTTCTAAATGTTTGGGGCTGCGATGCTTAGGTGAAAAAGTATCAATCTGATAACCTCGAACCCAAATCGAAGAAGTGCGTCTTCATAGAATACCCAAAGGAAACTGTTGGGTACACCTTCTATCACAGATCCGAAGGCAAGATATTCGTTACTAAAAATGGATCCATTCTAGAGAAGGAGTTTCTCTCGAAAGAAGTGAGCGGGAGGAAAGTAGAACTTGATGAGGTAACTGTACCTACTCCCTTATTGGAAAGTAGTTCATCACAGAAATCAGTTCATGTGATCCCTACACCAATTAGTGAGGAAGCTGATGATAATGATCATGACTCTTCAGATCAAGTTACTACCGAACCTCGTAGGTCAACCAGA
Source organism: Triticum dicoccoides (assembly GCF_002162155.2). Classification (NCBI taxonomy): domain Eukaryota; kingdom Viridiplantae; phylum Streptophyta; class Magnoliopsida; order Poales; family Poaceae; genus Triticum; species Triticum dicoccoides. The sequence goes on from NC_041385.1 coordinate 282,713,299, forward strand.
ATAAGATCCGCACGAGAGTGGTACGGTAATCCTGTTCTGGAGGTCATGTTACTTGACCATGGCGAACCTACGAACTATGAGGAAGCGATGATGAGCCCAGATTCCATGAAATGGCTTGAAGGCCATGAAAATCTGAGATAGGATCCATGTATGAGAACAAAGTGTGGACTTTGGTGGAATTGCCCGATGATCGGCAAGCCATATAGAAAACAAATGCATCTTCAAGAGGAAGACGGACACTGATAGTAGTGTTACTATCTACAAAGCTCGACTTGTCACAAAAAGTTTTTCAACAAGTTCAAGGTGTTGAATACGATGAGATTTTCGCACTCGTATCGATGCTTAAGTCTGTCTGAATCATGTTAGCAATTGCCACATTTTATGAAATCTGGCAAATGGATGTCAAAACTGCATTCCTTAATGGATTTATTAAAGAAGAGTTGTATATGATGCAACCAGAAGGTTTGGTCAATCCAGAGGGTGCTAACAAAGTGTGCAAGCTCTAGCGATCCATTTATGGACTAGTGCAAGCCTCTCGGAGTTGGAATAAATGTTTTTGATAGTGTGCTCAAAGCATATGGTTTTATACAGACTTTTTGGAGAAGCATGTATTTACAAGAAAGTGAGCGGGAGCTCTATAGCATTTCTAATACTATATGTAGATGACATATTGTTGATTGGAAATGATATAGAAATTTTGGATAGCATAAAACGATACTTGAAAAAGAGATTTTTCAAAGAAAGACATCGGTGAAGCTGCTTACACATTGAGCATCAAGATCTATAGAGATAGATCAAGACGCTTGATAAGATCTTTCAATGAGTACATACGTTGATAAAATTTTGAAGTAGTTCAAAATGGAACAGTCAAAGAAGGAGTTCTTGCCTGTGTTGCAAGGTGTGAAATTGATTAAGACTCGTAACCTAACCATGGCAAAAAATATAAAGAGAATGAAAAGTCATTCTCTTTGCCTCAGTCATAGGTTCTATAAAGTATCCTATGCTATGTACTAGACCTATTGTGTACCTTGCTCTAAGTTTGGCAAGGGAGGACAATTTTTATCTAGGAGTAGATCACTGGACAGCGGTCAAGAATGTCCGTAGTGAGGACTAAGGAAATGTTTCTCGATTATGGAGGTGATAAAAGAGCTCGTCGTAAAGAGTTACACCGATGCAAGCTTTTTTCGCTGATCCAGACGACTCTAATTCTTAATCTGGATACATATTGAAAGTGGGAGAAATTAGCTAGAGTTGCTCCGTGCAGAGCATTGTAGACATAGAATATTTGCAAAATACATACGGTTCTGAATTTGACAGGCCTGTTGACTAAACTTCTCTCACAAGAAAAACATGATCACACCTTAGTACTCTTTGGTATTAATCACATAGTGATGTGAACTAGATTGTTGACTCTAGTAAACCCTTTGGGTGTTGATCACATGACGATGTGAACTATGGGTGTTAATCACATACAGTTGTGAATATTGGTGTTAAATCACATGGTGATGCGAACTAGATTATTGACTCTAGTGAAAATGGGAGACTGAAGGAAATATGCCCTAGAGGCAATAATAAAGTTATTATTTATTTCCTTATTTCATGATAAATGTTTATTATTCATGCTAGAATTGTATTAACCAGAACCATAATACATGTGTGAATACATAGACAAACATGGTGTCGCTAGTATGCCTCTACTTGACTAGCTCATTGATCAAAGATGGTTGAGTTCCCTAACCATGGATATGAGTTATAATTTGATCAGTGGGATCACATCATTACAAGAATTATGTGATTGACTTGACCCATTCCATTAGCTTAGCACTTGATCGTTTAGTATGTTGCTATTGCTTTCTTCATGACTTATACATGTTCCTATGACTATGAAATTATGTAACTCCCGCTTACGGGGGGAACACTTTGTGTGCTGCCAAACGTCACAACGTAACTGGGTGATTATAAAGGTGCTCTACAGGTGTCTCCGAAGGTACTTGTTGAGTAGACATATTTCGAGATTAGGATTTGTCACTCCGATTGTCGGAGAGGTATCTCTGGGCCCTCTCGGTAATGCACATCACTATAAGCCTTGCAAGCAATGTAGCTAATGAGTTAGTTACGGGATGATGCATTATGTAATGAGTAAAGAGACTTGCCGGTAACGAGATTGAACTAGGTATTGAGATACCGACGATCGAATCTCGGGCAAGTAACATACCGATGACAAAGGGAACAACATATGTTGTTATGCGGTTTGACCGATAAAGATCTTCGTAGAATATGTGGGAGCCAATATGAGCATCCAGGTTCCGCTATTGGTTATTGACCAGAGACGTGTCTCGGTCATGTCAACATAGTTCTCGAACCCGTGGGGTCCGCACGCTTAAGCTTCGATGCCGGTTATATTATGAGTTTATGTGTTTTGATGTACCAAAGGTAGTTCGGAGTCCCGGATGAGATTGGGGACATGACGAGGAGTCTTGAAATGGTCGAGACGGAAAGATCGATATATTGGATGACTATATTCGGACTTCGGAAAGGTTCCAAGTGATTCAGGTATTTTTCGGAGTACGGGAATAGAGGAGAGGCCAAAAGGAAGGAGGCCTGCGCCCCCCCTCTGGTCCGAATTGGACAAGGGGTGCAACCCCCTTTTCCTTCTCCCTCTCCCCCTCTTTCCTTCTCTCCTACTCCGGAAAGGAAAGGGGAATCCTACTAGGACTTGGGAGTCCTAGTAGGACTCCCCACCCTTGGCGAGCCCTCCTCCTAGGCCGGCCGCCTCCCCCCTTGCTCCTTTATATACGGGGGCAGGGGAGCACCTCTAGACACAACAATTGATCTCTTGGATCTCTTAGCAGTGTGCAGTGCCCCCCTCCACCATTATCCACCTCGATAAATATCGTAGCGGTGCTTAGGTGAAGCCCTGCATTGGTAGAACATCATTATCGTCACCACGCCGTCGTGCTGACGGAACTCTCCCTCAAAGCTCGGCTGGATCGGAGTTCGAGGGACGTCGTTGAGCTGAACGTGTGCTGAATTCGGAGGTGCCATGCATTCGGTACTTGATCGGTCGGATCGTGAAGACGTACGACTATCAACCGCGTTGTGCTAACGCTTCCGCTTTAGGTCTACAAGCGTACATGGACAACACTCTCCCCTCTCGTTGCTATGCATCACCATGATCTTGTGTGTGCATAGCAATTTTTTTGAAATTACTATGTTCCCCAACAGTGGTATCAGAGCCAGGTTTATGCGTAGATGTTATTTGCACGAGTAGAACACAAGTGAGTTGTGGGCGATACAAGTCATACTGCTTACCAGCATGTCATACTTTGATTCAGCGGTATTGTTGGATGAAGCGGCCCAGACCGACATTACGCGTACGCTTACACGAGACTGGTTCTATCGACGTGCTTTGCACATAAGTGGCTGGCGGGTGTCAGTTTCTCCAACTTTAGTTGAACTGAGTGTGGCTACGCCCGGTCCTTGAGAAGGTTAAAACAACACTAACTTGACGAAATATCATTGTGGTTTTTGTGCGTAGGTAAGAACAGTTCTTGCTAAGCCCGTAGCAGCCACGTAAAACTTGCAACAACAAAGTAGAGGACGTCTAACTTGTTTTTGCAGGGCATGTTGTGATGTGATATGGTCAAGACATGATGCTAAATTTTATTGTATGAGATGATCATGTTTTGTAACAAAGTTATCGGCAACTGGCAGGAGCCATATGGTTGTTGCTTTATTGTATGCAATGCAATTGCCCTGTAATTTCTTTACTTTATCACTAAGCGGTAGCGATAGTCGTAGAAGCAATAGGTGGCTAAACGACAACGATGCTACGATGAAGATCAAGGTGTCGCGCCGGTGACGATGGTGATCATGATGGTGCTTCGGAGATGGTGATCACAAGCAGTAGATGATGATGGTCATATCATATCACTTATATTGATTGCATGTGATGTTTATCCTTTATGCATCTTATTTTGCTTTGATTGACGGTAGCATTATAAGATGATCTCTCACTAAATTTGAAGGTATAAGTGCTCTCCCTGAGTATGCACCATTGTGAAAGTTCTTCGTGCTGAGACACCACGTGATGATTGGGTGTGATAGGCTCTATGTTCAAATACAACGAGTGCAAAACAGTTGCACACGCGGAATACTCAGGTTAAACTTGACGAGCCTAGCATATACAGATATGGCCTCGGAACACTGAGACCGAAAGGTCAAGCGTGAATCATATAGTAGATATGATCAACATAGTGATGTTCACCATTGAAAAGTACTCCATCTCACGTGATGATCGGACATGGTTTAGTTGATTTGGATCACGTGATCACTTAGATGATTAGAGGGATGTCTATCTAAGTGGGAGTTCTTAAGTAATATGATTAATTGAACTTTAATTTATCATGAACTTAGTCCTGATAGTATTTTGCAAATTATGTTGTAGATCAATAGCTCGCGTTGTTGCTTCCCTATGTTCTATATGTGTTCCTAGAGAAAACTAAGTTGAAAGATGATAGTAGTAATGATGCGGACTGGGTCCATGATCCGAGGTTTATCCTCATTGCTGCACAGAAGAATTATGTCCTTGATGCACCGCTAGGTGACACACCTATTGCAGGAGCAGATGCAGACGTTATGAACGTTTGGCTAGCTCAATATGATGACTACTTGATAGTTTAGTGCACCATGCTTAACGGCTTAGAATCGGGACTTCAAAGACGTTTTGAATGTCATGGACTATATGAGATGTTCCAGGAGTTGAAGTTAATATTTCAAGCGAATACCCGAGTTGAGATATATGAAGTCTCCAACAAGTTCTATAGCTAAAAGATGGAGGAGAAGTGCTCAACTAGTGAGCATGTGCTTAGATTGTCTGGGTACTACAATCGCTTGAATAGAGTGGGAGTTAATCTTCCCGATAAAATAGTGATTGACAGAGTTCTCTAGTCACCATCACCAAGTTAGTAGAACTTCGTGATGAACTATAGTATGCAAGGGATGACGAAAATGATTCCCGAGCTCTTCGTGATGTTGAAATCGATGAAGGTAGGAATCTAGAAAGAACATCAAGTGTTGATGATAGACAAGATCACTAGTTTCAAGAAAAAGGCAAAGTGAAAGAAAGGGAACTTCAAGTAGAATGGAAAGCAAGTTGTCACTTCCGTGAAGAATGTCAAAGCTAGACTAAAGCCTGAAACTGAGTGCTTCTACTGCAAAAGGAAATGGTCACTTGAAGCAGAAATACCAGGAATATTTGGTGGATAAGAAGGATGGCAAAGTGAACAAGGGTATATTTGATATACAGGTTATTGATGTGTACCTTACTAGTGTTTATAGTAGCCCCTGGGTATTTGAACTTGTTCGGTTGCTGAAAATTAGTAACTCGAAACAGGAGATACAGAATAAACAGAGACTAGTTGAGGGTGAAGTAATGATGTATGTTGGAAGTGGTTCCAAGATTGATATGATCATCATCGCACACTCCCTATACTTTCGGTATTAGTTTTAAACCTAAATACATGTTATTTGGCATTTGCATTGAGCTTTAATATGATTTGATCATGTTTATTGCAATACGGTTATTCATTTGAAGTCAGAGAATAATTGTTATTCTGTTTACATGAATAAAGGCTTCGATGGTCATGCACCCAATGAAAATAGTTTGTTGGATCTCGATCGTAGTGATACACATATTAATTATATTGATTCCAAAAGATGCAAAGTTGATAATGATAGTGCAACTTATTTGTGGCGCTGCCGTTTGGGTCATATCAGTGTAAAGCGCATGAAGAAACTCCATAAAGATGGATTTTTGGAATCACTTGGTTATGAATCATTTGATGCTTGCGAACCGTGCCTTATGGGCAAGATGACTAAAACTCCGTTCTCCAGAACAGTGGAACGAGCTAGTGACTTATTGGAAATAATACATACCGATGTATGCAGTCCAATGAGTGTTGATGCTTGTGGCGGGTATCGTTATTTTCTCACGTTCACTTATGATTTAAGAAGATATGGGTATATCTACTTAATGAAACACAAGTCTGAAACATTTGAAAAGTTCAAAGAATTTCAGAGTGAAGTGGAGAATCATCGTAACAAGAAAATAAAGTTTCTACGATCTGATCGTGGAGGAGAATATTTGAGGTACGAGTTTGGCCTTCATATAAAAGAATGTGGAATAGTTTCACAAGCTCACGCCACCTGGAACACCACAGTGTTATGGTGTGTCTGAAGGTCGTAACCACACTTTATTGGATATGGTGCGATCTATGATGTGTCTTACCAGTTTACCATTATTGTTTTGGGGTTATGCATTAGAGACAGTTGCATTCACTTTAAAAAGGGCACCATCAAAATCCGTTGAGACGATGCCTTATGAACTGTGGTTTGGCAAGAAACCAAAGTTGTCGTTTCTAAAAGTTTGGAGCTGCGATGCTTAAGTGAAAAAGTATCAATCTGATAAGCTCGAACCCAAATCGGAGAAGTGCGTCCTCATAGAATACCCAAAGGAAACTGTTGGGTACACCTTCTATCACAGATCCGAAGGCAAGATATTTGTTACTAAAAATGGATCCGTTCTAGAGAAGGAGTTTCTCTTGAAAGAACTGAGTGGGAGGAAAGTAGAACTTGATGAGGTAACTGTACTTGCTCCCTTGTTGGAAGGTAGTTCATCACAGAAATCAGTTCCTGTGATCCCTACACCAATTAGTGAGGAAGCTGATGATAATGATCATGACACTTCAGATTAAGTTACTACAAGAACCTCGTAGGTCAACCAGAATAAGATCCACACCAGAGTGGTACGGTAATCCTGTTCTGGAGGTCATGTTACTTGACCATGGCGAACCTACGAACTATGAGGAAGCGATGATGAGCCCAGATTCCGCGAAACGGCTTGAAGGCCATGAAAATCTGAGATAGGATCCTTGTATGAGAACAAAGTGTGGACTTTGGTGGAATTGCCCGATGATCGGCAAGCCATATAGAAAATAAATGGATCTTCAAGAGGAAGACGAACACTGATAATAGTGTTACTATCTACAGAGCTCGACTTGTCGCAAAAAGTTTTTCGACAAGTTCAAGGTGTTGAATACAATGAGATTTTCTCACTCGTATCGATGCTTAAGTCTGTCCGAATCATGTTAGCAATTGCCACATTTTATGAAATCTGGAAAATGGATGTAAAAATTGCATTCCTTAATGGATTTATTAAAGAAGAGTTGTATATGATGCAACCAGAAGGTTTTGTTGATCCAAAGGGTGCTAACAAAGTGTGCAAGCTCCAGCGATCCATTTATGGACTAGTGCAAGCCTCTCGTTGTTGGAATAAACATTTTGATAGTGTGATAAAAAAGCATATGGTTTTATACAGACGTTTTGGAGAAGCCTGTATTTACAAGAAAGTGAGTGGGAGCTCTATAACATTTCTAGTACTATATGTAGATGACATATTGTTGATTGGAAATGATATAGAAATTCTGGATAGCATAAAAGGATACTTGAATAAGAGATTTTTCAAAGAAAGACCTTGGATGAAGCTGCTTACACATTGAGCATCAAGATCTATAGAGATATATCAAGACGCAAGATAAGATCTTTCAATGATTACATACCTTGATAAAATTTTGAAGTAGTTCAAAATGGAACAGTCAAAGAAGGAGTTCTTGCCTGTGTTGCAAGGTGTGAAATTGATTAAGACTCGTAACCTAACCATGGCAAAAAATATAAAGAGAATGAAAAGTCATTCTCTTTGCCTCAGTCATAGGTTCTATAAAGTATGCTATGCTATGTACTAGACCTATTGTGTACCTTGCTCTAAGTTTGGCAAGGGAGGACAATTTTTATCTAGGAGTAGATCACTGGACAGCGGTCAAGAATGTCCGTAGTGAGGACTAAGGAAATGTTTCTCGATTATGGAGGTGATAAAAGAGCTCGTCGTAAAGAGTTACATCGATGCAAGCTTTTTTCACTGATCCAGATGACTCTAAGTCTCAATCTGGATACATATTGAAAGTGGGAGCAATTAGCTAGAGTAGCTCCGTGCAGAGCATTGTAGACATAGAATATTTGCAAAATACATACGGTTCTGAATGTGACATGCCCGTTGACTAAACTTCTCTCACAAGCAAAATATGATCACACCTTAGTACTCTTGGGTGTTAATCACATAGCGACGTGAACTAGATTATTGACTCTAGTAAACCCTTCGGGTGTTGATCACATGACGATATCAACTATGGGTATTAATCACATACAGTTGTGAATATTGGTGCTAAATCACATGGTGATGTGAAGTAGATTGTTGACTCTAGTGCAAGTGGGAGACTGAAGGAAATATGCCCTAGATGCGATAATAAAGTTATTATTTATTTCCTTATTTCATGATAAATGTTTATTATTCATGCTAGAATTGTATTAACCAGAAACATAATACATGTGTGAATACATAGACAAACATGGTCTCACTAGTATGCCTCTACTTGACTAGCTCATTGATCAAAGATGGTTGAGTTTCCTAACCATAGATATGATTTATCATTTGATCAGGTGGATCACATCATTAGAAGAATGATGTGATTGACTTGACCCATTCTGTTAGCTTAGCACTTGATTGTTTAGTATGTTGCTATTGCTTTCTTCATGACTTATACATGTTCCTATGACTATGAGATTATGTAACTTCCGCTTACCAGAGGAACACCTTTTGTGCTACCAAAAGTCACAACATAACTGGGTGATTATAAAGGTGCTCTACAGGTGTCTCGGAAGGTACTTGTTGAGTTGACGTATTTCGAGATTAGGATTTGTCACTCCGATTGTCGGAGAGGTATCTCTTGGCCTCTCGGTAATGCACATCACTATAAGCCTTGCAAGCAATGTAGCTAATGAGTTAGTTACGGGATGATGCATTATGTAACGAGTAAAGAGACTTGCTAGTAACGAGATTGAACTAGGTATTGAGATACCGATGATTCAATCTCGGGCAAGTAACATACCGATGACAAAGGGAACAACGTATGTTGTTATGCGGTTTGACCGATAAAGATCTTCGTAGAATATGTGGGAGCCAATATGAGCATCCATGTTCCACTATTGGTTATTGACCGGAGACGTGTCTCGGTCATGTCTACATAGTTCTCGAACCCGTAGGGTCCGCACGCTTAAAGTTCGATGACGGTCGTATTATGAGTTTATGTGTTTTGATGTACCGAAGGTAGTTTGGAGTCCCGGATGAGATCGGGGACAATGACGAGGAGTCTCGAAATGGCCGAGGCGTAAAGATCGATATATTGGACGACTATATTCGGACTTTGGAAAGGTTCCGAGTGATTCGGGCATTTTTCGGAGTACCGGAGAGTTACGGGAATTGGCCGGGGAGTATATGGGCCTTATTGGGACATACGAGAATAGAGGAGAGAGGCCAAAAGGAAGGAGGCCTGCGCCCCCCCTATGGTCCGAATTGGACAAGGGGTGCAGCCCCCTTTTCCTTCTCCCTCTCCCCATCTTTCCTTCTCTCCTACTCCGGAAAGGAAAGGGGAATCCTACTAGGACTTGGGAATCCTAGTAGGACTCCCCACCCTTGGCGCACCCTCCTCCTAGGCCAGCCGCCTCCCCCCTTGCTCCTTTATATACGGGTACATGGGAGCACCTCTAGACACAACAATTGATCTCTTGGATCTCTTAGCTGTGTGCGGTGCCCCTCTCCACCATTATCCACCTCGATAATATTGTAGCGGTGCTTAGGCGAAGCCCTGCGTTGGTAGAACATCATCATCGTCACCACGCCGTCGTGCTGACAGAACTCTCCCTCAAAGCTCGGCTGGATCGGAGTTCGAGGGACGTCATCGAGCTGAACATGTGCTGAACTCGGAGGTGCCATGCGTTCGGTACTTGATCGGTCAGATCGTGAAGATGTACGACTATCAACCGCGTTGTGCTAACGCTTCCGCTTTCGGTCTACAAGGGTACATGGACAACACTCTCCCCTCTCATTGGTATGCATCACCATGATCTTGAGTGTGCGTAGGAATTTTTTTGAAATTACTACGTTCCCGAACAGTGGTATCAGAGCCAGGTTTATGCGTAGATCTTATTTGCACGAGTAGAACACAAGTGAGTTGTTGGCGATACAAGTCATACTGCTTACCAGCATGTCATACTTTGGTTCGGTGGTATTGTTGTATGAAGCAGCCCAGACTGACATTACACATACGCTTACGCGAGACTGGTTCTACCAACGTGCTTTGCACATAGGTGGCTGGTGGGTGTCAGTTTCTCCAACTTTAGTTGAAACGAGCGTGGCTATGCCTGGTCCTTGAGAAGGTCAAAAAACACTAACTTGACGAAATATCGTTGTGGTTTTTATACATAGGTAAGAACGATTCTTGCTAAGGCCGTAGCTGCCACGTAAAACTTGCAACAACAAACTAGAGGACGTCTAACTTGTTTTGCAGGGCATGTGTGATGTGATATGGTCAATACATGATGCTAAATTTTATTGTATGAGATGATCAAGTTTTGTAACAAAGTTATCGGCAACTGGCAGGAGCCATATGGTTGTCGCTTTATTGTATGCAATGCAATTGCCCTGTAATTGCTTTACTTTATCACTAAGCGGTAGCGATAGTCGTAGAAGCAATAGGTGGCGAAACGACAATGATGCTACAATGAAGATCAAGGTGTCACACCGGTGACGATGGTGATCATGACGGTGCTTCGGAGATGGTGATCACAAGCACAAGATGATGATGGCCATATTGTATCACTTATATTGATTGCATGTGATGTTTATCCTTTATGCATCTTATTTTGCTTTCATTGACTGTAGCATTATAAGATGATCTCTCACTAAATTTCAAGGTATAAGTGCTCTCCCTGAGTATGCGCCGTTGCGAAAGTTCTTCGTGCTGAGGCACCACGTGATGATCGGGTGTGATAGGCTCTATGTTCAAATATAATGGGTGCAAAACAGTTGCACACGCGGAATACTCAGGTTAAACTTGACGAGCCTAGCATATACAGATATGGCCTCGGAACACTGAGACCGAAAGGTCGAGCGTGAATCATATAGTAGATATGATCAACATAGTGATGTTCACCATTGAAAACTACTCCATCTCACGTGATGATCGGACATGGTTTAGTTGATTTGGACCACGTGATCACTTAGATGATTAGAGGGATGTCTATCTAAGTGGGAGTTCTTAAGTAATATGGTTAATTGAACTTAAATTTATCATGAACTTAGTACGTGATAGTATTTTGCAAATTATGTTGTAGATCAATAGCTCGCGTTGTTGCTTCCCTATGTTCTATATGTGTTCCTAGAGAAAACTAAGTTGAAAGATGATAGTAGCAATGATGTGGACTGGGTCTGTGATATGATGTTTATCCTCATTGCTGCAGAGAAGAATTATGTCCTTGATGCACCGCTTGGTGACAGACCTATTGCAGGAGAAGATGCACACATTGTGAACATTTGGCTAGCTCAATATGATGACTACTTGATAGTTTGGTGCACCATGCATAACTGCTTAGAATCGGGACTTCGAAGACATTTTGAATGTCATGGACCATATGAGATGTTCCAGGAGTTGAAGTGAATATTTCAAGCAAATACCCGAGTTGAGAGATATGAAGTCTCCAACAAGTTCTATAGCTAAAAGATGGAGGAGAATTGCTCAACTAGTGAGCATGTGCTTAGATTGTGTGGGTACTACAATCGCTTGAATCAAGTGGGAGTTAATCTTCCAAATAAAATAGTGATTGACAGAGTTCTCTAGTGACCATCACCAAGTTAGTAGAACTTTGTGATGAACTATAGTATGCAAGGGATGACGAAAACGATTCCCGAGCTCTTCGTGATGTTGAAATCAACGAAGGTAGAAATCAAGAAAGAACATCAAGTGTTGATGATTGACAAGATCACTAGTTTCAAGAAAAAGGCAAAGGGAAAGAAAGGGAACTTCAAGTAGAATGGCAAGCAAGTTGTCACTTCTGTGAAGAAGCCCAAACCTAGACTAAAGCCTGAAACTGGGTGCTTCTACTGGAAAAGGAAATGGTCACCGGAAGCGGAAATACCATGAATATTTGGTGGATAAGAAGGATGTCAAAGTGAACAAGGGTATATTTGATATACAGGTTATTGATGTGTACCTTACTAGTGTTTATAGTAGCCCCTGGGTATTTGATACTTGTTTGGTTGCTAAAAATTAGTAAGTCGAAACAGGAGATACCGAATAAACAGAGACTAGTTGAGGGTGAAGTGACGATGTATGTTGGAAGTGGTTCCAAGATTGATATGATCATCATCGCACACTCCCTATACTTTCGGGATTAGTGCTAAACCTAAATAAATGTTATTTGGCGTTTGCGTTGAGCATGAATATGATTTGATCATGTTTATTGCAATATGGTTATTCATTTGAAGTCAGAGAATAATTGTTATTCTGTTTACATGAATAAAGCCTTCGATGGTCATACACCCAATGAAAATAGTTTGTTGGATCTCGATCCTAGTGATACACATATTAATAATATTGATGCCAAAAGATGCAAAGTTGATAATGCTAGTGCAACTTATTTTGTGGCACTGCCGTTTGGGTCATATCGGCGTAAAGCGCATGAAGAAACTCCATAAAGATAGATTTTTGGAATCACTTGGTTATGAATTATTTGATGCTTGCAAACTGTGCCTTATGGCAAGATGACTAAAACTCCATTCTCTGGAATAATGTAACGAGCTAGTGACTTATTGGAAATAATACATACCGATGTATGCAGTCCAATGAGTGTTGATGCTTTTGGCGGGTATCGTTATCTTCTGACCTTCACTAATGATTTAAGAAGATATGGGTATATCTACTTAATGAAACACAAGTCTGAAACATTTTAAAAGTTCAAAGAATTTCAGAGTGAAGTGGAGAATCATCGTAACAAGAAAATAAAGTTTCTACGATCTGTCGTGGAGGAGAATATTTGAGTTACGAGTTTGGCCTTCATATAAAACAATGTGGAATAGTTTCACAAGCTCACGCCACCTGGAACACCATAGCGTTATGGTGTGTGCGAACGTTGTAATCACACTTTATTGGATATGGTGCGATCTATGATGTCTCTTACCGATTTACCACTATCGTTTTGGGGTTATGCATTAGAGAAAGTTGCATTCACTTTAAAAAGGGCACCATCAAAATCCATTGAGACGACGCCTTATGAACTGTGGTTTGGCAAGAAACCAAAGTTGTCGTTTCTAAAAGTTTGGGGCTGTGATGCTTATGTGAAAAAGTATCAATCTGATAAGCTCTAACCCAAATCGGAGAAGTGCGTCTTCATAGAATACCCAAAGGAAACTGTTGGGTACACCTTCTATCATAGATCCGAAGGCAAGATATTCGTTACTAAAAATGGATCCTTTCTAGAGAAGGAGTTTCTCTCGATAGAAGTGAGTGGGAGGAAAGTAGAACTTGATGAGGTAACTGTACCTGCTCCCTTGTTGGAAGGTAGTTCGTCACAGAAATCAGTTCCTGTGATCCCTACACCAATTAGTGAGGAAGCTGATGATAATGATCATGACACTTCAGATCAAGTTACTACCGAACCTCCTAGGTCAACCAGAATAAGATACACATCAGAGTGGTACCGTAATCCTGTTCTGGAGGTCATGTTACTTGACCATGGCGAACCTACGAACTATGAGGAAGTGATGATGATCCCAGATTCTGTGAAACGGCTTGAAGGCCATGAAAATCTGAGATAGGATCCATGTATGAGAACAAGTTTGGACTTTGGTGGAATTGCCCGATGATCGGCAAGCCATATAGAAAATAAATGGATCTTCAAGAGGAAGACGGACACTGATAGTAGTGTTACTATCTACAAAGCTCGATTTGTCGCAAAAAGTTTTTCGACAAGTTCAAGGTGTTGAATACGATGAGATTTTCTCACTCGTATCGATGCTTAAGTTTGTCCGAATCATGTTAGCAATTGCCACATTTTATGAAATCTGGCAAATGGATGTCAAAATTGCATTCCTTAATGAATTTATTAAAGAAGAGTTGTATATGATGCAACCAGAAGGTTTTGTTAATCCAAAGGGTGCTAACAAAGTGTGCAAGCTCCAGCGATCCATTTATGGACTGGTACAAGCCTCTCGGAGTTGGAATGAACGTTTTGATAGTGTGATAAAAGCATATGGTTTTATACAGACTTTTTGGAGACGCCTGTATTTACAAGAAAGTGAGTGGGAGCTCTATAGCATTTCTATTACTATATGTAGATGACACATTGTTGATTGGAAATGATATAGAAATTCTGGATAGCATTATAGGATACTTGAATAAGAGATTTTTCAAAGAAATACCTCGGTGAAGCTGCTTACACATTGAGCATCAATATCTATAGAGATAGATCAAGACGCTTGATAAGATCTTTCAATGAGTACATACCTTGATAAAATGGAACAGTCAAAGAAGGATTTCTTGCTTGTGTTGCAAGGTGTGAAATTGAGTAAGACTCGTAACCTGACCATGGCAGAAAATATAAAGAGATTGAAAAGTCATTCCCTATGCCTCAGTCATAGCTTCTATAAAGTATTCTATGCTGTGTACCAGACCTATTGTATACCTTGCTCTGAGTTTGGCAAGGGAGTAAAATTTTGATCTTGGAGTAGATCGCTGGACAGCGGTCAAGAAATATCCTTAGTGAGGACTAAGGAAATGTTTCTCGAATATGGAGGTGATAAAAGAGCTCGTCGTAAAGAGTTACATCGATGCAAGCTTTTCTCACTGATCCAGATGACTCTAAGTCTCAATCTGGATACATATTGAAAGTGGGAGCAATTAGCTAGAGTAGCTCCGTGCAGAGCATTGTAGACATAGAATATTTGCAAAATACATACGGTTCTGAATGTGACAGTGAAGGAAATATGCCCTAGAGGCAATAATAAAGTTATTATTTATTTCCTCATATCATAATAAATGTTTATGATTCATGCTAGAATTGTATTACCCGGAAACATAATACATGTGTGAATACATTGACAAACATAGTGTCACCAGTATGCCTCTACTTGACTAGCTCGTGAATCAAAGATGGTTAAGTTTCCTAACCATAGACATGAGTTGTCATTTGATTAACGGGATCACATCATTAGGAGAACGATGTGATTGACTTGACCCATTCCATTAGCTTAGCACTTGATAGTTTAGTATGTTGCTATTGCTTTCTTCATGACTTATACATGTTCCTATGACTATGAGATTATGTAACTCCGGCTTACCGGAGGAACACTTTGTGTGCTACCAAACATCACAACGTAACTGGGTGATTATAAAGGTGCTCTACAGGTGTCTCCAAAGGTACTTGTTGGGTTGACGTATTTCGAGATTAGGATTTATCACTCCGATTGTCGAAGAGGTATCTTTGGGCCCTCTCGGTAATGCACATCACTATAAGCCTTGCCAGCAATGTAGCTAATGAGTTAGTTATAGGATGATGCATTATGTAACGAGTAAAGAGACTTGTCGGTAACGAGATTGAACTAGGTATTGAGATACCGACGATCGAATCTCGGGCAAGTAACATACCGATGACAAAGGGAACAACATATGCTGTTATGCAGTTTCACCGATAAAGATCTCCGTAGAATATGTAGGAGCCAATATGTGCATCCAGGTTCCGCTATTGGTTATTGTCCGGAGACGTGTCTCGGTCATGTCTACATAGGTCTCGAATCCATAGGGTCTGCACGCTTAAAGTTAGATGACAATTATGTTATGAGTTTATGAATTTTGATGTATCGAAGGTTGTTCGGAGTCCCGGATGTGATCACGGACATGACGAGGAGTCTCGAAATGGTCGAGACATGAAGATCGATATATTGGACGACTATATTTGGACATTGAAAAGGTTGCGGGTGAGATTGGGACAATACCGGAGCTCCGGGAGGTTATCGGAACCCCCCGGGAGGTATATGGGCCTTAATGGGCCTTAGTGGAAAGGAGGGGAAAGGAGAAAGGGAGGGGGCGCCCTCCAAGCCCAATCTGAATTGGGAGGGGGCCCGGCCAACGTTTCCTTCCTCCCTCCTGCCTCTTCCTTCCATCTCCCTCTCCCAATAGGAAAGGGAGGAGTCCTACTCCCGGTGGGAGTAGGAATCCCCCATAGGGCACGCCTCCCCCCTTGGCTAGCCCCCTCCTCCACTCCTTTATATACGGGAGAGGGGGGCACCCCATAGATACAACAATTGATCATTGATCTCTTAGCCGTGTGCGGTTCCCCCCTCAAGCATAGTCCTCCTTGATAATATCGTAGCGGTGCTTAGGCGAAGCCCTGCGATGGTAGAACATCATCATCGTCACCACATCGTCATGCTGACGGAACTCTCGCTCGACACTCGACTGGATCGGAGTTAGAGGGACGTCATCGAGCTGAACGTGTGCAATAACTAGGAGGTGCCGTGCTTTTGGTGCTTGATCGGTCGGGCCATGAAGACGTATGACTACATCAACCGCGTTGTGCTAACGCTTCCGCTTACGGTCTACGAGGGTACATAGACAACACTCTCCCCTCTCGTTGCTATGCATCACCATGATCTTGCGTGTGCGTAGGAATTTTTTTGAAATTACTATGTTCCGCAACAGTGGTATCAGAGCCTAGGTTTTATGCGTTGATGTTATATGCACGAGTAGAACACAAGTGATTTGTGGGCGATACAAGTCATACTACTTACCAGCATGTCATACTTTGGTTCGGCGCTATTGTTGAATGAAGCGGCCCGGACCGACATTACGCGTACGCTTACGCGAGACTGGTTCTACCAACGTGCTTTGCACACAGGTGGCTAGTGGGTGTCAGTTTCTCCGACTTTAGTTGAACCGAGTGTGGCTACGCCCGTTCCTTGAGAAGGTTAAAACAACACTAACTTGACGAACTATCGTTGTGGTTTTGATGCGTAGGTAAGAACGGTTCTTGCTCAGCCCGCAACAACCACGTAAAACATGCAACAACAAAGTAGAGGACGTGTAACTTGTTTTTGCAGGGCATGTTGTGATGTGATATGGTCAAGACGTGATGCTATATTTTATTGTATGAGATGATCATGTTTTGTAACTGAGTTATCGGCAACTGGCAGGATCCATATGGTTGTCGCTTTATTGTATGCAATGCAATCGCCCTGTAATTGCTTTACTTTATCACTAAGAGGTAGCGATAATTGTAGAAGCAATAGTTGGCGATATGACAATGATGCTACGATGGAGATCAAGGTGTCGCGCCGGTGACGATGGTGATCATGACGGTGCTTCGGAGATGGAGATCACAAGCACAAGATGATGATGGCCATATCATATCACTTATATTGATTACATGTGATGTTTATCTTTTATGCATCTTATCTTGCTTTGATTGACAGTAGCATTATGAGATGATCTCTCAATAAATTTCAAGATAAAAGTGTTCTCCCTGAGTATGCACCGTTGCCAAAGTTCGTCGTGCCCAGACACCATGATGCGGAGCATCCTACGGTCATCACCAGGTCAAGAGTCCATTTGGCAAGTGACACGTGCGACCTCTACTTCTCATACATAAAGGTGAATCTTCTCCTTTACACGTGCTCACTTGACCCCTCCGAAGATGGTGTCGGTGTCAAAACCGATGGATCTTGGGTAGGAGGTCCCGATTTGTGCGTCTTAGGCTAATGGTAATAGGAGGCAAGGAACACAATGTTTACCCAGGTTAGGGCCCTCTCGATGGAGGTAAACCCCTACTTCCTTCTTGATTGATATTGATGATATGAGTAGTACAAGAGTTGATCTACCATGAGATCGTAGAGGCTAAACCCTAGAAGCTAGCCTATGATGGTTATGATTGTGATCGTCCCTCTAAGGACCAAACTCTCCGGTTTATATAGACACCAGAGAGGGCTAGGGTTTACATGGAGTCAGTTACAAGGAAGGAAATATAATATCCGGATCGCCAAACTTGTCTTCCACGCAAAGGAGAGTCCCATCCGGACATGTGATAGAGTTTTGAGTCTTGTATCTTCACGCCCCAACAGTCCGGACAAAGTATATAGTCCGGCTGTTCGGATACCCTATAATCCAGGACTCCCTTAGTAGCCCATGAACCAGGCTTCAATGACGATGAGTCCGGCACGCAGTTTTGTCTTCGGCATTGCAAGGTGGGTTCCATCTCTGAATACTCCAAAGTATTTATCGAACACTTAGACCGTGTCCGTATCTGCAAGATGATCTTCACATACCACCGTAAAGAGGATGAAATTTAACAAAATATAACCTGCTGACAACTTTAGACAAAGTGACATGATACTATGGTCGAGTTATTATTCGAACCGTTTTCCCACAACCAGCCTCAGCGCATATTGCGAGGCGGTTTCCTCTGCATGTCTTGCCGAAGCAGAGATCGTGTCCCCTTATTGCGGGATTCTCATCAATACGGGTACGGGTAACCCAAACGCACCGCTAATTACGGCGAGTGGAGAACGAGCAGGTTCTACTAGGCAAGTGGGGAGGCGCCAAAGCTTTACCACCCCTATAAAGAGATAAGATCTCTCCTTCTCTACCCACTCCTTTTCCCCCTAGTAGTCCATCCCCCTCTGCTCGAGCCCTAGCGCCCAAGCACTCTTCTTCTCCACCGAAGAGAGGTTCTCCGAAGATGTACGGATCTGGAGCAGGAGGCAAATGGATGGCCTCTACCGTCCAGGAGAAGGATATCAAGAGGCTCCGAGAGGCCGGGTACCAAGCCAAGAAGATCGGCCACCGTCTTCCGCCAGCGGGACAGATCGTCCCTACTCCGGAGTCCCACGAGAGGGTCGTGTTTCTTCCTCATTTTGTCCGTGGGCTCGGGTTTCCCCTCCACCCATTCGTTCGCGGTATTATGTATTATTCCGGGATTGACTTTCATGATCTGTCTCCCAATTCTCATCTCAACATCTCGATGTTCATCGTCGTGTGTGAGGCTTTTCTTCGAATTTCGCCTCACTTCGGCCTATGGCTGAATATTTTCAATGTGAAGCCCAAGGTGGTGAGTGGCGAGCATGCCAAGTGCGGCGGCACCATGGTGAGCAAGATGCCCAAGGTTATATGGCCGACGGGCGCCTTCAATGACTCCGTCAAGGAGTGGCAGCAGCAGTGGTTCTATATCATTGAACCGCGCGGCAAAAAGTGGGCTCCGACTCCTGAGTTCAGATCTGGAGCCCCACTACAGCTCACGTCCTGGCCCAAGAAGGGCCTGAACTTGTCCTCGTCCAATGAGCTGTCACTGCTCCAGACGCGCGTCCAGAGCGTGGTCGACAAGGATGTCAAACTCGTCGACGTAGTCCAGGTGATGTTAGTTCGCCTAGTTCTCCCTTGCCAACGTCGAGCCTGCAATTTGTGGGAATGCGACCCAACCGAGCACCAGACCCTTCGGGTGCTCTATGATTCCTCCCACAAGGATATCTGGAAGGTGCTCTTTTAGTCCAGCAAATCATGGCCGGGCTCCGCCGAGGACCGTGGGTATCAATTATCCCATTCTGCAAGTTCAGTAAGTTACTGCTATTCTCTTGTCCATCCATGCTTCAGTTGGCATGTCCTGAGGGAGGTGCTTTTATCATGTCTTACAATAATCCCATGGATGGACGAAAATGGTGGAGTGGATACACTGTCCTGCCCCACTGCTGGAGGAACCGGCCGGACCTCTTCTGACGAAGATGCTGGTCCCAGCGCCCTATGAGGCACCGAAGAAAGAGGCCCCTAAGAAGGTCAAGAAGACCCAGAGCAGCCTCCGTCGTCGTGATGCTTCGGACACAAAATCCGAAGACTCCAGCGACCGTCCCTCCTCTGAAGACGAAGAGGAGGAGGAAGAAGATGAGTCCCCCATAGGGGGGGGGGAAGAAAAGGACGGCCTCCTCATCCCTGGAGGCCGAATCGCCAAAGAGGGCGAAAGGCTCCCTTCCAGAGGCGTCTACCACGGCCGCCGATAGCAGCCCGGAATGGGATCCCAGGGTCCAACCCCTGGTGAAATCGTAAGTATACGAAATCTATACGCGCCTACGCGCTCGAGGTTATTAGGACGTAGTAGTTTTAGCTGTCGCCACATTTTGTGTAGCCCGACAAGGTCCCGCGCCGGACAGTCCTGAACGGAGGATTCGCTGAGCTCGGATGCTTTGGCGAGCGAGACGCCTCCAGAGGCCCCTTCCCGAAAGCCTAGGCGCGACACCGAGGTGTCGTCTCAGTGGGACCTGGACCAGGGAGGCATATCTCTGGGGCCGGACACACGGGAGCAGCGGCCCACAAGCGTGTCGACGGCGGGGGCGATCTTGGGTTCGAACCACAGCCGGACACGGTCCTGGAGACCTTTAAAGCTCCAGGACCGGGCGAGCAGCCACCTTTGACGGCGGGAGGCTTGCCTACTCTGCCAGCAGCCTCTGTCCAAGCAGAGCTATCGGGCGACCTATCGACAACCCTAAGGAGCGCGTCTCTCGTCGATGAACATCGGACCCTCATGGGTGCGGTGATTGAAAAGATTCAGTCCACCGAGAGCAGACCGAATGAGTCCTGCCTTGGCCTTATAAAGGCCTTTTAGGTATATTTTTGCAAACCTTTGGGAGATTGTCACAGTATGAGTAGTAGCCCCTGATGCACTATCTGGCCAAAGAGAGAGACAAAGCCGGATAGGGAATCCACTTTTGCAGGAGCCTCCGTTAATGATGTATAACCCTTTGTTTGAAAACAGGCGTCTGCAGAGACGACCGCCGCTCATGATGCGGAGGTGTCCGGACTGAAGCAGAGTCTGGAACGGGCCGAAGAGGAACTTGGCCGTGTGAAGAAGCAATTGGAGGACAAGCAAGGTATGTTGAAACTTTGTCCTAAATTCGGCACGAATGAGTAATTGTGCCTGATGAAAAGTATTTGTCTTGTATGCTCTAGGAGCGAGTACCGAATTTGAGGCACTGAAGAAGGATGTAGCCGAAGCCAATGAGAAGGCTGCCGCCGAACAGGCTCTTCGTGAGAAACACGAGGCGAGGGTCATCGAAGCTGAGCAAGAGCTCTAGGAGGCTGTGAAGAGGAGTGAGGCCTCGGAGTAGAGTTTAGCAGGGAAAGAATCCGAACTCGCCCGAGCTCACCAAGCCGTGGAGGATGCTCGGGAAGAAGGCCGAGGTGCTTTGAAGGATATTTAGGAGGCATGGAAGGTTGCGGCTGGTAAGGCCTTTTGTACTCAAAGCCATTTTATTTTTGCATAGTAATAGGGGCGCTAAGCGACGAGCTAAATTCTTGTTCCTCCAGGTGTGTGTGCGGACCTGCCGTGCAGCATATCGGATGCTGCCCAATTCTACCTTACCGAGGAGAAGAAGTCTGCGGAGAAGGATTTCTGGTCGCAGTATTTGGCGCCGAATTATCTGGTGCCCTTTATCGGTCAGCTGAAGAAGCTGGTCGAACTGCACCAGGCGGCCGAACTAGCCATGAAGGACTTGGTTGTCCGACTGTGGCCCGCGGAGCCAATTCCAAGCAGCTACTTCGGGCTCGTGAAGCCGATTATTGGCGCCTGCCCTCGACTTAATGTCATTAACCGATCGGTATGTATAGAGGGTGCACGCATGGCATTTGCCCGTGCGAAGGTGCTTTGGGGGAAGCTTGATGCTGAGAAGCTGATGACTGAGGGGCCGCCGGAGGGTAAGGAGCATCGCAAGCCCGAGTTGTACTATGAAGGTGTACTAAAGGGAGCCCGCCTTGTGGCGGATAAATGTACCAAAGACATTATATTTCCCTGAAGGCAGTCGTGCCGTCCTTTGTAATGTGGGATAATGGCACTTTTATTGTTAAGTGCCTGTTTTGTTTGAACGTTTGCTCTTCCTGTGTGGCTGTTTAGTGTATGTAAATCCTGAGAGTTGGCCAGTCGTCGGCTTCTGCCCCCACGTAAAAAGTACGGGGTGTTCGGGACATACGTGAACACTCTTTATCCCATGGTTGGGTCCTTTTAAGGAGGTGTTCCTCACCACGAACAAGGCAATCTGACTATAGGGCTTTATCACTCTCACTTAGCCATAGGAATTCGAGTATGGTGGGTGCAACCCCTAGTGTTCGGAAGGCCGAACTAGGGGCTCTATCGGCGCCTGATCGGAAGACCGATCTGTCGCACTCTGCATTTATAATGGCATTATTCGGAATAAATCTCTAAGGATTTTACAACCTCTCGAACAGCTGACCAGCTCTCGCTGTATCATGACAGTTAGTTTTCGGCTTTCTCTACTGAGGTGCTCGTCCGGAAGAACCGGGACACAATCGCAGTAGTTCTCCCAGCGCTAGCTTAGCCGATGGGGCGGAACGTAAGGTACCAAAACATGGGAGCCGGGCAAACCCAACTAATGACCCAAGACATGATTCGGAGCTGATGCATATAGTGCTATAAGTTCGGGGTGCGGAGCGGCTGAAAAGGTGGTCGGACTTTATTGCCGTACTATGAAGCCCCTGGCATAATCGGGCATAACACAAGGCGTGGGTGCCCTTTTTGACAAAGAGGCGTCGATGAGAAACGACGGCCGGTAAGTGTTATTTAAGTCTACGCATTGTAGTAAAATGACATGTCTATGCATATGAGTTTGGTGTATGCTTATGAAAAGGAGTATTTTTGGCGGAACCTGTCATGGCCGTACTGGAGGAGGCTGTGGGTGGATCAGAGGTGTATCCGGCCTGCCTGCCTTGTGCATCCAATCTTATTCCGCGTCGCCAGTCCTGTTCTGCGCCAAAGTTAGTCCGTAAAGACAAATGCTTAAAGGCAGCTGCATATACCATTGTGGTTGGACCGCGGGTGCCTGAGCGTAGCTTGGCTGAACCTTGCCATAAAGTAGTGCGGATTCCTCAATAGGTGTCCGTGTGTTTGGCTGCCAAATCAAAATTTGATAGACAGGCGCGACTCGCTATTCCGGCGGCGGTATGATTTCCAATCTAAGGGCGGGGCTCGACCTTGCCCATAACTGTGACTATGTCACGCGGGACTGGCCTGATGTTCTGCCTCGTTGAATCTAGCCAACGTGGTTCATCCTTGTAGTATGTGGTAATTACTATATAAGGGGATAATGCCGAAGACTTATTCTTCGGTGTGGTATTTGTTTGGTGATCCAAAGACAACCATTAGTATGGTGGGTCAGTTAAAACTTGGCCTTTGCACCTTGCATCTTTGAGGAGATGTTATCGATGGTTGTATGCCTCTGGGGGCTCGTGTAAAATGGAGCCCCCAGGCTATTGGGTAGATAGTGAGTGCAATAGAATTGCTATGGCTGGTGTTGTCCGGATGGTCAATGTGATTAGAGACGATCGGCCATATTTTTGTACTGTGAGGGGATCGTCCTCACCATGTTTAACTGGTCCTTTGTTGTTCGGGACCTCCCTTCATTGTTTCCGGCGCAAGATCGGCCGTTTTGTTTGGAAGATCCTGAATTCTCTATTGGTATGCTTGGCCGTCCTTCTGGGGGTACCATAAATTTCACATGGTAGATCGAGTATGATGCCTGGGCCGGATGGGCCTGAGCTGTTCTTTTTCCGCTGACCGGACTAGGGACCGCTGAATTCGGCACCAACTTCCCTGACTTGACGTTTATGATGATTGCGCCGAGGCTTGAGGATGCCTCCTCGAGTATCCTTCGTATTGTCTAGGACCGTAATGGTATGCTGACATCGTTGTATGTGCCTTAGGTTCTGCTTCTTAGGTTGAGGTAGCGAATTATACCGTGTGTGCCCTTTGTCGGGGCGATCGGGTCCGTATTCCTCGGTGGCCAGGACCTTAGTCCATCAGTCCACGAGCAAATCTTGGTCAGCTTTGAGCTGCTATTGCTTCCTTTGCAGGCTCCTTGCAGTGGCCATGAGTCGTCGCTTGAAACGAACTTGTTCCACGAGATCCTCACGCACGCCAAATTCAGCATCGCCGAGGCTTACCTCGTCTTCGGAGGGGGCATATAGTTATTCCTCTCCAAGTATCCTACCATGGCCCATCCGGTCTACTTGAAGGCAAGCTGATCAGGGTTGTTTTCGTCTTTGGCACTACCCGGATTGTCTTCATCTCCTGTGCCATTATTTATGTGGCGAGGCTTGGAGCGGCGTTGACGACGTCCATGCTTAGCTTTCTTCCCTGAGGGGTTATCCTCCATTGCCTCATCGCCATTGGTTTTCTTTGGATTGTCCACCATGTATATATTGTACGAGGAGGTGGTTGTCCACAGCCCTTTGAGCGGTGGTTCCTGTTCTACTCCTGCATTGTCGTCCATACCGTCGATGTCTTCGGAGTCGAAGTCAAGCATGTCGGTTAAGTCCTCGACCATGGCAATGAAGTGGGTGGTGGGTGGGCAACGAATTCCTTCGTCGCCCGCTTCCCACTCGAGCCGGACATAGTTCGGCCAAGAGTCTCCTGACCAGGAGAGAGACTTTAATGAGTTCAGAACGTCGCCAAAGGGCGAGTGCTGGAAGATATCCGCTGCGGTGAACTCCATTACAGGAGCCCAACCAGGTTCGACGGGCTCAGGAGCACGCGGACTGGAACCTCCAGCCGGATACGAATCCGAGGGTCCGGTGTCACAGGCTTCTTTGGGGGCGAGGCCTGTGTTCGGCTCTACCGCCGATGAGTGTGCGGCCTGCGAGGCGGGGTCCATCCACCCGTCCTTAGGCAACGCGGTCTGCTCTGGATTTCGGTCCGGGGCTACCGTAGGGGAGACATCCCGAGCGTTGTCTGACAGCAGGTCTAAGCCATGCTCATCGTGACTGTCCGGCGCTCCTGGCCCAAGCCCGAATCCGTTGAAGATCAAGTCTCCGCGGACATCAGCCGTGTAGTTCAGGTTTCCAAACCTGACCTGGTGGCCAGGGGCGTAGCTGTCAATCTGCTCCAGTTGGCCAAGCGAATTGGTCCGGAATGTGAGGCCGCCGAACACAAAGACCCGTCCGGGGAGAAAAATCTCACCCTGGACCGTGTTGTTGACGATTGGAGGAGCCATCAAGCCTTGCAGCGATGACACAGAGGAACTCTCAATGAAAGCACCAATGTCGGTGTCAAAACCGGCGGATCTCGGGTAGGGGGTCCCGATCTGTGCGTCTTAGGCTAATGGTAACAGGAGGCAAGGAACACAATGTTTACCCAGGTTCGGGCCCTCTCGATGGAGGTAAAACCCTAGTTTCTGCTTGATTGATATTGATGATATTAGTAGTACAAGAGTTGATCTACCACGAGATCGTAGAGGCTAAACCCTAGAAGCTAGCCTACGATGGTTATGATTGTGATCGTCCCTCTAAGGACCAAACTCTCCGGTGTATATAGACACCAGAGAGGGCTAGGGTTTACATGAAGTCGGTTACAAGGAAGGAAATATAATATCTGGATCGCCAAGCTTGTCTTCCACGCAAAGGAGAGTCCCATCCGGACACGGGACGGAGTCTTGAGTCTTGTATCTTCACACCCCAACAGTTCGGACAAAGTATATAGTCCGGCTGTCCGGATACCCCATAATCCAGGACTCCCTCAAATGGTATACTACTTAACACTGCTCCCGTGTGCATGAACAGGTATTGTCGGAGCTTCACGGTTGTCGAGGAGGAGTGCAAGTGCCAAGGAACAACTACACCATCCGCGAAGGAAGCCTGGAGGCGACGACGGAAGAAGATGATGCTGCTGAAGCTACAGCGGCCGGACATCCGGCGCCTGTGCAGTCGCCCACGAACTGCACCAACAGAAGGCCAAAGCATTAGCAGCCGGACATCCGGCCCGTGTGCCCGAACATTCGGCGCCACGCCACAACCCGGACATCCGGCATCGCCCCCGGAAATCCGGCGTGAGGCACCCGAAGCCCGAAGGCCACCCCGCTCGGGCCGGACATCCGGCCAACCGTCCCGGACATCCGGTGTCTCACGAGAACCCGGACATCCAGCCCCTAGCCCGGACATCCGGCGCCTGCCTGCGCGCAGAGTCGGGCCAAAGGCCCATGTATCCCTTTCCCACTTACCCCTTCATGGCTAAGACTATATATACTCCTCCCCCTCCTCCTAGTTAGGGTTAGAAAAGTGATAGCTCATTTTTATGTGAGCTTTGCTCCTACCACTCCTCCTCCTCCTCCTCCTCCTCCTCGAGAGAGAGAGACCACTACTCCATTGGAGGCCAAGACCTCCATCTAGGAGAAGATCCTGCGGGTTATCATCAAGACCCCCTCGTGGGAAGATCTGTCTAGGATATCATCAAGACCTCCTCTTGGAGATGAACCTTACCTTGTATCTTCTCCTTTGTTTTTCATGTACCTTGTGATCTTATGTGTTTTATTGTCTAGTGGATGTGTGGTTGGACTTGTTCTTGAGTGTTTCCCCTTGTGATTTCTCCCCGTTCTTCCCTGTGTTCTTCGTGCTCTTCGAGGGATCCCACTCCAAACGTGAAAGATCGGCCAACACCGGGTTAGCACCGTATCATATGGTATCATGAGCCACGTTTATCACGTATTTGGAGTCCCTCCCATCGTTTTCTAGCTTGATTTTGTTAATTTCATCCTAAATCCGAAAATCCCCACCAAAAATAGCCCCTAAATTTTTTGGTGATTTGTTGGTTTGATGATGTTTTGTTGATTTTGATCCATGGATTTGCTTGGTTTCAAGTGGATCTAGCATCTCCCCAAGTTTCCCCACCTTCCATCCACGAAATCTCTCCAATTTTGCGACCGAAATCATCAATTTCCGCCCCAAATCGAGTTTCAAAGTCCAAATCACGATCTGGAATCGTCGGGCCGGACATCCGGGCCCCCAGCCGGACATCTGATCCCTGGAGTGCAAAATCGCGGCTCTCTGGATAGTCATCCCCCGGACATCCGGCTCCAACACCCGGATGTCCGCCCCCTGGGAAATCAGCCTCCCGTGTTTCACCGTTTTGACCATAACTTTCACATCCGGAGTCCGATTTTCGCGTTCTTTAGCTCGTTGAGTAGCTATTGACATCCCTCATCCATCTAGATAAGTTTCAAAACCATTTGACTCCATCAAATGTTCGAAAATCTGGCAAGTTTGCCTAAGCCCTCCACCACATAATCCGCAAAGCCAACACCGACTTCCGCAACCTAACCCATTTTGTTCCATATAGCTTTAATGGTTGCTTGAGTAGTGATTCGAGTCTCCTAAGGTGTTTCGGCTACTTAGGGACGGTTGCTTATTCATCGACCACCACCGCCACTCCCGCATAATCTTGCCCACCATACCCTTCCACCAACCCAACTTAACCCAATTGTTGTTTGAGCTTGTTCGAGTTGTGGCTTGTGTCTCCTAAGGTGTTTCGGCTACTTAGGGACAGCAACTTCAACTTTGACACGTGTATAGCCATCACTCCACTTCCGCATTGCCAAGTGCAAACCACCACTGCTTTTCTGCTACCATTATTTGACACTTGACTTTGCAAATTTTGAGTTTGCGGTTTTCGTTTCCTAGGGTGTTTCGGCTAACTAGGAACGGGTCGACTTCGGCAACACCGCCTCTCATCATCACCAAGGACGGTAACCTCGACAACACCATTGTATATTACCCTTGCAATTGCATTGTTAACCCCTAGCCCATTTTGCGTTACTTGCCTATCGAGACTAGCCATTTCAGTATTGCCGGCAATGTGGCTTGTGCACATTAGTGATCATACTTCCCATAGCATACATACCATATTATCGTGGTGCATATATTGGTATCATATCTTCTGTCACAAGTTTGTTCTCGCATATACACAATTGCTATCTTGGTTTGTGCATTGTGCAAAAGTGGCCATACAAAAAAAGAAAAGAAAAGAAAGGTTTTAAGAAAAAGAAAGAGAGCAAAGAAGCTTGTAAGCAATTGCCATAGCATCATACCACATTGCATATAAGATTGTCATATCCGATCATCTTGGATCACCTTGATAGAAACACCGGGAACCATACATACATAGCATACTTGGGATAGAAAGTTTATCCATTTTGCATCTTATAGGTTGTGCACAAGTGTCGTATTTGCCTATTGAGCAATCGTGTTAGCGTCTCTCTTCAGTTGTGCAAAACGAGCATTTCCGTGGATTCCACATTTTGTGCTCATTCCTTGGTTGCATGACCCTATTTATCTATCCGTGTGTGTGTTTCCGTGTGCCATTCTTTGCTATTGGTCTACTTATTTCACTTGCGAATTTGTGAATCTCTTTCAACATTATTGACTCTTGCTAACATTTTGTATCAAATTTTTGTGCCACTATCCTCACCGAGCTCTACCATAAGCTTTACTTGATAGGTGTGAGTGAACAAGTCCGGTACCAATTCCACTATTCTTTCATTTCACATTGAGTGAAACGGGATACATCCTCAACTTCGGGAAACGACAACTTGGTATTGTTTATCTCATTTCCTACTCACGTTTGCTCGAGTCTTGTGATGGATAGGCAAGGCATTTCACCTTCGGTCTAAAACAATAATGACGAGTTCGATGCCATGAAAAACAACTCCGACGCCAAGATGCAAGCTCAAATGGAGGAGATCAAAGCCCTCATCAAGTCCTACAAGCGATCTTCCTCATCTTCGAGAAGACGCTCAAGAGCACATCCTTCCGAGCTACCATCTCCGACAAGATCACATCGGCATCAACACCATCACCATCAAGACGTGAAGGTCAAGAGCTCGACACCAACAAACGCTCAACGACTTCACCATCTCCCTTGGCATCTTCGCCAAGCGACTTCAAGGCATCTTCACCTACGGACATACGACATCTTCGCCAACAAGCACCTCAAGACTACGCTCAAGGGAAGCTCCCCAAGCTCAAGTCCGCGACTTCCACGAGCTACTACGACCTCGACACCGACAATGAGATTCCTTTCTATGGGACTCAAGAACCCGAGGAGTATCTCGAGTGGGAGCGTTTGATGGACGACTACCTCAAGCTACATCAAGTTTGTCCCAAAGATCAAGTGAAGTGCGCCACAAGAAACTTCCACGACTACGCATCGGCATGGTGGCTTCACACACCTTCGGGGTACTACGACATGAGTTGGCCCAAGATGAAGAGAGCTTTGCAGCGAGAGTTCATGCCTCCAACCTACGTGGAACAACTTCGACACCAATTGGAGAACACCATCCAAGGATCCAAGTCCATCGACACGTGCTTCAAGGAGATGAAGATTGCCTTGCGACGAGCCGGCGTGGACGACCCCATTTCGATGAAGTTCCATTTCATGATGGGATTGGACAACAACATCTCCAAGACTATCTTCCTCGAGAACTACAAGTCCATCAACGACTACTACATTGGTGCTCTCAAGGCGGAACAAGAACTCATAAAGGCCAAGGCTTCTCCACCCAAAGCACACTTCGCAGCGACTAAGCTCTATGACAAGC
This sequence comes from Triticum dicoccoides, assembly GCF_002162155.2. Classification (NCBI taxonomy): domain Eukaryota; kingdom Viridiplantae; phylum Streptophyta; class Magnoliopsida; order Poales; family Poaceae; genus Triticum; species Triticum dicoccoides. The sequence goes on from NC_041385.1 coordinate 282,742,658, forward strand.
ATGAGGCTAGTACCACCACGATGTCCAAGGCCGACGAGCTCCAAGAAGATGCTCCCAACTTCGACTTCACCGCCTTCCCTCTTTGTGGCATTGATGATGCCGAGTCTACCTTGACTATTTTTCAAGACGGTGCGGCCACGAGTACGACTACGGAGACCTTCAAGGACCAAGCTTTGGAGGCGAGCGACTAGGTGGCGAGCAAGGATGATGCTTTCATCTTAGGAGGCGAAAGTGATGATGTGCCATCTTCGGCCTTCATCCATGGCGACGGCGACGAGATGATCGAGCATAGGATTTTCCCTTCGGTCATGGAGCAGAGTGATGATGTGCCATCTTCGGCCTTCATCCACGAGGACAACAACGAGATGGTTGAGCATGGGATTCACCCTTCGACCACATCGACGTATGATGACTTGAGTGACTTGTGCCACCTTGAGAGTGAGAGTGACTTCACCGCTAGCCCCATATAGGATGTGTTGCCACAAATCCCATGTGAGGAGAGCCACAACACCCACCACTTGAGTGAGATGAGTGACTCCACCATATGCGAGTTTGAGTGCACCTATTTTGAGGGAGTGATTGAACCACCACATAGAGAGAGTGTGATAGTTGATAGGTCTCGTGAGGCCATTTGCATTTTTAACAACTTGACCTCTACTTCTATTTTCTCTTCTCATTTGGTGCTAGGTCCCATTTATGATGACGCGCCGATACTCGACCACTTTGTTCTCCCTTTGGAAAAGACAATGGCCATGGTGGAATAAGATGCACCCCCACATGGTTCTATCAAGATGATGATATTAACCACCATTTGGTCTTTCCCACCTCACCTACACCACTAGAGTGGAATGACAAAGGTAACATAGGTGAAGGTGATGCTCTAGTCCCACTAGTGGACATTCTTCACATTGATTGCTTCCATGATGTTGATCCACCTAGTACCATGCTTCATGCTAGTATGATTTCCCCATGTGATGATTTTCCCATTTATGTTGAGTATGATGATTCTCATATGGAGTCTATTTGTTGTGATGCCATGTTACATAGGATTTCTTGTGACAATTATTTAGGTCACATAATGTTTGATAATCCGCTTGACTTGTCATATGCTATGTATGAGATCAACCATATGTCTTATTTGCAATCTCTTCATAGTGACTATGCATTTGCCATTAAAATAAACCCAATTTTCACATATGCCATAGATGACAAGCCCATGGTTATTGGCATTTGTTTTTCTTGTGATGATATTGATATGCTCCCTTTGCATCATTTATCTCATATGCCATGCCATGACCACCTAGCTTCGGATATGCATTGTTTTGGATGTTGCCCATTTTCTCCATATGATGTTTCCAATGTTGTAGTTTCCACATGCATGTTAGGAGAATTTTATCCATCCCATCCATTGCATGATCCCAATAATTGTATGCACCATATGCTCCCCATGAATAAACATGCTATTGATGTGCCATAGAATTGCATTCTCAATTTGTATCCCCATCATGTCATACACAATAACTATTTTTTCATGATGGATGACATGTTCTTATACCATGCATCAAATTTCTTTGAGCATTTCTTATCTTGTGCTAACTCACATGTGCACATACACATCATGATGGATGATGTGTACATTTACCATGCGCACAATTTCTTTGGTTTGTGTCTCTTTTGTGTAGGTACCCATGAATACTTGTCAACCTCGCAATCCCACGAGTTGACAAAACAAGCTCTAGAGAGCAATGATGACTTGTCTTTCCCACCGCTCTCTTCGTGCAAACACTTCGCGCATTTCTTCTACATGTCCCTCACATGGTTATGGCTTATTGTCCATTATATATCATTTTCTCATCTTGCCATGTTCACTTTGCATGATATGCAAATTACTATGCCCTTGCCATGCATTTGTGACCCATGCTTTGCATTACACATGTTGATTGACTCTAGCACTTGTATGTGTATTTGCAAGCTTGGTGGACACATTTCTTGTTATTGCCATGTTCCATTTATGACCCATTCCTATGATGATACTATTATCTTGCTTTGTGTTCGTGCTTGCGATATGTCATGTGCATTACCTATGCCTATTATTTTCTCACATGACATGATTGCCATGATTTATTCTAGTGTGTTGCATCTTCGCTCCACTAGTTTGCACGACTTGATTACTATGCTTGCTTATGTTGCATCACCAATGACTCATACTTGCTCATTTCATGCGGTTGATGACAACCATCTATATGCTTTGCACATGATTCATATTGCTTCTTGTCATATATCTCCATGTGTTTCCTCTCTCATGCTAGATGACTTTCCTTGTATTTAGTGCAAGAATGCTTATATTCCAGTTCATGAGATTGCCCCATAGCATTCTCACATATATTTGGAGATTTTGACATATTTCTTGTGAAGCATGCGTGTCTTACCTCTTTGCACCATATGCCTAGTGCCACGAATATAGCCATTGTTGCATCATATTATTCTTGCGCTTGTTCTTCTAATGGTTATGTGCAAGAGAAGATAACCATCATGATGGATCATGTGTTTATCTACCATGCGCATACATTCTTTGTTTTGTTTTGTGCATGTGTAGGATACTTGGACTTCCTGTAGACTTCCACTTCACGTGAGTTGACCATTCGAGCTATTGAGAGCATGCCTCTTACATTCTACCACGACTCGCTTCTACACCACATTTCCTACCACTTCGGCATTGTGAAGAATGCACAAGGTCATGCCTTCCAGGTGACATCTTTCTTGAGCTTGGATATTGTGGATCATACTACTTGTGTAGCTTGCACCATGAGAGTTGTTGATCATCTTAGACCACTTGGTTGCGCACATGTTAGAGATCTTTCTTCGACTTGTCATTTTCACAATTCCATGCCTCATGACATATATACTATGTGTGTTGCATCCAATTCTTGGACTACTTGCTACTATTATATGTTTGGTTGCAACAATGTCACTTCTTCACTTATGCCATGTCCCATTGCTTGTTACATGCTTGACTTGATTGCCTCACACATGATGAACAATTGCTCTTTCTATTGTGTTGAGTGCCACACTATATTCACTACACCGTATGCACGTAATGCTTAGATTGTCTTGCACTTGTCCCATGTGTTTAGACACTTCATTTTATTTGGTGTTGTGAATACTTCTTATGCCTACCATAGACCTTTGATTGAGTGCTTGATGCTTGTTTGCTATGACCTTGAGGTAAATGCTTATTCTCTTGTCACACATATTTGCATCCCTACCTCACATTTACATGCTTGTTTCCATGATGACCTTGATTTTGCTCAATCCATATGCTTACATGTCATGTCACAATCCTTTGTCGCATCCTATGCTATGCTTGATGAGGACACTTGTTTGGTGAATCACCTCTTGAATGCTTGGTATTGCACTAACACTAACCACATTTGTTTTTCCAAGTGTTTGTTCTATTTCCTCCTTTTGAAGGAATCACAAAACGGTGTGACATTGGCGAGTGCCCATTTCGAGCTACTAGACGATGAGTGCTTGGTGATCGACCACTTCGACACAGCACCGCCACCTCTTTCCCATGGTGATTTGGTTTTCGATCCGAGGTTGGATCTTTCCCAAGGGGCAGGCGATGATGCGGAGCATCCTACGGTCATCACCATGTCAAGAGTCCATTTGTCAAGTGCCACGTGCGACCTCTACTTCTCATACATAAAGGTGAATCTTCTCCTTTACACGTGCTCACTTGACCCCTTCGAGGATGGTATACTACTTGACACTTCTCCCATGTGCATGCATAGTTATTGTTGGAGCTTCACGGATGTCGAGGAGGTGTGCAAGCGCCAAGGAACAACTACACCATCCACGAGGGAAGCCTAGAAGTGACGACGGAAGAAGACGATGTTGCTGAAGCTACAGCGGCCGGACATCCGGGCCAAGGGCCGGACATCTGGCGCCTGTGCAGTTGCCCATGAAATGCTCCAACAGAAGGCCAAAGCATCAGCGGCGGACATCCGGCCCGTGTGCCCGGACATCTGGCGCCATGCCATAGCCCGGACATCCAGCACCGCCCCCGGAAATCCAGCGTGAGGCACCCGAAGCCCGAAGTCCACCCCGCTCGGGCCGGACATCCAGCCAACCACCTCGGACATCTGGTGTCTCACGAGAACCCGGGCATCCGGCGCCTGCCTGCATGCAGAGTCGGGCCAAAGGCCCATGTATCCCTTTCCCACATACCCCTTCGTGGCTAAGACTATATATACTCCTCCCTCTCCTCCTAGTTAGGGTTAGCAAAGTGATAGCTCATTTTTATGTGAGCTTTGCTCCTACCACTCCTCCTCTTGAGAGAGAGAGAGAGAGAGAGAGAGAGAGAGAGAGACCACTACTCCATTGGAGGCCAAGACCTCCATCTAGGAGAAGATCCTGCGGGATATCATCAAGACCCCCTCGTGGAAAGATCCGTCTAGGATATCATCAAGACCTCCTCTTGGAGATGAACATTACCTTGTATCTTTCCCTTTGTGGTTCATGTACCTTGTGATCTTGTGTGTTTGATTGTCTAGTGGATGTGTGATTGGACTCATTCTTGAGTGTTTCCCCTTGTGATTTCTCTCCGTTCTTCCCCGTGTTCTTCGTGCTCTTCGAGGGATCCCACTCCAAACGTGAAAGATCGGGCTACACCGGGTTAGCCCCGTATCACACCACGTGATGATCGGGTGTGATAAGCTCTACGTCCATCTACAACGGGTGCAAGCCAGTTTTGCACACGCAGAATACTCAGGTTAAACTTGACGAGCCTAGCATATGCAGATATGGCCTCGGAACACTGAGACCGAAAGGTTGAGCGTGAATCATATAGTAGATATGATCAACATAGTGATGTTCACCGTTGAAAACTACTCCATTTCACGTGATGATCGGTTATGGTTTAGTTGATTTGGATCACGTGATCACTTAGATGATTAGAGGGATGTCTATCTAAGTGGGAGTTCTTAAGTAATATGGTTAATTGAACTTAAATTTATCATGAACTTAGTACGTGATATTATTTTGCTTGTCTATGTTTGTTGTTGATAGATGGCTCGTGCTGTTGTTTCGTTAAATTTTAATGCGTTATTTGAGAAAGCAAAGTTGAAAGATGATGGTAGCAATTACACGAACTGGGTCCGTAACTTGAGGATTATCCTCATTGCTGTACAGAAGAATTACGTCCTGGAAGCACCGCTAGGTGCCAAACCTGCTGCAGGAGCAACACCAGATGTTATGAATGTTTGGAAGAGCAAAGCTGATGACTACTCGATAGTTCAGTGTGCCATGCTTTATGGCTTAGAACCGGGACTTCAACGACGTTTCGAACGTCATGGAGCATATGAGATGTTCCAGGAGTTGAAGTTAATATTTCAAGAAAATGCTCGGATTGAGAGATATGAAGTCTCCAATAAGTTCTACAGCTGCAAGATGGAGGAGAATAGTTCTGTCAGTGAGCATATACTCAAAATGTCTGGGTATAACAATCACTTCATTCAACCAGGAGTTAATCTTCTAGATGATAGCGTCATTGACAGAATTCTTCAATCACTGCCACCAAGCTACAAGAGCTTCGTGATGAACTATAATATGCAAGGGATGGATAAGACTATTCCCGAGCTCTTCGCAATGCTAAAGGCGGCGGAGGTACAAATCAAGAAGGAGCATCAAGTGTTGAAGAGGTACAAATCAAGAAGGACCACCAGTTTCAAGAAAAAGGGCAAAGGGAAAAAGAAGGGGAACTTCAAGAAGAATAGCAAACAAGTTGCCACTCAAGAGAAGAAACCCAAGTCTGGACATAAGCCTGAGACTGAATGCTTCTACTCCAAGAAGACTGGTCACTGGAAGCGGAACTGCCCCATGTATTTGGCGGATAAGAAGGATGGCAAGGTGAACAAAGGTATATGTGATATACATGTTATTGATGTGTACCTTACCAGAGCTCGCAGTAGCACATGGGTAATTGGTACTGGTTCTGTTGCTAACATTTGCAACTCGAAACAGAGACTATGGATTAAGAGGACATTGGCTAAGGACGAGGTGACGATGCACGTGGGAAATGATTCCAAAGTCGATGTGATCGCCGTCAACATGCTACCTCTACATCTACCTTCGGGGTTAGTTTTAGACCTAAATAATTGTTATTTGGTGCCAGCGTTGAGCATGAACATTATATCTGGATCTTGTTTGATGCGAGACGGTTATTCATTTAAATCTGAGAATAATGGTTGTTCTATTTATATGAGTAATATCTTTTATGGTCGTGCACCCTTAAAGAGTGGTCTATTTTTTATGAATCTCGATAGTAGTGATACACATAGTCATAATGTTGAAGCCAAAAGATGCAGAGTTGATAATGATAGTGCAACTTATTTGTGGCACTGCCATTTAGGTCATATTGGTGTAAAGAGCATGAAGAAACTCCATACTGATGGACTTTTGGAATCACTTGATTATGAATCACTTGGTACTATGGAGCGAGCAACTGATTTGTTGGAAATCATACATACTGATGTATCTGGTCCAATGAATATTGAGGCTCACGGCGGGTATCGTTATTTTCTCACCTTCATAGATGATTTGAGCAGATATGGGTATATCTACTTAATGAAACATAAGTCTGAAACATTTGAAAAGTTCAAAGAATTTCAGAGTGAAGTTGAAAATCATCGTAACAAGAAAATAAAGTTTCTACGATCTGATCGTGGAGAAGAATATTTGAGTTACGAGTTTGGTTTACATTTGAAGCAATGCGGAATAGTTTCGCAACTCACGCCACCCGGAACACCACAGCGTAATGGTGTGTCCGAACATCGTAATTGTACTTTACTAGATATGGTGCGATCTATGATGTCTCTTACTGATTCACCGCTATTGTTTTGGGGTTATGCTTTAGAGACGGCCACATTCACGTTAAATAGGTCACCATCAAAATCCGTTAAGACGACGCCTTATGAACTGTGGTTTGGCAAGAAACCAAAGTTGTCGTTTCTTAAAGTTTGGGGCTGCGATGCTTATGTTAAAAAGCTTCAACCCGATAAGCTCGAACCCAAATCAGAGAAATGTGTCTTCATAGGATATCCAAAGGAAACTGTTGGGTACACCTTCTATCACAGATCCGAAGGCAAGACATTTGTTGCCAATAATGGATCCTTTCTAGAGAAGGAGTTTCTCTCGAAAGAAGTGAGTGGGAGGAAAGTAGAACTTGATGAGGTAACTGTACCTGCTCCTTTATTGGAAAATAGTTCATCATAGAAACCGGTTCCTGTGACGACTACACCAATAAGTGAGGAAGCTAATGATGTTGATCATGAAACTTCAGATCAAGTTACTATAGAACCTCGTAGGTCAACCAGAGTAAGATCCACACCAGAGTGGTACGGTAATCCTATTCTGGAGGTCATGTTACTTGACCATGGCGAACCTACGAACTATGAGGAAGCGATGATGAGCCCAGATTCCGCAAAATGGCTTGAGGCCATGAAATCTGAGATGGGATCCATGTATGAGAACAAAGTGTGGAATTTGGTTGACTTGCCCGATGATCGGCAAGCCATCGAGAATAAATGGATCTTCAAGAAGAAGATTGACGCTGATGGTAATATTAATGTCTACAAAGCTCGACTTGTTGCGATAGGTTTTCGACAAGTTCAAGGGGTTGACTACGATGAGACTTTCTCACCCGTAGCGATGCTTAAGTATGTCCGAATCATGTTAGCAATTGCCGCATTTTATGATTATGAAATTTGGCAAATGGATGTCAAAACTGCATTCCTGAATGGATTTCTGGAAGAAGAGTTGTATATGATGCAACCAGAAGGTTTTGTCGATCCAAAGGATGCTAACAAAGTGTGCAAGCTCTAGCGATCCATTTTGGACCGGTGCAAGCCTCTTGGAGTTGGAATAAACGTTTTGATATTGTGATCAAAGCATATGGTTTTATACAAACTTTTGGAGAAGCCTGTATTTACAAGAAAGTGAGTGGGAGCTCTGTAGCATTTCTAATATTATATGTGGACGACATATTATTGATTGGAAATGATATAGAATTTCTGGATAGCATAAAAGGATACTTGAATAAAAGTTTTTCAATGAAAGACCTTGGTGAAGCTGCTTACATATTGGGCATCAAGATCTATAGAGATAGGTCAAGACGCTTAATTGGACTTTCACAAAGTACATACCTTGATAAAGTTTTGAAAAAGTTCAAAATGTATCAAGCAAAGAAAGGGTCCTTGCCTGTAATACAAGGTGTGAAATCGAGTCAGACTCAATGCCCGACCACTGCAGAAGATAGAGAGAGAATGAAATAAGTTCCCTATGTTTCAGCCATAGGCTCTATCATGTATGCAATGTGGTGTACCAGACCTGATGTGTGCCTTGCTATTAGTTTAGCAGGGAGGTACCAAAGTAATCCAGGAGTGGATCACTGGACAGCGGTCAAGAACATCCTGAAATACCTGAAAAGGACTAAGGATATGTTTCTTGTTTATGGAGGTGACTAAGAGCTAGTCATAAATGGTTACGTCCATGCAAGCTTTGACACTGATCCGGACAATTCTAAATCGCAAACCGAATACGTGTTTATATTGATCGGTGGAGCTATCAGTTGGTGCAGTTCCAAAGAAAGCGTCGTGGCGGGATCTACATGTGAAGCGGAGTACATAGCTTGCTATGAGGTCTGTCGTGGATCATCTTTGGCCATGGGGACCAAGGCCGACAGTTATTTTGGATTAGTGCAACAATTCCTTGGTGATGTGTCGCATATCGATGCTGTGCAGAGATCGGCGTGCATAGAGGGTGCGCGGATGGCTCTTGCCCCTGTTAAAACATACTGGGCAGGGATGGAAACCACCGCTATTGCAACACAGGGTCCAGCGGAAGGCCAGACCCGGGCGAGCACTATTTTCAAGAAGTCCTAGAAGGCGCCCGTTTAATAGAGGCTCAGTGCTCGAAGAGTGCCATGTTCGATTGACATGTATCTCAATTGTAAAAACAATGCTATTTTGATTATAAAGGCTGTGTTTATACTTTTGCTCGAAAGTATTATAGTGCCTCCTGTGCTGCCGTTTATGTATGTATATAACCTGAAAGTTTACAGTCGTCGGCTTCAGCCCCCACGCATATAATGCGGGGGTGTTCGAGAAAACGTGTAGTCACACTTGATCCAACGTCTTGGTCCGTTAAGGAGGTGGCAGTGCGGCGAACCAGGCAATTGGACTATATAGCTTGAACACTTTCGCTTAGCCATAGGAGTTTGACAGTAGGGCTACTATATAGCCCCTGGTAATTCCACGTTCATCTGAATATGGTGCGCGTACGTACATGATCGGGAAACTGGTCCTTCGTTAATGCAGAGGAATCGCGAAGGTTCCGCTGAGTCATCAAGTGGTTGACCAGTCTCATGTTGTATCATGACAGTCAGTTTTTAGCTTTCTCTACTGAGGTGCTCATCCAGATGAACCAGGGCACAATCGCAGTAGTTCTCCCGGTGCCGCCTTAGCCGATAGAGCGGAATGTAAGGTAGCAAAACACGGGAGTTGGGCAAACCCAACATTTGACCAAAGACATGATTCAGAGCTGATGCATATAAGGCCAAACTCGTGACGCTGAACACTCCCTAAGGTATTCGGACTTTACAACATATACTGGGCTGAATAACGCCCTTGATAATAAGCCCTAAGTTTCCAGGTATCTGCATTAGTCTGGTGTGACAAAAATGCCAACAACGCCAGTATCCCTTCCGGTTGTGTTAAGTGTCCGGAGGGGAAAAAGCAACAAGATACATTAAAAATGTTTGCGGAGGGTCTTAATCTAAAGAGAAACCTTTGAGAGGGGCCCTGCTGCACGTCTGCGCCTTTATCTCCGTTGTGCTGTATCCTGGAAGAGCGTAGCACGATGATCATCTGTAAAAAAGGAAAAACCCAGGTGAAAGACTTCGTGCGAAGAATTGGTTAATCTGAATGAACCATGAGAATGTGATATGTTATTGTATTAATAGGGTCGAGCCGAACTATGGGCTTGGTTTTTGCGAGCAGCCCCTAGCACCACTTATGGGGGTATCCCCAGCTCAGGTTTATCTGGGCTGTTACATCTGGTGGAGAGCCAGACTTGTCTAACTGTGTCCCTGGTCTTGACGACCGACCGTTTATTTGGGTTGGAGGGGCCGCTCAGTGTTCGGCTAACTATGATGACGCCATGTGGACCGGGCATCTTAAGTTTAAGATAGGCTTAGTGCGGTACTGCATTAAAATGAGCGAAGGCCGTTCTTCTGAGTAGTGCGTGATAGACGCTTCAGAATGGAGCGATGTCGAAGATTAGTTCTTCGCTTCTGAAGTGGTCGGGAGAGCCGAATACAACCTCTAGTACTAGAGAGCCCGTGCAGCGGGCCTTGATGCATGGTATCACTCCTTTAAAGGTAGTGTTGCTTTGGCTGATTCTTGACGGGTCTATCCCCATTTTGCGGATAGTGTCCTGATATATCAGGTTAAGACTACTACCGCTGTCCATAAGGACTCGAGTGAGATGGTATCCATCAATTATTGGGTCGAGCACCAAGGCAGCCGAACCTCCATGCCAGATACTAGTCAGGTGATCCCTACGATCGAAAGTGATAGGGTAGGCCGACCAGGGATTGAATTTGGGGGCGACGGGGTCCACAGAGTATACGTCTCGGAGTGCGCGTTTGCGCCTTTTCTTTGGAATGTGAGACCATGGTGCCCGAATTCTTCCTGTCGCGGTCACGGGGTGGTTGGTCCGGCTTATCGGTCGTTTTTGGCTGAATGGGATCTATGGCCTCGTCGTCGAATTCGGGCAGCAGCTTACGCTTTGGATAGCTCTTTGTGTGGCGATCGGCACCGTATTTATCTTCAGTGTCGAGCACTTTGGTCCACCTGCGGTTAAGCGTATCCTGTGCGGCTTTGAGCCTTTGCTAATGCTACTTTAGGCTCCTCACGGTGGAAATAAGCCTTCTGTGGAGGTTCTCTTGTTCCAAGTGTTTATCTGGGATGATGAGTGCATCATCGTCCGGATTGTTCTCCTTTCTAGAGATAGGTTGGTTAATTTTACCCTCGGGATCGGCCTCATCTGACATCGGCTCCGGACTATGTTCACCGTCCCCCGGCTCATCCTGCTCCATCGCTAGGTCCATGGGGTCGTCGTTTCCTTTGGAGTCGACCAGGGTATAATTCTTTCTTGCGCTGTTGTCGCTGTTTTTACTGTGGCGGGATTTAGAGCGGCGCCTACGGCGTCACTTTGGTGGCTTATCGAGGGGATTATCCTTCGATGCATCATAGCCATCGCCTTCTTTTGGCATGTCCACCATATATATATATATATATATATATATATATATATATATATATATATTATATGATGAGGTGGCTGTCCAGCACCCTATAGGCGGTGGTTCCTGTTCTTCTCAAGCATCATTGTCCATACAGTTGATGTCTTCGGAGTTGAAGTCAAGCACGTCGGTTAAGTCATCGACAGTGGCTATTAAGTGCACTACAAAAAAAAGACACATCCGAGACATTTTGGGCCGAACGATTTTTTTTCTGTCATACATATGACACTTCTATGACGATAATTATGACAAAACCCGGTATCATCATATATGTGGTAGGCTCCTACGTCTATGACAAAAAATCATGACAGAAAATGGGCTTTTCGTCCTGGGCGGGCCGGAGACGCAGCTGCATGACATTCTTTGGGCTGTCCATGACGGAAAAAACCGTGGTAGAAGGGAGGGGTAGGAAAATTTCGGGGAGTTGCCGGTTACGGTGGGAGGTCGGGGGCCGAGCGAAGCGCATTTCTCTCGTACACGTGCGAGGCGTTGGCTCTAACTGAACCCGAGCGAGGCGTTGGGATCTAACTGAACCCGAGCGATTGCACTGCAGGCTACGCGTTACTGAACCCGAGCGATCGATCGATGGCTGTTAACTGAACCCGATGGAGCGATTCCTTCACTACTGCTACTAACTGAAGCCGATCGATGCTGCCTCTGGGATGAACAGTGAGTGTTGCGAGGGGGGGGGTTCGATGAACAGTGAGCGGTGGCGTTGCCTCTGGATGAACAAGAACCTGTGGTGTGGAGGGCTGGATGAACAATAGACGGTGGAGCGGTGGCTGTGGAGGGGTGGTTGAACAGGACCCTGTGGTGTGGAGGGTTGGATGAACAGTAGACGGTGGAGGGGTGCCCGTGGAGGGGTGGTTGAACAGTAGCCGGTGGAGTAGCGCGCGATGAAGGCTAGATGAACAGGAGCCCGTGGAGGCTGGAGGAGGTCGACGGTAGCCCGTGGAGGCTGGAGGAGGTCAACGGTGGAGATGAATAATATCCCGTGGAATCCCGTTTTGCAGTATGCCACACCCCTCCGGATGAACATGACCCCCATTTCGAACGTAGCGCTCCAACACAAGTCCTTTTCGTCCGTTTTGCGGTACGCCACACCCCTCCCGATCAGCAGGACCCCTGTTTCGACTGTAGGAGGTCTGTTTCCTCCGTTTTGCGGTACGCCACACCCCTCCCGATCAACAGGACCCCCGTTTCGACCGTAGGAGGTCCGTTTCCTTCGTTTTGCGGTACGCCAGACCCCTCCCGATGAACAGGATCCCGTTTCGAACGTGGCCAGTCAAACACAAGGCCGTTTCCTCCGTTGTGTGGTACGCCAGGCCTCGTTTCCATCGCCTGTTCCGTCCAAGCCCTCCCGATGAACACTACCACGCATTCCGTTCCAACCCAGCCGGTTGTCTCCCACGCGTTCCGTTGCCTCCCGATGAACACGACGCATTCCGTTGCCTCCCCATGAACACGATCCATTTCGTTGCCTCCCCATGAACACGACGACGACGTTGTTTCTCCGTTCCGACCCAGCCATGTACGTATGCGCGAGTAGGCATTCGAGACCCTGCCCGTATGTACGTATGTGGCCGTATTTTCTTTCTTGCACCCTCGCCGTTGTATGTATGTGTACATGCTATGTGCGCGCCTCTACAACGACACGTGCGTGCCTCTACAACTACCAGTATGTACGTACACGTTCGCGACTAGGTGGGTCCCGATTGTCAGGCACTCCTTGCCTGCGAAGATGTAGCTGGTGGGTCCCAGCAGTCAGGGGGGCGAATCGTTTTGGTTTTTTTTGCACGGACGCACTTCCTTGCGTGCGAAGGTGTAGCTGGTGGGTCCCAGCAGTCAGGGGGGAAATGTTTTTTCGCAAAATACGGTGGCCCGTCCGGTGGGTCCCCGCTGTGAGGTGGAGGAATAATAATTTTCCGCGTAATAAGGAGGCACTTCCTTGCTGCGGCCCTGAACCCAGCTGTCAGCCTCTCCACATACAGTCCATGTTGACCATGCCGCGCCGAGAGCACCAGGGCGGTGGACGACGGTGAGGCCTAGGAAGGGGACGACGGGGAGCCGTGGAAGACGTGGCAGTGCAAGCCCGCACCGAGAGGAGTACGAGGGTTCACTGGTTCGGCTGCGGTGTGAGGCTACCGTTGCTGCAGGGCCTGGCCAACGGTCCGAATAGTAGGGGCGGTGCGGCCTCCGCGGCAGCACATCCGGCCACGGGAGGCAGGAGCATGCGGCACGATCGGCGCTGCTTTGGGCGGCTGGAGCAAGAAGACCAGAGGTTGAAGAAGCACTACGGCCGTTGGATGGACATCGTAGGGTCACTGGAGCTAGAATCGTTTATATTGACTAAGTTGACAAAGCCCTCCATCCCTGTCAACTTAGTAGGCCCACAAGTCAGCCTCCCACCAAGGTGGGTCCCAGCTAGCAGGGGGTATTCATTTTCTTTTGCGTAATAAGGAGTCACTTCTGGTGGGTCCGAGCGGACAGCAGGGGGAACATTTTTTTCGCGAAATACGGTGGCCCGTCGGGTGGGTCCCAGCAGTTAGGGGCAAACATTCTTTTCTCGAAATACTGGTGGCCCGTCCGGTGGGTCCCTGCTGTCAGGTGGAGGAATAATTATTTTCCGCATAATAAGGAGGCACTTCCTTGCGGCTGCCGTGGACCCAGCTGTCAGCCTCTCCACGTACAGTATTCTTCCGATGGAATTCGGTCGTTGACCACATTGACCACGTCGCGCCGAGAGCACCACGGCGGTGGACGACGATGAGGCCTAGGAAGGGGACGACGCAGAGCCGAGGAAGATGCGGCAGTGGATGCCCACGCGGAGAGGAGTACACTGGTTCGGTTGTGCTGCAGTTGCCGCAAAATAACAGGGGGTGTGGGTGAGTGGAGTGGAGGGATGGCTTTGCCAGCGGTGGGAGTAGTATGGGGGCGGTGAGGCCTCCGCGGTAGCACAGCCGGCCACGAGAGGCAGGAGCAGGCGGCACGACCGGCGCTGCTTTGGGCGGATGGAGCAAGAAGACCAGAGGTTGAAGCAGCACTACGGCCGTTGGATGGACATTGTACGGTCAGTCGAGCTAGAATCGTGCATATTGACTAAGTTGACAAAGCCCTTCGTCCCCGTCAACTTAGTAGGCCCACTATACTAGGTCCCAGCTAGCAGGGCGAGTATTCTTTTTTTGGGCGTAATAAGGAGGCACTTCCTTGCGTGCGAAGTTATAGCTGGTGGGTCCGAGCTGTCAGCGGCGGTAATGTTTTTTTTGCGAAATACAGAGGCCCTTTCGGTGGGTCCCAGATGTTAGGTGGAGGAATCATTATTTTGCGCGTAATAAGGAGGCATTTCCTTGCGTGCGGTCGTAGACCCAGCTGTCAGCCTCTCCACGTACAGTCCACTTCTGATGGATGTCATTCATTGACCATGTTGACCAGGCCGCGCCGAGAGCACCAGGGCAGTGGACGACGGTGAGGCCTAGGAAGGGAACGACATGGAGCCAGGGAATACTCGGCCGTTGTTTCCCACGCGGAGGAGTACGAGGGTTTACTAGTTCGTCTGCCGTCACCGGTGAATAACAGAATGTGTGGGACTGAGGGTGAGTAGAGGGATGGCTAGGTCAGCGATGGGAGTACGGTGGGGCGGTGAGGCATGCGCGGCAGCACAGCTGGCCGCGGGGAGGAGGGAGCAGGCAGTCCCGCCGGCGCTTGTTTGATCAGCTGGACCAGGAATTGCAGAGATTGAAGAAGCACGACGGCCGTTGGATGGACATCCAATAGTATACAGGCCATCTGTGGAAAGCCTCAAATCTGTGGAAAATAGCATACATCCCATCTGCCATTATTCAAATAGTTTACAGTCCATTTGCTAATTCTTACGGTTTTTTTGGAGCCCATATTCTTTTTGTTAGCATTACAGCCCATATTGTGGCCACGGTTAAAAAATTATACGAAATTTTGCATATGTCAGTGCGGTCTGAACTGTTTTTAATCCCGAAATTTCGAGTCACATTCAGACTAATTTTAAAAATAAATGTATATCATATAAAATCCAATAAATTGTCCATGCATAAAAATCAATGCAATTTAAAATCTCGAAATGAAACAAAGATATTTGAAACTAATTGCTGGTTTGATGTGTTTTAAAAATGTACAACCCATTTCTCATTACTGATAGGACATTTTCTTGGCCAGCCGAATGAAGCTCTCCTCGTCTTGAAAGATTTGCAGCCCAAGAGGCTTGATAAAGTGACTTACTTGACAAATCACAAAAAAACTGGGCTAGCCATTTTCAAAAAAAAAAAAAACTACTGGGCTGGTCTGTGGTAAACATAAAAGAAAAGGTTGTCTAGACAGGCCAGAGTGTTCCACACAGCCCAGTTGACACCCTGCTTCCGTCTCAAAAACAAATTTGATAAATGCCACTCCAATTGCAATTCATAAAAATGCCACTGCAATTTCCAAACTTTGAAAAATGCCACTGCAATTTTTGCAAACTTTGAAAAATGCCACTGCAATTTGCAAACTTTGAAAAACGCCACTCCAGACATGAAAAAATGCAACTAGAAATGGCATGAAATGGCATTTTTCAAACTTTGGAAATTCCAGTGGCATTTCTCGGAGGAATTTATCAAATTAACCCAAAACAAAAATAACTGGGCGAGTTGCTGGGTCCTTGGTGTCAGTCGCTCGTTGTGCAATTCTCTCGTTTATTGACTACATTGACAATGGCATGGGACCCAGATGTGAGAAATCCACTAGGAGGAGCCATTTTTTTATTGGCTTGAAATAAGGAGGCACTTTCTTGCATACTGCCATGACCTTGGCGGGTCCCTGCTGTCATCCTCTCCATGTACAATCATCTCCTGATTGTGTACTCGTCAACTTGCTAGGCCCACAAGTCATCCTCTAAACCTGTGGAGGACAAATACAACCCATTTAAAAAATAACAACCCATTCCATATGTTCAAACGGAAAGTTCAACATTCAGAGCAAAGTAACAGGTCTGATCCACATATAGAGTACTGAACTTCCACATTGACAACCATCATAGCCAAGTTAACTATCTACTCCCACTACACAAGTACTAACTTACTCTTAGCTAACTAGACGATGCCGGTGGTTCACGCTAAACGCCGGCACCGGCGTCCCGCGCCTCGCCTCGGACTTGCCAGAGGTGCGATAGGGAGCATTGCTCACACGCGTTGGCCCTTTCCATGCCGGCGTGGTCCACCGAAGCTTTGGCTTCCAAGCGGGAAACCCACTTGACGAGCTGGTAGTAAAAATTGGCGTCACGATCGCGTGCGTGCCCGACAGCCTCCAGGGCTATTTGCCGGGCGCCGGCCTCCACGTAGTCGGCCCAGTTGCGGGCGCTCTGCTCGCGACTCAGAGCGTCGGTGCGCTGCTGCTCCATGTCCCGCTGGCGGCACAAATCGGCGATACGCTGCTCCTCTGCCAGGCGGTCGCGCTCCAACAACTCCTGCTCCTCCGCCATGCGTTCGCGCTCCAACAACTCCTCGATCTGCGCATTGCCATCTAAAGGCAGATAGAATGCCTCCTCCCTTCGTCCGCCTTCCGGTGAAAAACCGAGCACTAGTGCCGGTGGTAACCGCCTCCGGCGTCGCCTACCGCGGACGGGCGGGGGCATGGCGGACATGGCGAGCGATGTCGGGCCGGTGGGGGCTTATGAGGATATGGCGAGTTGGGTCACAGTGGCACTTGAGAAGGCCGGGAAATAGTACTTATAGGGGGAAGGTAGCGCGACGGTCATCGGAATTCAATGCGTAATGGCTTAGCGCGCCAGCTTGCCGTGGAAAACTAGGGAAACTGAATTTATGACTGTGTCGTCCTGTCCCGTCTGGGTCGCATGCCGGCATGGCGGTCAAACGAGTGCACTCGAATCATCTCCCTCCTTGTCAATAATGATTTCACGGATTTAAAAAGCCCGTAACAATTAAAGCGTATCTTTTTTCGCATCAGTTAGCTACCTTAATTACGGCCGGCTGCATGCAGGCACTCAGAATCGCTCGCAGGCAGTATGCGAAGCAGCATGCAATGAGTCGCAGCCGAGGGCACGCATGCAGCCACTTAAATCGCTGGAATTAATTAGGCTTAAACTTCTGCATGCCGTTAATTATTGCCATGCCTTGGTCTTGCTACTTTGCTCACGGGATAATAATCCCGAACGGAGGGAGTACCTTGGTTGGTGAGAGGTTTGAATTAAGCCCTCCAAACAAGAAAGGAGGTACTAGTACGTGCGTGATCCGCTATTTATTCGTTTAGGATCGAGTAGGTCGTTTCTTGAATTGAGCCCTGCAAACCGGAAAGGAGGTAGTACGTGCGTGATCCCCTATTTATCCGTGTAGGATCGATAGTGTAGCTTGTCAGTTTCTTCAGAGGTAGGCATTTTTATCCGTGTAGGATCGATAGTGTAGCTTGTCAGTTTCCTCAGAGGTAGGCATTTTTATTCAAAAAACTGCCACTTCGCATCTTGCATCGCAAATAAAACTGCCATGAGCGCATTTGTAGGCTAGCTAGTGATCGATCAGTAACTTGACACACTGAGCGAATAGAAATAAGTAACTGTTAATGCATCTCAATGATTCACAGATCATATACAAATATGTAGCTCCAAAACAAAGATCAGCCACTTCGGATCTTGCGTCGCAACTAAAACTAACTAGTACGATTCCCATACATAAGATCAACATGTTAATGCATCTCAATGATTCGCAGATCATATACAAATATGTAGCTCCAAAAGCAAAGATCTAGAAAAAACATCTGTTGTTCCTACTAACATGGATGCTTCTAGTGGACAACATTCAGTACAGACTAAAAGACAAATTTGTATGTGAAGTCTACAATTCCTCTTTCAAACGTAAGTGGTTTCACCAACAGCTGGAACCATGAGAATGAACCACACATGATGGAGGAACATCCACTGCAATATGATTTGGTCTTCTCTCGATCACACCGCGAGACTATTTTCAGAATACAAACTTTAACTTAGGGAAAATGATGCCCATTGTATAATCAGACCAAAGCAATGAAGCACCTAGTGTTGGCCAGTAAATAGTATAGTACTACTTTTCTGCAGTCCATGAAGTGACTATCCAATCTTTGTGTCTATTTTCAAATGGCACTACATGCAGTGACTATACTATTCTCTTGTGCAGTTCAACCAAAATTGCGGACACTTTGTTTGTTTGCCAAATAGCAACGGGCAGACATCTCTGTCTGCACAAATATCAAGCAGCTAGTAAACATATACCACACCATGTTCGCAGTGATGGAAGAGGTGAAATCGATACAACCAAAATTGAGCATCCAATCATTGAATCATGTCCTGCACCTCCAATGTAGGTCCACCCTGCCAATAAATTCACATGCAAACCACTAGTATTACTGTCTAATGAAAGTACAAAAAGAGTAGCAAGATAGTAGCAAACCATGTACCTTCGTAATGAACAGCTCATAGTGCCACCAATTGGATATAAAGGTTTGGAAAAAAACATGCTCCTAATGTTGAACCAGCTGGACTTTTTGTGCAGCTCCACTAAAATCGAGCATCCCTGTTTGCATAGATATTAAAAGTGTGATTACTACAAAAGTGGCACTAGTTGAAGCATAGACTCACAAATATAAGCATTCCAATTTCTTAATGGGAAAAGGTAGCAAGACTGTTTCTAACCACCTGTTTGAAGGAATAAATAAAGCAACATCGGCTGATGTCAGGAAGGCATACATAGTTTTTTCTGAAAAACTGAGCCATTCCTAACCTTTCCTCTTCTTTTAAGAAAATTTTGTGCAGTTCTACTAATATAAAATGCCATCATCGCCTTGACAATTTAGTGACACTGTACAAAAGGAAATGACTTAACATTACATCATGATGTCGGGTATGTAGTAGACAGGCATTAGAGACAAACATATAGACCTCCTCCGATAACATAATGAACACTAATTTTAACAAAGGTGTGACTAGCTTTACCGGGATAATTTGAGTGAACTCTACACCCTTTGTCCCTTAATATAAGACGTTTTCGCGATTCAATTTAAAGTACCCACACGTCTAGTATTTAGAAAAACAAGTAGTACTTTTCTTAAGCACATATCTGGGAAAGCTTGCCACACTTTATTTATGTCCATACGCTAACGCAACACCATTCGAATACTACAAATATACACAAAACTAGTGGCTAGTGCAATAGTGGAGTAGTTAGTTTATTACAGGGTACAATACAATGGTTTTACTGAACATATTTCAATGAACTCTAGCACTAGAAGGTTTCTATAAGAATTAACAATACAAATGTAAAGGTAACAAGTTTCAGCATTGGTATACTAGCTGTGCATGAGCATTAAACCAAATACAGAAGTCTAAAGGTAACTAGCATTATTAACTAATGACAGTATAAAAAAAATTGCAAACCATGTACCTCCAAGGTAAATATCATATCGAACTCGGGGGGACCTTAAAAATTGCTATCCCAATCTTGATAATCGATCAAACATAAGAACTTGATCGAACGAATCAAGAGAACAGCTGGAGGAGGTGCCCACTCTTGACCTTTCCTCTTGTCTTCATAATTGTGTGTGCAGTTTAACCAAAATAAAATGACATCAGCGCCTTGGCATTTTGGTGACACTGTACAAAAAAATTAAGTTATCTCATGAAAGTGAGGTATGTAATCTATAAGCATTAACAGTGCAAAAATCTGAAGGTAGTAACAAGTTTCATCGTTGGCATACTGGCTATGCAACAACATTAGAATGCCTTAGCTGAAAAATCTTTAATACATCCACAATCAATAGCTAACCCTAAAATGATCTAGTGACATTAAATGTCATCACTTAAATTTATCTGTGGCATTAGACTGAGAGCGGCATTAGTTAAATGTGGCATCACTTTAGCAGTAGCATTGCTTGATTTGACTGCTGGCGTTATACTAACAGCAAAAAAAGAGGCAATAAGAGCATGGGAGGCCCATTCGGACATTAGGCGCACCAGTATGATGTACCTCAACAGACGCAGAGTGGTGAGGGAGGTATGGTTGCCTAGAGCAACAAATATCAAGGCAGCATATGTGGATTATGTCCCATTTTTGTTCTCTTTAGCCACCTTTTTCCTATGTGAGGACAACTAACCGATCGACCTGGTCAATCTCTATTGCGTTGTCATGCCTTTCTACCCTTCTTCAACCAAGAGACACGAGACTCGTTCCTTAGCTACTGTCCCTTTTTCAACCTAGATGCGGGTTCGATGCCTACTCTCTTGGACAGTACAATCTCCCTTCCTTTCCTTATTCAACCCAGACATGCATTAGTCTGCATGAAGTAGGGTTTCCTTTAATAGTGCAAATTATGGTTTTTGTCTGCGTGGCCAGCAGAGCAGAGGATAGAAAATTGGGAAGATGGTGGAGTGGAAAAAGATCCACATGCAACGACGTGCCAGATGGGGCAATAGAACAAGGGTATGGTTCGAAAAGAGGTAGCATACCTGAGGGTCGGCGGGAAGTGGCTTCACTCGTGGTCGTCGTCCTCCACATAGACTACGGTAGCGAGCTTGGGGACGGAGGCCATCCTGCGCGAGCGCTAGGTCTGAGAGGACGGCCTTGTCGTCAGTGCATGACCTCGCTCGCCAACGACGAGTGTGTCAACACTGCACGTCCTTTTCTTCCCCGGCGGATCTGTGACCACCGGTGAGGAGGGAGAGAGGGGCCGTCTTTTTTAGATCTGGAGAGAGGGTGGTAGTGTGAGAAGCAAGTGGGCAGCCCTTGGCAAGAAAGCGCTGAACCTCCAGCCTATATATCTTCTTTATACTGCTAGTACTGGAGGTGGAGTAGTGGTAGAGTAGTTTTTTTTCTCTCCGTACAGTACCAGTTAGTCGTGCTTCAAAACTGAACGACACGCCATTAAAAAAAAGGTCGATAACTAATGCGGCACCTCGGGCCAATGCGGCCAGATCGCATTTTGCATGAGAAATTACACACCATGTTTTGTTGACATGTGGTCCCGTTCCACATATCAGTGAGACGACGGCGAGTAGTAGTAGTATTTCCGAACCGACATGTAGGCCGGGGCGCCCCTTCATGAACCATGGCAAACTGGCAATCGTCCACTGACTCTTTGCCTTTCCCTCTCGATTTGGAACTGCCGTCGCACGCTCTTCCTCTCCCTCCTCCATTTTCCTTCAACCCTTCACCCTTTCTTCTGCCATTATTCTATCATCATCTCCATGGAGGGATTAGGACGGAAACGACCCCGTTATTCTTGCCTCAATCTAAAAGATGACGTGGTGGAGGAACTAATTGTTCGGTGCGACGTCATCACCTCGGCTAGCATGGCAGGTTCATTCAAGCCCATTCTTGACTCAACTAATAACATCATGACAAGGAACGCAAGAGTCAAGGAGCGGTTTGATCTCCCATATCTTCTTCGCCATGACCCTGATGACTGGCACCGTCATGATGGAGGCCTCGCCCTGTGCAAGTTGATGCCGCTTGATAATGATACGTATGATGTTAAGATGCCATCGCTTGAGGGCAAGGCTTGGGCAGGTGGAAATGGAGATTGTGTTGTTTACATTGGGTCCAACTGCGAGTGGGAACTTGTGAATGTGTACACTCGTGACCGGGTTCCACTTCCAAAAATCTCAGCAGACTGCCCAGAGGTTGAGCACACCGGTATTGTACGCACGTTCAAATACAATCATGGTGACTGTCTTCTACGGAAGATAGCAATTTCTCAAGTCCCCAACCGCTCTTGGAATTACAACAACTATGAAGTTGTTGCTATCTTCGACAAGCTTGTCACCGTCCTCATTGGTTTAACTGGATGGATATTGCTCAAAAATCAGTTTCTGTACACGGATGAGTACTGTGATGCAATTCAATACGAGGGCCTTGTGTTTGCTGCCACCACTCGTGGCACTGTTTTTGCATGGCATCCTTGTTGTTTCGGTACGTTTGTCTTCCACCGTAATTATAATTGTTTCATCCACATGCATGCGGGTTAGCAAGTTTCCCTTTAGTGCATAGTATCTTAGATTAGTATCATAGGTGGTCTCATTTATTGCCATGCATGACACATAGTAGCATCACATTTCTTATGTTATGGTATCTACCTATGTTAATATAACCATCTCTCTCTTCCTTAATTGCCTGCCACATAAGCATGTTTGCGAGTCCCAAGTGCATGATACTACTTATGTTACCCCCACTATGGCCAGCCTTACTAATTAACCTTCTTCTTGTGTTTCCAAGGTCCTGTGAACATTCCACCACCTATACTTGAAGATTTTTATAACCAAGGGGGAGATGATGATGGTGATGATCACGAGCATGAGGACGAGCAGCGTCCATATACTATTTGGCGACTGGCAACTAATTCCGATGGATCACCTCTTCTCGTGTGTATACAGCCCATTGATGATGTTACTGCTAAGGAAGCAGGTGTAGTCTCCCAGGGTCGCACTCTCCGGACCTATTCCAACACCCGTTGCATGGTATTCGGGATGGATACTAGTGTGCCAGTGCCAACTACTTCTCCCTGGTACAGAATTGATAGTCTTGGAGAAAACTCGCTCTTCCTTGGACAAAACTATCGAATGATGGTGAAAGGCGATCCAACTGCTATTGACACAACATTACCACCATTTATGAGAAGCAACTGTGTCTATACCTCGGACATTTGGGTGGTTCCCTACCCCGGTACTGATATAGTAGGCCGCTTCAGCCTGGATGATTAGTCCTGAATTGGTCTGCAGATCGATAATGGATGGCCCGTCCCAGAGAATCACTTGTGGTTCAAAGCAAGTGTTTCCAACGCCGAGGAATGGTTGAGTTGAAGTTCATTTAATTGCTTGTTATTTGTTGTGTGGTGAAAACTATAGTATTTAAAATGTATCCTCGTTGTCGATGTGGGTTGATGACCTGTTGTATGTAATAAAATGATATGCCTGTGATAAACTTACTAAATTTATGAATGGCCTTCAAGTTGCTTCTGTGAGTGAGTGGTGCGACGAGGCAAAAATATATTTTCTGAATACATAATTGTACATGCATTGCAATAGGTTATCGGATGAGGCCAATCAACAATAGTAGTACACTATTTGTACTAGCTTCACATGCTTCGCGCGTTGTGCGGGTGTTTTTACTGTAGCCATACTGTACTACGTAACCAGCACCTCGAATCCTCGATAGTAGTAGTACAATATAATAGTAAGTACTAGTAGGAGTAGTAGGGTGGCATGGGCCAGAACAAGCATTCACGTCCAGGAGTACGGCACACGCCACCAGCACGACTTCCATCTGACACCATATTTCTTGGAGTCCGTGCTTGAGCAATCTCTTCAACCTCATCGTTTCTCTAACTCAGCCGATAGTCGGTTTTCTTAACTGCGGTCCCACTTGTAAGGCCAACTGCAACGCACGACCCCAAATGGACCTCCATTTTGCACGAACCCCAACGATAATTTTGACTAGAAAAGCAAGACCAAAGAAAACAAGAACCACAAGAATACATTTTACTACTCCTGTAAGTTGGATTAGTTCCTTCTCAATGCATTCATTGTTGATTTGCGGAGGATCGATCTTGCGTGCTTCTTTCTTCTTCGAGTGTAAAGAAGTAGACGTTGCTTCCTCGCATCTAGTCTCATGTCTAGCCTCTATTCTAGTACTCCCTCCGGTCTGTTTTTCTCTGCGTCTAAGCAGCAA
Organism: Triticum dicoccoides; assembly: GCF_002162155.2. NCBI lineage: Eukaryota > Viridiplantae > Streptophyta > Magnoliopsida > Poales > Poaceae > Triticum > Triticum dicoccoides. Next base: position 282,766,736 of record NC_041385.1, read on the forward strand.
CACGTATACCAAGTAGGAGTATCAACAAGTGCACTAATCTCATCTATAGCCTCTATGCTAGCTAAAAGTGATAGAACATCTACTAAATTGCGCTCTATCAATATATGGATGTATTCTTCTTCCCAATACAAAAACTTGCATCCATTCCACTCCCTCCGTTGCAGAATACATGCCTTCTATTTGTCAAAATATATATGTACCTAGACATGTTTTAGTATATAGGTACATCCATTTTTGGACAAATGGAAGTAAGTATTCTGGAACGGAGGGAGTACACAATAAATTTTTTAAGTTAGCACAACTAGTCTAATATGAGAGCACAACCAAAGATTTGGTCGGGTTCTTCCTCCTTTTGCCGACATGTGGGACATCCAGCATCCAGGTTGTGTCATGAAAGAAAATAGAGTGGTAGTTGAAGCCACGAGATGTGCATCTTGGGTTAAACTATAAATAGAATCTTACTACTCTTGAGCAACTCCAAAAGCGGCCACCGAAGATCTTTCTTGGATTTGTTTTTCATCACCAGCACGTCGAGGTGAAAGATGTGCATGTTCAGTGGGTCTGCCTGCATTTTCACTGACATCTGGGACCGCACGTGAGCAAACAGACGATGGGCTCCACGCGTCCGCTGGCTGGCTGAGAAGAGAGATAGAGGAGTGCTGAGCACGGACTGCAGGAAATTTGTTCTACGTACCTCGATATAGGCTCGATATAGTGGGGTGGCATGGGCCATAACTAGAATTCACGTCTAGCAGTACAGCACACGCCACCCACACAAGTCCCATCTGACACCAATTTTCTTGGAGTCTGTGCTACAACCATCTCTTCTCCCTCCTGTTTTCTCAGCCATCGCGCGATGGGCGGGGTGGGGGTATGCCGATAGTCGGTTATCTCAACTACGATCCCACTTGTAAGTGAAAATGCAACACCGGACGCATTCCTGCTTGAGTGGCGTGCCGGACCAACCGTGTAGGGGTGCGACGCGAACACGGCAGGCTTTTCCTTTTGAACTCGTAACTTGTAGAATTTGGTTCTGCTCCATGGCGCGAATGATAGATAGAAAATAACGATTTTTCCTATAGTAATGAGAAGTTTGGTTCTGGTGCCATTCATGCATGGAGTACGTACGAAAATTATGAAGTTGATGCGAAAGGTAAGATAATTATTGTAGTATCATATACTACTACATGGATTTGACGGAAAGATAAAAATACATACAGATCCATCAACGGCATCCTCACGCCCTAGTGCGCCAGGTCACCAACTGACGTGTGAGGAGCAGCAGCATTGGCGGCGAGCTCAACGTGCTTTTGAACAGTGCCATCCAAGGTTGCCCTGCGGTCCAAGAAGGCCAGTGTCCTATTGTCCTCCTCTTGCATGCGCATAGACGTGGGTGATTATGTCGATCGTGTCTTGCTATGCCAGGCGTTGTGCAGCGAGCGCGACCTCGAGGTGGACATTCTCCAGCGCGACGGCGGGCAGTCGCAGGGCCACCAGTGCGTCGAAGAGGTTGTCACCATATTGGCTGTTGAGGGTGGCAGGCATCGCAGAGCCTGGGCGCGTTGGCTGGAGGCTTACGTCAAAGTCGTCCGCGAGCTTCTTGACGACGGTGAACTTGTCGAGGAAACCAACGAGGACCTCGTCGAACAAGGAGACGAAGCTATCGTCCAAGAGGCCCCTCTCCCTGGCGGCCTCAAGCAATACTACCTGGGGCGTTCCTCGTTGCCGGGCCGCAGGCCAGCATCGTGGACCATCTGTCACAGCCGACTGATGCTCGCGCTCATCGCCTCCATGGGCCTAGCTTAGCTTCTACTACCTCCGTCCTGGTTTATTGGTCCCCATTGTAATCCGTGTCAAATTTTGACCACGGATTTAACTAACAAAATGTTTATGCATGTTACTAAAAATTATATCACTGAAAACAGTGTTCAAATACGAATCCAAAAATATAATTTTTGTTGACATGCATCAACATTTTGTTAGTTAAATCTTTGGTCAAAATTTAGCACAAACTACAAAGGAGACTAATAAACCAGGACGGAGGTAGTAGTCAACTGATCTTGCGATTCGAGTGATCACTCTTGCCCTTGGTTAGCTTGCGTAGGTGCGTAGGATTTCGTACTACTCCTCGGCCCTCTACTGCACCTTCCTTTGGCTGTATGATAGGTGGGCCAGCCACGCCCTGGGCCGACGTGTCATTCACCCAAAGGCAGTTGACGTAAGTCAATGAAGCTGCGCCCCCCTCCGTGCCGGTGCAGTATAGTCATCTCACCGGACCTCTAGTTGGGGCCAAACAAGAGGAGTTTGATGTTTACTGGTTTATTGGTCCCCTTTGCATTTTGCGCCAAGTTTTGACCTTTGATTTAACTAATAAAATCTTAATGCATGTAAACAAAAATGTTGTGTAAGTTACATTACGAAAACCAAATAATCCCAAAACACTTAAGCACGATGCATTAACTCCCTCCTTGTTTCTTATTTCGTGACATATCAACCACTGAGAGATGTGGGCCGTGCATGCTTTCAATGACTTGAGACTACCAAACATGACATGCAGTGTTTAGTTCATTGCATGTAAGCCTATTAGTACTCTAGTTAGCAAAAACCATTAAGTTCTCTCGCCGATAGGAATAAAACACCATGTATTTATTTACAGAGGGAGTAGTACATTTTTTGTCACATGCATTACTAGATATTGCTAATCAAATACTAAAATCCAGATGGACGTGGTAGTACTCCTAAATCCAGACGGTGGTACTACTAGTACTAGTAGTAGTACTACCAATGTAGTACTCCTAGTAGTACTAGCACTGTACTACCCATTGGTCAAATTATTTCGTGATGCTCCTCACAGTGAAGTGACAAGACCCTGCGCCGGAGATGACACCTGGGTATAGGCGCCGTGTTCGGCATACCATAGTGAGCCTCACCGTCTGCAGTCACGATCATCATGGCTGTAGAGCTAGCCTGCTTACAAGTAGCCCTGTTCGACATAATTTCCCGTGCGTAGATGCCTGTGCATTGCACGGAACACCAAGATTGGGGGTGGACGGCTTCGACAGCGGCCATCGCGCCAGATTTTTCCACGGCCTTCTAGATGTGGTGGGGAGGAGATAAGGCTGATTGTGAGAGACAAGGAGATGTTTGTAAATAGGGAACAAGTGCGGGCATCTTTTTGCAAAAATGGAGAAGCTTGGTTTGTATGCGTCAGATCTAGATCCGACGGCTATTGGTGAAAGATGGGAGGCATAACATCATCACCAACTCAGGACCTGTTTGATTCACAGGATTTTAAAAATGTAGGAATAGGACACGGCAATATTACAAGTTTCAAACTGATATTACAAATGTTAGGAGTAATGCTGCACCTAGGAAGAGGGAATTACTAGGAAGTTTACGTAAGAACTTTCATTACTTTAGGTGGATGCAGCGTTATCGTACAAACTAAAATCCACCGCCCTGACAAGTTACTAATGGGCAAATAAGTTTTCGAGTCTCTGGCCACTTGATGTTTCAAAAACAAATTCAGCTTCTGCGGAGACTTTGTCATTTAGGCTTAGACGCTTGCAGTGATCAGCACATCATTCATTGTTGCGCCAGAGAACGCCAAACCTCATTACCTTGAGCACACTTGCCTCCAGAACAAAGAACCTGGCCAATTTAATCTCAGATGTGCTGCCTTGGTAGTCGATCAAATCAATTTCTGTAAGATGGAGATCAAGGCATTCGATGAGATTGTTATAGTGCAGCACATTTTTCACTTTCGGGTCTTTTTTTATCTGCAAAAGAAGAGAACATATTAGAGCAGCTGGCTGCATAAGATTGATGTGTCATCAAGAGGTACCAATATCATTCTCTCATACGATAGGCTTGGCTGGCTACTGATATTTTTTCATTCTCTCTCTCTCTCCCTCTCTCTCTCTCTCTCTCTCTTTCTGTTTCCTCTCATTTAACTAGGAGCACGTGAAGAGCTTGGGCATTTGTTGCCTTCCACTATGTGGTTGATGCCATATTTCGCAAAAGTATGCCACATAGTACGCATCAATGTCAAATCAAAAGATTTTGGCACCGTTCTCGCGATGTGAGAGAGTTGGCACTGCTGTGCACACAGACCCAGATGTATAAACAAATCAATCAAACCAACTACACCAGCCTCTCACTCTCCCAAACAAATGTTTTTTTATTGCCTTGGTCCTCTCTCTCTCCCATGCAGTGTTTTTTCATTGCGTGAGTTAATTTGGCACCGGAGCAAAGTAGGTGATCCAGATTGGGGCACCAGGTGGGCAATGGAGGGGCATCGATGCCAAATGCATCACAAGTGAATTTGGCACGTGTTTTGGCCTACAAAGCCCACTTTTGTACTCCCTCCGTCCCAAAATTCTTGTCTTCAATTTGTCTAAATACGGATGTATCTAGTTACATTTTAGTGTTAGATACATCCGTATCTAATCAGATGTAAGACAAGAATTTTGGGATGGAGGGAATACTACCTCGTATTTAGTATAAAATTTTGACCATAGATTTACCTATGAAAATGCCAATGCATGTCACTAAAAATTACACCATTTGAAATTATTTTCAAATACGAATCCAACGATATAGTTCTTAGTGACATGCATTAACATTTTGTCAGTTAAATCTATGGTCAAATTTTGATACTACAGAATTGGAAGAGTAAACCAGGACGGAGGTAGTATTTGCCCTTAGGGTAACCATAGAGTTACTGGAATAGTCTAAGTTACTTTCCAATATGACTAGCCTAGGCTACTATAGTAGTACAACATAAAAATGATGCATGTGATCACATGAGAAAAAATACTAAAACATTTCATTCAGTGTAGTGCGTAGATGTAGTTTTGAACACTACACTTGTCATCGTAATTTGGGAAAATTACGAAAAAATTGAGCTACGTTGTGATTACCGTTTACTAATAGGAAAGAAGTTTCACCTTGATGAGTGGCTTCTCCGTGCATGGAAAGCATGTAAGGAATCCAAAAACTTGATCCAGATTGGGGCCGATAGATTTTAGTGCTAAGATCTTCACTGTGCGCATGGACTGCGTCAAGCTTGTGGGAATCATTTTCTGGAAGACGGTCGTTAGTACATCAAGAAGAAATTTGAAAATGTGAATTTCAAGAAGGTGGAGAAGAAGATGAGTGTTGTACCTGAACGATTACGGATCCAATAAAGAGTTCGGAGAATTTGGCAAACGAGTACACCAACACTGTCAATTTCGGCGCGTCAATGACCCTGATTTTTGTTGGACCTTCTAGATCCGATACAAGCAATCTCTCAAGGAAAGGCGCATTCTCAATGACCATAACGTCGAACAGCTGGAGTGATCTCTTCCCAATTGATGTCTTGTTGCGGGGCTAGCAAGACACATAAATCCATCGGAGATTCGTCGAGGCGATGTGGAGGCTAATGAACCCGTGGATCTGCTCAAGACGAAGGTACTCGAGCGTAGTATAGCTGCGGAGCTGGTGCTCCATAGCCTTTTTCGAGATGACAATGTCGAAGAGGTCGAGCTGCTTGAGTTGAGGGAGAAGGAGGGTGGGCGCGGCATTAATCTGGGGAAGATAGCAAGAGCTGAAGCTGGCGTGGCGCAACGTTGGCGTGAGGCGGAGCGCGGACGGCGACAGAGAGCGACATCGTCTAGCTTCAAAGCTGAGCTCCTCAAGCTGATCTAGGGCGAGGGATAAGAACCACTCGTCGAACTTGGGTTGGACCTTGCAGTTGGTACTGAACATGCGGATGTCAAGGCGTCTGGCTGGCCCAGGGTGCGATGAAAGGATCTTGGAGACTGCGGCCATGAGTTTGCAATCCCCGTCGCAGAGGCAGCTGTCGACGATGAGGTTGAGGGGGACGCAGCGCCAGAGGGGGCGTCACCGCTGTGAGAGCAAGGCGGTCCGCACGGCAGATTTGGTGGGGAGGAGGCCGATGATGATGAGCAGCATGTCATCGGGGAGGCTGTTGATGAAGTCCAGGCTCACCGGATGCGGTTTTGGCTCGAGCGGCCTCCGCTTGTTGGCTGCCTCGCTGTCCATATCAACCGGCGGCGACGCCAGTGTACACATGTGCTGGTGTGTGTTGTGTGCTGGGTGTGCGCGAGTGCGTCCTTCTGTGCATGCCGCCGCGAAGTGGTGAATTGTGCGCGAGTGCGTCCTTCGCATGCAAGAAGTTTGTCCTCAATGCGCCCTCAATTTACTAGCGTGCGGGGTGCTACCCCGAGTGGTTTCAACTTTGTTTACTTCACCGCGTGTCAGATGGGCCTCTAGTTTACTTATTTTCACCCACTGCCACATGGGCCAGCACACCAAGATACAGAACACGAGCTGACAACGCAGCATGTGGATTGGTTGACCGGTCAACTAAACAATATACGGAGCTATACACTGACACAGTGAGCGTATAATCCATCGGTATAGAGAGTTCGAGTGAGAGGGGAGGCCCGTGAGAGATAGCAGAGAGAGAGAGAAAGAGCTACTCCCTCCGTTCGATAATGTTGTTACAACATTTTTTTAAAGTCAAACTTTTGAAACTTTGACCAAGTTTATAAAGAAATTACTTATATCTGCAATACCAAAGATAAATGATAGTATGAAGTAAGTACATGTTGTGATGAATCTAATGATCGTTCCAGATGTAAATGTTTTTCTCCACATATACCTGGTCAAACTTTTCTAAGGTTTGACTTTTCAAAACATCCATATGCTTATGGACGTGACAGAGTCCCTAACGAGAGAGAGAGAGAGAGAGAGAGAGAGAGAGAGAGTGAATGGAAAAAGTGTGTGTGCGTGTGTGAAAGAGACATGGACAACACACGATAAAAGTGGAGAAAAGGCGTGCGTGTCTTATGCAAACATATCACACATGCATCTTCGACAACGGAGGCAAGGTGAGGAGATAATGTGTGGTTGTTTGGAACCGAGAGAGGAAGACCCCTATCACGTGGCCAAGAGGGGTCTGACAAACAAGGGAGAGAGGTCGAGAGAGACGTACGGAGAAAATGCAGACATGGGGAGGAGAGAGTGTATGTTTGTCATAGAGAGATCCCCTAGAGATCGTGATGGGACTACACGGGTGGGAGATCGAGTGACAAGGTGTGTGCGCGATAGAAGATGCCCCGAGAGATATCGAGATAGACGTATGGATGGAAGGAGACAATACGTGTGTTCCTGATGGATAGTAAGAGATAATCATACTTAGGAGGGGGGGGAGTTCTTGCGCTTATGGCCCTGTTTAGATATTCTAACTCAGTTAGAGGTTAGAGTTAGATTCTAACCCTGAACTAACCCTGAACTAACTCTAAGTAAAGAGGTGTTTGGATGGCAGGGTTAGATGGAGCGCGGATACGGCGAGGCACCTTCACGGGCGGTGCGAGAGGGAGGGAGAGGACGAGAAGCTTCGAGGAAGTGGGGAGGGATCTGCTGCAGGGAGAGCGAGAGAAAAAAGTGTTTATTAGTGGTCCCGAGAACAACTAAACCAAATAAGCACCTCGTGGATGGGTTAGTTTTTTTGGATGGGTTAGATGCATCTAACCTAAACTAACCCTCCTGTTTGGATCTTTTTGGGTTAGTTGACTCCAAACTAACCCAAACTAACTCTAACCCATGGATCCAAACAGAGCCTATGATGGAGTGAGGGATTATGGTACTTAGGGGGGTGCGTGTCACATGGAGAGAGAACAAGGGTGAAGAGTGTTGGATGGGTCTATATGTATAGCATGAGCGAGACTTGTGTATGTTTGAACTAGGGAGATATAAGGCCAGCTTGGCTTGCATCATGAGCATCTTTTGCGTGGCCTGGGGTTGTGGCTGGATTTCATGCACGTTTGTTTGGTTGATACCCTATGAAAAAGAAAGCCCGCCTGGGCTGGGTTCCCTTGCACTTTAATTAGCCTGGCTGAACTCCAAACACTGCAAGTATCCTGGCCCAAGCGACCGATTTCGAACGCCTGGCCGTGCCTGGTCGTGTGGCCATGAGGCTAATAGCAACATGGATGGATATTAGCATTAAATAATTGATGCATGGATTGACTGATGGGATGTTGATGCTTTTCCTGGCTCAGGCATGAACCAAACGCTTCAGCACCACACAAGCCTGGCCAGGGAGAAATATTGTACATCTCACGTCCACACCAGGCACTACCGGCCATCAAGTCATGAGGGTCAGGTCACGAACCAAACTGACCAATAAAGTTTGAGAGAGATTGAGGAGCTCCGATAAGGCTGAGTGGTGCGTCAGATAGCTGAGAGGGGGAAAGAGATATTCCATCCGCTCTATAATGCAGTGCATGTAAATTTTTTAGAAGTCAAACTTTGGAAACTTTGATCAGGTTTACGCAAATGTTATTTATGTCTACAATACCAAAGATACATCATACAAAACTACATCTCATGGTGAATCTAACGGTATATGTTTGCCGTGCTAGATGTAATTCTTTTTCTCCACGTACCTTGTCAAACTTTGTGATCTTTGACTTTTCAATAAATCTATGTGCTGTGGACGGAGGAGAGTGCCTCAGTCGAGACAGATCAAGTGCGTGTGAAGGAGAATGAGTAAGTGTGGAAAAAGAGTATGTGTGTGAAAGAGAAAGTGACAAAAAATGATAAATTAGAGAGAGTGTGTGTTTTTTCGTTTCTTATGCGAACATATCACGCATGCATCTCCGAGATGGAAAAGCGAGGCGAGGAGATACACGAAGATAGCTAGTGTGTGATTGTTTGCAACGGAGAGAGACACCCCTGTAGCACATGTCCGATAGAGGTCTAGGCAACAAGGAAGAAAGGTTGAGAGGGACAGATGGATGACATGGACGCATGGGGAGGGAGAGAGGGTGTGTTTGTGATAGAGAGATCCCCTCGAGATCGTGAGGGGACTATATGGGTGGGAGATCGAGGGAGTGCGTGCGTGATAGAAAGATACCCCAAGAGAAATCGAGATAGACCATGCACATGTTTGTGATAGCTAGTCATATACATATAGGGGGGACTGCGTGTGCCTACAATTGAGTGAGAGACCATCATACTTGGCTAGATGGGCATGAGATTGTGTGTGTGTGCGTGTGAGATGGAGAGAGAATGAGGGAGAGAGATAGAGTTTTAGATGGGCCTATCGAGTGCGAGTGAGATATGCATGTGTATGTGTGACCCAGGTGGATGGAGAGTTTGAGAGAGGGGGCGAAGAGCTCCGAGATGACATATTGGTGCATGAGAGAGTTACGGGCAAAGAGCCAAGGAATTTGTGTGCGTACGATGAGTGCACCCAAGATATCTAGCTTGCACTAGCTAGAGTATCATACATAGTGTGCGAGAGAGACCTATAGATGGTGTATATATGAATGCGAACTAGAAAGACCCCCCCACACACACAAAGAGAGAGAGAGAGAGGGAGAGGGAGAGGGACCAACAAGGTTTTTGTGTCAGATACATACGACAGAATTGAAGATTGTCGGCGAGAGAGTGAGAGAGAGAGAGAGAGAACAGGAGTCCGGGAGAGGGGGAGGTCGCGTTTTATGCATCAAAGACTGATATAAACTATGTTTCAATATAATCTTGCATTCAAATATTTAAATTGGAGAGCATGTTGTCTGCAATCCACACATGAACGGATATATGCGTATATCAAACAAGTTCATTAATTTGACTTTCAGCATGTCCATGGAGTACTATAACACTGTACAACATACTACTCGATTGAGGTGTTCAATTTTGGATTTAGTTCATAATTTTGACCTACTGAACGAGCTAGTTCATTGAATCGAGATATTTCATTTTGGTTTTGATTCGCGTTTTTGAGTGGGTCAACTATTTGTCATATAGTAAATAGCTAGCAACGAGCATGTAAAAACACATTACTCGCGAGCATCATCTCTCCATCTAGAAAAGAAGTGGCAAGCTAATATTTCAAAATTTGATTCGAATCGACTTGGTAAGGTAGACGTGGATGCTCGTTCTCCCAAAATTTGAACAAACCATTAAACATCCTCTCTGCTCGGTGGAATTCGCCCGAGCAAATAAATGGGAGACGCGAAATTACCGTCCTATGTGGGACACACATCAATTGGCCCATAGTACATCGAGGGTAGGTTCGTAACTTCATCCTAGCGCGCCTTCTCCTCGGCCGTAATGACATGCGCCGAATAATTCATAAACCATGGTCGGAAAAACACACTCTCCTCGCCCGAAATAGCTCGCGCCCACTATTTCAAAACACGCTCTCCTCGCCCGAAATCGCTCGCACCCACTATAGTTCAAAACATGCCCTCCTCGCCCGAAATCGCCCCCGCCCACTATTTTGGGAGAAGCAAGGTTACTCTACTATCCCCGACCCTCAGTACACAGACCCAGGCCGAGAAGCCTATAGGCAAGGGTAGCACTGTAACTCCCCCTCACATTTCAGACAAATGCGTTCGTAAGCCATCGTTCCACTCCCCTCCCAATTCCCCCCCCCCGCCCGCCCCCATTCATACCTCGTGGGCGCCAAATCACCTTCTCCCCGGGAAGATCCCTTCTCCCGAGCAGCAAAACCTCAGCCCCACCTCCATGGCGCCCCCCACCGCACCAATTTCATGGACGCCCTCCTCCCTAATGCCGGAGATGCTGTCCAATTGCCGTCGTGCACTGGGCCGTGTGCCTCTTACCCCGTGCTGCTGGTGCTGCCTCGACAATGGACGCGTGAACCGTACCGGAGCCAATTCACCCCCGCCCTTGTTCACGGCGCCGGAGCGGCTCCAACTTCGGATCCGTCCAGAGTGCTAACGCTGCTTCCGTGTAGCCATCGACCATGGTGACATTGCTCTTTCCCTGCCGCCGGACTCCACCGCAACTGCGCCGGCCTCACCGACTCGGCAGGTGGACCTGCCTACTTCACCATGCCGCCAGATAGGTCGCACCCTCATCCGAAATCACTTTATTTAGGCATCAGTTGTCTGAATTTTTATTCTGGGCCAATCGATTCCCAATGGGAAGCATCACCCCTCGAGGCGGCGGAGCTCCTAGGCTACCGGTTGGCTGGTGTCTAACGTAAGGGTGCGGGGTCGCAAGTTCGCCGCAGAAGCAGCGCTTAGATGGCTATCTTTTAGAGTTGTGTGGGTTGAAGGTACTGCCGCTGCCGGATCTGGATGACGGGGAGTCTTTGTGGATTGGCCCAAGGGCGGCGCAACCACGGCAGTGCGGTGGGGTGGGGAGCGGGGTTTTGGCCGGGGCCATGAACGGCGGAGGCAGGCTGCTCTGCCGTTGGTTGCTGGCTCTTCGGGGAAGATGCCGAACAGTGTCAACCGGGAGGCACAAGAAGGCCATCAATCCATCCGGCGTAGATCAGACAGTACCAAAATAAAATAAAATCGTGTGACCCCAATTTAATCTTCAGTCAACAGACGTGTGACCACTCTCGTACCTTGCTGTTGATCTCTTAGTGTATTTCTTCGGATCAAAGAGATATGTCGTTCTTAACATTATGCGTTATCTGCATCTTCAGACACATCATCTTCCGACTCACCGCAGCTGCTCCAACAAGGGAAGCATACACCAGAAGGGAGCTATAGTCCCCATTCAACAGTTCCCTGCATCGAATGCGCGACATGGACAGCCACAACAACTGAAGGGCCTTTTACAAGTCAACACATGAAGCTCACTCCTATGCATGGCAGCCAGATAGGTTGTACCCTCATCTTACTTGTGTGCAACATTTATGGCTTTGTTATTCATCTAAGCACGGAAAATAGATCATCACATTTCACTGTATATTCATGCCAATCTCTTACGGGTCTTGTTCAGGAGTTCACGTTGTTCCATAGTTCCGCTAAGATACTTGTTCTTTAGGTAACGCTGTTCCTTAGTTATCATCCATCAGCCAATGCTATCCGACAGGCTGGTGATTATAGTATTATACCACTTCTAGTATTACCTATGTTGTTCTTTAATACTTTTGTGTGCCATCTAGTTAATCTCGAGTACAAACGATACATATTCTGTAGCTTTCATCTGTGTTCCCCCTTTAGTTTATGAGACCTGTTGCTGCTAGTTAACCCCAGTCCTACTATTTATGTCATCTCCTACATGCACTCATTTAAATAAATCTAACTACTAGTTGTCTTCCATGCATGTCAGATATAATTGCACACACTGATATATCCACAAGAACCTCACGGAGCAATGTAAAGGCCAATAAACTTGATGTCAATGATTCCCAATATGATGGAACATGTAAAGGCAGTTCTTCAGAAGACTTGCAGAAAGATGATGAATCCTCTTCACCCCACAAGGTCCTTGCTCTAACTTGGCCTGTGATATGGGTACAACATGCATATAATGTCCTCGAGTGTATCTACTCTGTTGCAATGCCATGTGCTTAGCATGCTGATCATGCATGTAAATATGTCATGCCTTCCTGTTTTTCAGTACCTATTCCATTCATGATATCATGTTTTCAAATTCAAGTACTGTCATTCTACTCTATCGCAATGCCATCTGCTTAATTTGGACATCATGCTTCTGAATATCTTATGCATCGTTATTCATCAGTATGTACTTCATCTGTCTGCCATACCATGTTTTTTTACATTGAAGTACTGTTCTAGTGCTCTATTGCAATGCCATCTTATTTTCCCAATCATACACGTGTATGTTGCCTTAGTTATTTCTGTACGTATTCTGCTAGCATATAGTTTTACATTCAACTAGTTTTTTTGCTGCGTTGTCCTGTCGTATCCCTAGCTCTTACACCATACTCCCTCCGTCTGGATTACATGTTGCCGAAATGGATAAAAAAGGATGTATCTAGAACTGAAATACGCCTAGACCCATCCATTTTTTTTCCGGATGGAGGGAATACATGTCAATATGTCATGCCTTTCTATTCTTCAGTACCTATTCCATCTCTCTGCTGTCGCATGTTTTATAATTAAAGCACCATTCTTCTATACAAGGCATGCAAGGGGAAGACGACTATGTTAGAATCTGAAGGGTTACAAAAAAGGCCTTTGCAAAAGATCCAAATGCCAGGAGATAATAAACCAACTCATGTTTTTATAAATACTGCTCCAGCACAGAGTAACCCAACTCCAGTCCAGCAAAAATATGTCAACTCAATTCTAAGAAGCGTGTGCGTATCCTTGCAACATGAAAATTTATAGCATGCTGATCATATTTTCTACATGTTTCTTACCCATCTCTCTTTTTGAAAATAAGCTTAACAGATAGAAGAATTTCTGCAATTGTATCATTTATGAGGAAAGATTCTTGCAGGAATTCTCCGTGCTCCAATGTAGATGTAAGTACCTGATGTATATCACTATATTTTTACATCAACATGTATTTTGTTAATCGGCGTGAATCCAACCTTTATCTGATCTAAATTTAGTTGTAGCAAAATGTATGATTAAAGGCCACAATGTTGACTTTTGTAAGGAAAACTGCCTGGTAGTTTTGCATACTGAGCTGCATGAATGTACTATCTCATATCACGCACATTACTGAATTGTAGTGCTTCTCTGGTTGCCCATTCATTCATTGTGTCAATGTTGCTTTCGTACTACCTTACCTGGCTGATGATAGATGTGCCATATTGTGTTAATTTGGTGTAGCTTAGTTGCCCAAACATTTGTTGTGTCAATGTTGCTTTCCTATTATCTGACTTGGCCAATGATAGCAATGCTAGTGTGTTAATTTTGTGCAGGCTGCTGAAGATAAGAAGACAAACTCTGAAAACAGCAAGGCAACCCCATTGTTTCTTTCCAGTAAATCTAGGCCAGGTAATATGGCAATAACTCATGATTAATCTGTTTGGTTCCCGTCCTAATTTATGTTATGATGAAGTGGTCGAGACACTCTCCACTATCAATAATACAAGCCTGCAAAAATCTCCATCTGAATATGTTCAGTATCCTCTATCTCGAATGCAACGAAATAAATGTATGTTTGTGAACCAATTAATGGCTGAAGCAATGATGGAAATGGTGGATGAATCAGAGGTGCAGAGTCGTGCGACACAACAATTGATCAATGTTTTCAAAGACAGTGTAGCAAAGCAGAAAGAACTTGCCCACATGCTTATGGGCGTCATCTGTGCTCAGGTTGCAGATTGTGACATTGTAGATGCTTAAGTTCTGCTCATTTATTTGCACCGGCATCAATCTTTGATTGCCCAGTGGATGTAATTTCCTGTAATATATGCTGGATGTGCAACGTTATTCCCTGTATGCTGTACCTTTGCGTGATCGGTTTTGGTCCTGTGCATAATTGCTCAACATAATGGGCTCAAATTATCTAATTTGGCCTAAAGACATGTATGAACTTTAGTGGGCCCATTAAGTTAATGGGCCGTTACTAGGCTGAAAGTTAATGGTCAGCCATCTTACCTCCTGGGTCGTTAACAGGCCGACATCGAAGCGGGCAACAGGTGGCCCTAGTTTATTTCACGGGTCGTTAACATGCCGTTACTAAGTTTGGGCTACATATGGCCCAACTATACTGTAGGCCTTTAGCAGGCTGAAAGAGACAGCGGGGCTTGTACTGGACCATGAAGAGCATGGGCGGCTAAGAGGCCAAAAGTCAGGTCGTATTGTAAATGGCCCAACTATGTTGTGGGCCTTTAGCAGGCCGAAAGAGAAACCGGGCTGGTATTGGACCATGAAGGGCATGGGTCATTAAAAGGACAAAATTAAGGTCCAACTACAAATGGCCCAACTCATTTATGGTCCGTTAACAGGCCGAAAGGCGCACAGGGCCGGGAATTGGCCCAACACTTAAATGGGTCGCTAAAAGCACAAAACTCAGGTCCGACTACAAATGGCCCAACTGATTTATGGGCCGTCAACAGGCTGAAAGTGATACCGGGCTAGAAAATTGGCCCAACACTTAAATGGGCCGCTAAAAGGCCAAAACTCAGGTCCGACAACAAATGGCCCATCAGATTTATGGGCCGTCAACAGGCTGAAAGACACACTGGGCCGTAAACTAGCCCAACATTTAAATGGGTCAATAAAAGGCCAAAAGATGTACATCCTGAAAATTGGCCCATCCATTAAATGGGCCGTTAAAAGGCCGAAATCTCATTGGGCCGATATTGAGCCCAAATATATAGCGGGCTGTTAACGGGCTCGAACTGATGATGGGTTGCAATGGTGTCAAATCTTTAATGGGCCGTTGATGAGCCGAATTGACACATCTCATATGGGCTGTGGGCTTAAATGGACCTGACACAAGTAGGCCTTATATGGGCTGACCTACTAATTTTTACTGGGCCGGCCTTTTCACAGGAATGGGCCTCTGTTGGGCCGTGCCACGTGTCGACATATCATAGGCGCCTTCCGTCCAATGAGTGGATGACATCTGTCCCAACGATGAGCCGACACGTGTTTCCTCCAGCCAATGATGATTTTACACACGGAAAATCCCCGTTGGTCGGGGCTGTTAATGGGTTATCGGATCCAAAAGACGACCCGATAGCTTAACGGCGTTCCATTATGGTGGATGCCATGTTTCGGTCACCCTTGACGAAAGCACTTCTGTAACACGCGATTTATCATCATGGAAGTGGACACTTCCGTGATGATAATTTTGGTAATGGCATGGAACACTTCTACTACAGCACAGGTATGACTATCTTGATTCTGTCATAAAATCGTCATGGATGTACATGCATGACAAAAAACGCGACCTACTGTGACAAACACGTATCATCACGCAAGTGTATTTTTTTTGTAGTGGTGGGTGGTGGGTGGGGGACGAATTTCTTCGTCGTCCGCTTCCCACTTCAGCCGGACATAGTTCGGCCAAGAATCTCCCGACAAGGAAAGAGACCTTAATGAATTTAACACATCACCCAAGGGCGAGTGCTGAAAAATATCCGCGGAGGTGAACTCCATGACTGGTGCCCAATCAGATTCGATAGGCACGGATGTACGCGGTTCGGATCCTGTAGCCGGAGACGAGTCCGGGGGTCCGATGACACCACCCTCACAGGAGGTGGGATCAGTGTTCGGCTCCAACGCCGATGAGTGTGCGGCCTCCATGGCAGGGTCCATCCACCCGTCCTCGGAGGGCGCGATCTGCTCCGGATTGATTCCCGGGGCCTCTACAGGTTTGATCTCCCGAGCACTGTCTGATGGAAGATCTAAGTCATGCTCGTCGCGACTGTTCGGAGTACCTGACATGGGCTCGAATCCGTCGAAGATCAAGTCTCCGCGGATATCGATAGTATAGTTCAAGATTCCAAACCTGATCTAATGGCCAGGGGCGTAGCTACCGATCTCCTCCAGGTGGCCAAGCGAGTTGGCCCGCAGGGCGAAGCTGCCGAATACAAAGATCTGTCCGGGAAGGAAAACCTCCCCCTGGACTGCTTCGTTGAAGATGGTTGAACGAGCCATCGAGCCTTATCGCAAAGACACAGTGGAACTCTCAATGAAAGCACCAATGTCGGTGTCAAAACCGACGGATCTCGGGTAGGGGTTCCCGAACATTGCGTCTAAGGCTAATGGTAACAGGAGATAGGGGACACGATGTTTTACCCAGGTTCGGGCCCTCTTGATGGAAGTAATAGTCTACTTCCTGCTTGATTGATCTTGATGATATGAGTATTACAAGAGTTGATCTACCACGAGATCGTAGAGGCTAAACCCTAGAAGCTAGCCTATGATTATGATTGTTGTTGTCCTACAGACTAAACCCTCCGGTTTATATAAACACCGGAGGGGGCTAGGGTTACACAAAGTCGGTGACAGAGAAGGAGATCTACATATCTGAATTGCTAAGCTTGCCTTCCACGCAAAGGAGAGTCCCATCCAGACACGGGGCGAAGTCTTCAATCTTGTATCTTCATAGTCCAATAGTCCGGCTAAAGTATATAGTCCGGCAGTCCGAGGACCCCTTAATCCCGGACTCCCTCAGTAGCCCCTGAACCAGGCTTCAATGATGATGAGTCCGGCGCGCAGATTGTCTTCGGCCAGTTCCAACTGGAGCAGGTCGATAGCTATGCCCCTGGCCACCTGGTCAGATTTGGAAGCTTGAACTATACTGCCGACATTCGAGGAGACTTGATCTTCGACGGATTCGAACCCATGCCAGGTACACCGAATCGTCGTGACGAGCATGACTTAGATCTGCCATCGGACAGTGTTCGGGAGATTGCACCCGCGGCGGCCCCAGGAATCAATCCAGAGCAGATTGCGCCTTCTGAGGACGGGTGGATGGACCCCGCCACGGGGGCCGCACACTCATTGGTGTTGGAGCCGAACACTGATCCCACCTCCTATGAGGGTGGTGCCATCGGACCCTTAGACTCGTCTCCGGCTACAGGATCCGAACCGCGAACGTCCGTGCCTATCGAATCTGATTGGGCACCGGTCATGGAGTTCACCTCCACGGATATTTTTTAGCACTCGTCCTTGGGTGATGTGCTAAGCTCATTAAGGTCTCTTTCCTTGTCAAGAGATTATTGGCCGAACTATGTCCGGCTCGAGTGGGAAGCGGACGACGAAGAAATTAGTTCCCCACCCACCACCGACTTAATAGCCACTATCGAAGACTTAACTGACGTGGTTGACTTCAACTCTGAAGACATCGATGGTATGGACGATGATGCAGGAGAAGAACAGGAACCACCGCCTATAGGGCACTAGACAACCACCTCATCATATGATATATATATGGTGGTGTAACGCCCCGGATTCGATGCGCCAGGTGTCCTCCAGTTATTCATTGTTGTTGCCATGTCATTTGCTTGTGTGTTGCATTTTTCCAAGTCATCATCTGCATTTCATCTGCATGTTTTTCAAAACTTGCATCTGTTCGGGTTCCCCCGGTTCTCTCTGTTGTCCGTTCGGAGTCCAGACCTCTCGCGCGTGCCCCGTCGCCCCCTCTCACACCTTGTTTCGTGAGCAGGAGAAAAAAGTTCTCGGAATGGACCGAGATTTCCTGAGTGGCCTTGGTATAGGACCGGTAGACCGCCCGTCAAGTTTCGTTCCATTTGGAGGTCGTTTGATGCCCCAACGGTTAACCGCGTAGGCCGAAACCTCTCTCTCTTTGCATCCTAGCACCCCATCACCACAGCCCATGAGCCCATCTAAACCCCCTCCATGCTCTCGGTCGTTCGATCCCGATCGTGTGGGCGAAAACCGCACTCCATTTGGAGTCACCTAGCTCCCTCTACCTATAAATATGTGCAACCCTCTGCAAATCCCGGATGAACCCTAGCATTTTTCCCCTCGAGCCGCTGGACACTCTCTCCTCCACCGACGGTCACATCTGCCCCAATCCCCTGACCAACCGCATGCCGCCACGTGGAGAGCCGCGTCCCACTTCGCCGCGCCGCGCACCACCGGCCGTGAGCTCGCAGCGGGCCCGTGCAGCCCGAACCGGCACCGCCGCCGCCCGGCCTCCCCCTCGTTCGCGCCCGCGCCTGCGCGCGCCGGCTGCCGGCCGTCTCCACCATCCGCCCGCCGACGTCGGCGACCCCGCCGCCCGGCGCCGCCTCGCTTCGGCCGTGCTCCGCCGCCCCACGCGCCCGCGTGCCTCCCCGCCGCTCATCACCGCCCGACGAGCTTCCCACCGACGCCGGCGAGCTCCCCGGCGCCGGATCTGCCTCCTCCGGCCGTCTCCCATCCTCTTCGGTAGCCACCTCGAGAATTCCGGTGTTATCGCGCCGCCGCATCAAAGTCCGCGCTCGGAACCCTAGATCTAGATCGGGACAGGTTGACCCCGATTCTTCTGTCTTTTTCTGCCATATTTTTATTGCCTTGTTCATCACATCATATCTCATCATCCATAGCTCTGTTTTGCATGTATAATACATTGAAATGTTCATCAGGATGTGCTCTTCACTTTGTTCCATTGTGCCATGCTTGTTTGAGACCATCTTTATGCCATTATCATCGTTCCAAGAGTGCTATATGATGTTAACTGCTGTCTGCTAACAGAACTTGGTGATTTGTCTTTTTCATTGCATTTTGTATGTGCATCTTATGAGCTTGATGTTGACATGAGTTTTGAGCTACATCATGCCATATTTATAGTGGTGTAATCCATGCATTTTTTGTGAGTCTTGTAGTGAGTGCATCGAGCCCATGAAGTAGGGTACTTGCTGTTGTTGTTTTGTTAGACTGAATCTGCTATATCATGATGCTATGTAAACTTGCTGCTACAAGTCATTCTATGCATAATCTGGAGATGTTCACTAAAAATGTTTTGTTATACATGTCATGCTCTATCCATCCATTCCCCTGATTGCATTTATAGCTTATGTAGATTGTTCATATCTTGCTCTCAAATTGCTAAATAATGTTGCTGTCAGCCTGTTAACATTAAGTTCAGTTTTGCCATGAGCTTTGCTAGTGATCCATGCACTCTATGAACTTGCTCCTGCCATTCTTAGATTCATAATCATGTCTTCTTACTGTTGGTTACCTTCACCAACATGCCTACTTATTGTTGTTCCTGCCATTTCTGAATCTGTCATATCATTTGCCATGTTTGCATGGATGCTACCAAGTTTTCTGTTGATCTTTGGAATTAGTTCAGTAAGGGAGTTTTGTTATTTGTCGTTAGTATTGGAATGCCAAGCCTTTGTTTGCCATGATAAGTTCTGTAACATGTTGTTCGATAACTCTAAACATTGCAACCTGATGTTATTTCTGCCAAGTCTGGAACTATCATAATTTGCAATCTTGCCATGTCCTTTTGAGCATGTTATAGTGTTTTCTGGAGATAGCTCAGTGTTCATGTTTTGTCATGTTTACATGTATATCACGTCCATGCCTTTTGTTCTCATGTTGGGGTCCTGTAGCATATTGTTTTGATGCTTGCTAGATGCCTAGTTGTTGTTTTGGACAACTTGTCGTTTAAACTTGTATAGAGTGTATGTGTTGAACCGTTGCTCCGTTTTGAGTGTGCTCTACATGAAACTTGCTTATAATTGCATGTAGTTTCATATTATCATGTTGCATCCTGGTTTTGAGGTGGTTGCTAGATGTTTAACTTGTTTTCCTCATATCTTCTAGGCCGTAGCTCCGAATTAAATGAACTTTATATGTAACTTGACTAGAATCTCATGTAGATCATCTTGGTGCATCTTAACTGGCTGTTTAACAACTTGAACATAAGTTTTATCCAGTTCTGGACCAATTTCTAAATTTGCATGTGAGGACTTATCGGACTTGTTATATGTTGTTTCCGGCCTCATTTAAACTTGCTTTGATGTGTTGCTCTTGTATGCATCATCTCTTGCCATGAGTAGATTCATGTAGCCTTGTCATGCATCATACTTGGTTGAGCATCATGTCATGTATATGTGTGGTGTGTTTACCATGTTGTGTGCTTCTTCTCGATAGTTCCCGTTTTGTTGCGATCGTGAGGATCCGTTCGTCTACGCTTGGTTCGTCTTCCGGGCTTCATCTTCTTCATGGACTCGTTCTTCTTCCTTGCAGGATTTCAGGCGAGATGATCATCACCTGGATCTCATTACTATCATTGCTATGCTAGTTGCTTCGTTCTATCGCTATGCTGCGCTTCCTATCACTTGTTCTTCAAGCCTCCCAATTTGCCATGTCAGCCTCTAACCTTTTCACCCTTCCTAGCAAACTGTTGCTTGGCTATGTTACCGCTTTGCTCAGTCCCTCTTATAGCATTTTTAGTTGCAGGTGAAGTTGAAGATTTCTGCATGGTGGACAGGGTTATGTTGGGATATCACAATATCTCTTATTTAATTAATGCATCTATATACTAGGTAAAGGGTGGAAGACTCGGCCTTGTGCCTGGTGATTTGTTCCACTCTTGCCGCCCTAGTTTCCGTCATACCGGTGTTATGTTCCTTGATTTCACGTTCCTTACGCGGTTGGGTGATTTATGGGACCCCCTTGACAGTTCGCGTTGAATAAAACTCCTCCAGCAATGCCCAACCATGGTTTTACCATTTGCCTCACCACCACCTATACCTTTCCCTTGGGTCAGCCAACCCGAGGGTCATATTTATTTTATCCCCTCGGGCCAGTGCTTCTCCATGTGCTAGTCCAAACCGAGCAACCTGCGGCGCCACCTCGGGGAAACTTGAGGGCTGGTTTTACTCGTAGCTTGACTTATCCGGTGTTTCCCTAAGAACGAGATATGTGCAGCTCCTATCGGGATTGTCGGCACATCGGGCGGCTTTGCTGGTCTTGTTTTACCATTGTCGAAATGTCTTGTAAACCGGGATTCCGAGACTGATCGGGTCTTCCTGGGAGAAGGAATATCCTTCGTTGACCGTGAGAGCTTGTGATGGGCTAAGTTGGGACACCCCTGCAGGTTATAAACTTTTGAGAGCCGTGCCCGTGGTTATGTGGCATATGGGAATTTGTTAACGTCTGGTTGTAGAGAACTTGATAGTTGACTTAATTAAAATGTATCAACCGCGTGTGTAGCCGTGAGGGTCTCTTTTGGGCGGAGTCCGGGAAGTGAACACGGTTTTGGGTTATGTTTGACATAAGTAGGAGTTCAGGATCACTTCTTGATCATTGCTAGCTTCACGACCATTGCGTTTGCTCTCTTCTCGCTCTTATTTGCGTATGTTAGCCACCATACTTGCTTAGTCGCTGCTACAACCTCACCACTTTACCCCTTCCTTTCCCATTAAGCTTTGCTAGTCTTGATACCCATGGTAATGGGATTGCTGAGTCCTCGTGGCTCACAGATTACTACAACAACAGTTGCAGGTTCAGGTTTATGTGATGATCATGACGCGAGAGCGATATTTACTTGCTTTGGAGTTCTTCTTCTGCTTCTTCTTTGATCAGGGGATAGGTTCCAGCCCGGCAGCCTGGGCTAGCAGGGTGGATGTCGTTTGAGCTTCTGTTTGTTTTTCATCCATAGTCGGATGTTGATCTGATGTATGTTGTATTGATGTACCCGTGTGGCATTTGTATGCCTTGTATGTATCCCCATCTATTATGTAATGTTGATGTAATGATATCCACCTTGCAAAAGCGTATCAATATGCGGTTCTATCCTTGGTGGGACCTTCAAGTCTCTTTAGGATAGTATCGCATATTGGGCGTGACAAGTTGGTAACAGAGCCTCGACCGACCATAGGAGCCCCCTTGATTGGTCGTTTAGTTTGGCCGTTGTCGAGTCTAGAAGAAAACTGTTTTCGGAGTCTAGTTATATCGAGAGTAGGAATTCTTGTTACTCCTCAGCCCCTTCGTCGCTCTCGTGAGGAATCTTGACATAGGTGTTTTGAATTACTTCTATTCCCCTTCAAATTTTTCTTTAGGATCATGCAGTTGTTTTTCTGGTCGTTGGTTCTCATCTCTTTTCATCCGGTGCATTTCTCGTCAAGTTGACTCGGCCTCTTCATCCTTGCAAGTTCAATCCTCAGTTTGCTCTAAACGAAGTTGTTTCTCTATCCTTAGTTGTTTTCTTTTTCCCACCCACCCACCCCTTTTCATCTCGGAGTCGGAGTCCGTAATCGAGTATCCATCCTACTCGTTGCGAAGTCTTTGCTTTTATTCCTCAATGGTTTCAACCGGTGTTTTCTCTTCAAGATATTCGTCGGTTCCCCCTTCCAAGTTGCCTTTGTTTTTCCCACCCTCCCACCCTATTCTTCCCGGAGTCTGAGTCTCTTTTGAGCATCAATTTCATTCGTGCGGAACCTCTTCAGTATTTCATAAATTATCTCAACCAGTGAATTCTCGTCTCGTTTGGCATTCATCATCTCTTTTTCTTTTCCGGTGGACTCAATTCAAGTTTTTGGTAGTGATTATATTCTTTCCCTCGACTCAAGTGTTTCCTCTTGCTCGTTCGACTCTCGCCAGTTTATCCTTCCGGAGTGCTCAAGACATCTCAGGAGATTCGTCTGTGTGTGAATTAATTCGAGGTTGTCACCTCATTCAAATATTCCAATTGTTTCGGTGCAACATCTATCTTTTCAACAATCCTTTCCAACAGTGTTTTCTTTTAGTGGGCCCTAACCCACATGTATTTTCTGAGGATCTTACCTGACTCTTCTAATTTCTCGGAGCTATTCTCAAATTCTTTTCGGAGTTTGACGTAAGAATGAATTTCATCAGTCAGATGCCATCTCCAAGATCGCTTTCAAATTCTTTTCATCTTTGGTTCAACCCTTCCTCTTTTTTCATCCTCCCGGAGTATCTCAGTAACTTTCGTGATGTTTTCCGTCGTCATCTGAAGATCAAAGAAAAGTTTTTCCTCTAAATCTTGTCTGTTCTCTCGAAGATTCGTGGTTCTAGCTTCTTGTTATGCTCTCTAATTATTCCATTCGTCAGATTTTCCTTTTCTTAACCATCCAGAGTATTTCAGGAGTTGATTTCTGTTTCTTTTCACCGGAGGCCATTGTTTCAGAAGAATTCTTCATGCTCACATTTCAGCTAACGTTATCCAATTATCCCGGTGCTTCGTTCAAGTATTCTTCAATCAGCTCGTGATCCCTTCGTTATCTTGTCTCTTAATCCCCTCTAGCAAATTGGTTCTTCTAATTCTTATTGGTGATCCAGTCTCTTTCATCAGTCATTTTTCGAATTTTTACGGTGGTTCCTTCAGATTCCTTTTCCTTCATTATCATTTTAAGCCATTCGTTCTTTTTAATCCTATCGGTGGTTCATGAAGACTTTCTCAAGTTTGCGATATGTCTCTTCTCAATCCTTTTCAAGAAGAATAAGTAGTATGCAAAATCCATTGCTTGTCATCAATTTAATTTGATGAAGGATAAGCATACAATAAATCTTATTTTTTTCCTCAAAGTGATTAATCCCTTCCTTCGGAGTTTGTTCTTGAGGAATAAATTCTAGTTCCAAGTGTTTTCACCTTTTCTTTTCCGGAGCTCCATGCTATTCTCGCTTAACTCGTCGGAACCTCCATCAAGTCATCGCAAGACTTCAATATTATCCCTTTCATCCTTCAATTTTATCTCGTCATCCTTTTGTTACCGGAGTTCTTCACGGTGGCTCGTCATGATTTAATTCATTCCTCAAGTGTTCGTCAAGATTCTTATCGAAGGAGCTCAAGTATCTTTCCTTCTTGCTTTTAGAAGTGTAATTAATTCTCCATATTTTTCTGAAGTGGAGTTTTGCATTTTCTTCGTTCCGCTCAGCTATTCAGACTTTTGGTTGTGGTATAATTTCACCTCAAGTTTGAGTTGTTTTTTGATAAGTCTGCAACAAGCTTATTCTTTCGTTGTTGATTTTCTCAACAATTACATTCAATGCTTCTAAGTTCTTTTCATTCAATTCTTTCAATTCTTCTGGAGGCATGGCATTGTTCATCTCGCCAAGTGCCATCTCATTGGGTGAAGTTCATGTTCTAATCATTCCATTTTCAGTTGGAGTGTTGCTGAAATTCTTTTATTCATTCCTTTTCTATCTTGTTGTAACCAGAGTGGTTTCAGAGTCTATCTTGTTTCCATGAGCAGTTGATTCTCGTCATATTCGCCGTTCATCTTTTCTAACCGAGTGCTCTCGACTTTGTTCATCTTCTCTCTTGCATTCTATCTTCACCTCTTCATTTTTCTCTTCTGTCTCGTTCCTAAGATCTCGGGACGGGATCTCTTGTTAGTGGAGGAGAGTTGTAACGCCCCGGATTCAATGCGCCAGGTGTCCTCCAATTATTCTTCATTGTTGCCATGTCATTTGCTTGCGTGTTGTATTTTGCCATGTCATCATCTGCATTTCATCTGCATGTTTTTCAAAACTTGCATCCGTTCGGGTTCCCCCGGTTCTCCCCATTGTACTTCGGAGTACAGACCTCTCGCGCGTGCCCCGTCGCCCCATCTCAGACCTTGTTTCGTGAGCGGGAGAAAAACATTCTCGGAATGGACCGAGATTTTCCGAGTGGCCTTGGTATAGCACCGGTAGACCGCCCGTTAAGTTTCGTTCCATTTGGAAGTCATTTGATGCCCCAACGGTTAACCGCGTAGCCCGAAACCTCTCTCTCTTTGCAGCCTAGCTCCCTTCACCACAGCCCATGAGCCCATCTATATCCACTCCATGATCTCGGTCGTTCGATCACGATCGTGTGGGCGAAAACCGCACTCCATTTCGAGTCTCCTAGCACCCTCTACCTATAGATATGTGCAACCCTCTCCAAATCCGGGATAAACCCTAGCATTTTTTCCTTCGCGCCGCCGAACACTCTCTCCTCCACCGACGGACACGTCCGCCCCGCTCCCCCGTCCAACCGCGCGCCGCCACGTGGCCAACCATGCCCCACTTTGCCGCGCCCCGCACCACCAGCCCGCGAGCTCGCAGCGGGCCCGTGCAGCCCGAACCGGCGCCGCCGCCGCCCGGTCTCCCCCTCGTCCACTCCCACGCCCGCGCGCGCCGGCCGCCGCCCATCTCCACTGTCCGCCCACCGACGCCGGCAACCCCGCCGCCCATCGCCGCCTCGCTCCGGCCGCGCTCCGCCGCCCCACGCGCCCGCGCGCGCCTCCCCTCCGCTCATCGCCGCCCGGCGAGCTTCCCTCCGACGCCGGCGAGCTCCCCGGCGCCACATCCGCCTCCTCCGGCCGTCTCCCATCCTCTCCGGTGCCCACCTCACAAATTTCGGCGAGATCGCGCCGCCGCATCGAAGTCCACTCTCGGAACGCTAGATCTAGTTCGGGACAGGTTGACCCCGATTCTTCTAAGTCTTTTTCTGCCATATTTTTATTGCCTTGTTCATCGCATCATATCTCATCATCCGTAGGTCCGTTTTCATGTATAATATATCATAATGTTCACCAGGGTGTGCTCCTCATTTTGTTCCATTGTGCCATGCTTGTTTGAGTACATCTTGGTGCCATTATAATCGTTGCAGGAGTGCTATATGATGTTAACTGCTGTCTGTTAACAGAACTTGGTGATTTGTTTTTTTCATTGCATTTTGTGTGTGCATCTTATGAGCTTGATGTCGACATAAGTTTTGAGCTAAATCATGCCATCTTTACAGTGGTGCAATCCATGTATTTTTTGTGAGTCTTGTAGTGCGTGTATCGAGCTCGTGAAGTAGGGTACTTGCTATTGCTGTTTTGCTAGGCTGAATCTGCTATATCATGATGCTATGTAAACCTGCTGCTACAAGTCATTCTATGCATAATCTTGAGATGTTCACTAAGGATGTTTTGTTATACATGCCATTATATATCTTTCCATGCCCTTGGTTGCATTTATAGCTTGCTGTAGAATGTTCATATCTTGCTCTCAAATTGCTAAATAATGTTGCTGTCAGCCTGTTAACATTAAGTTCTGTTTTGCCTTGAGATTTGCTAGTGATCCATGCACTCAATGAACTTGCTCTTGCCATGCTTAGCCTTCTTACGGTTGGTTACCTCTTCATGCCATGTATTTCTCTGTGGTGAGTGGTACAAGATCACCAACATGCCTACTTATTGTTGTTCCTGCCATTTCTGAATCTGTAATATCATTTGCCATGTTTTCATTGATGCTACCATGTTTTCGGTTGACCTTTCGAATTAGTTCAGTAAGGAAGTTTTGTTCTATGTCTTTAATATTAGCATGCCATGCCTTTTTTTGCCATGATAACTTCCTGTAACATGTTGTTTGATTGCTCTAAACATTGCAACCTGATGTTATTTCTGCCAAGTCTGGAACTGTTATAATTTGCAATATTGCCATGTCCTTTTGAACATGTTATATTGTTTTCTGGAGATAGCTCAGTGTTCATGTTTTGTCATGCTTTACATGTATATCACGTCCATGCCTTTTGTTCTCATGTTGGGGTCCTGTAGCATACTGTTTTAATGCTTGCTAGATGCCTAGTAGCTGTTTTGGACAGCTTGTCCTTTAAACTTGTAGAGTGTATGTGTTGAACCGTTGCTCCGTTTTGAGTGTGCTCTATATGAAACTTGCTTAGAATTGCATGTAGTTTCATATTATCATGTTGCATCCTTGTTTTGAGGTTGTTGCTTGACGTTTGAATGCATTTTGCATCAATGCCATGTTTAACTTGTTTTCCTCATATCTTCTAGGTCATAGCTCCGAATTAAATGAACTTTATATGTAACTTGACTAGAATCTCGTGTAGATCATCTTGGTGCATCTTAACTTGCTGTTTAAAAACATGAACATAAGGTTTATTCAGTTCTGGACCAATTTCTAAATTTGCATATGAGGACTTACCGGACTTGTTATATGTTGTTTCCGGCCTCATTTAAACTTGCTTTGATGTGTTGCTCTTGTATGCATCATCTCTTGCCATGAGTAGATTCATGTAGCATAATCATGCATCATACTTGGTTGAGCATCATGTCATGTATATGTGTGATGTGTTTACCATGTTGTGTGCTTCTTCTCGATAGTTCCCGTTTTGTTGCAATCGCGAGGATCCGTTCGTCTACGCTTGGTTCGTCTTCGTGGCTTCATCTTCTTCATGGACTCGTTCTTCTTCCTTGCAGGATTTCAGGCAAGAGGACCGTCAGCTTGGATCTCATTACTATCATTGCTATGCTAGTTGCTTCGTTCTATCACTGTGCTGCGCTTCCTATCACTTGTTCTTCAAGCCTCCCAATTTGCCATGTCAGCCTCTAACCTTTTCACCCTTCCAAGCAAACCATTGCTTGGCTATGTTACCGCTTTGCTCAGCCCCTCTTATAGCGTTATTAGTTGCCGGTGAAGTTGAAGATTGCTCCATGGTGGACAGGATTATGTTGGGATGTCAGAATATTTCTTATTTAATTAATGCATCTATATACTTGGTAAAGGGTGGAAGACTCGGCCTTATGCCTGGTGTTTTGTTCCACTCTTGCCGCCCTAGTTTCCGTCATACCGGTGTTATGTTCCTTGATTTTGCGTTCCTTGCGTGGTTGGGTGATTTATGGGACCCCCTTGACAGTTCGCGTTGAATAAAACTCCTCCAGGAAGGCCCAACCTTGGTTTTACCATTTGCCTCACCACCACCTATACATTTCCCTTGGGTCGGCCAACCCGAGGGTCATCTTTATTTTAGCCCCCCCGGGCCAGTGCTTCTCTAAGTGCTGGTCCGAACCAAGCAAGCTGCGGGGCCACCTTGGGGAAATTTGAGGGATGGTTTTACTCGTAGCTTGATTTATCCAGTGTTGCCCTGAGAAGGAGATATGTGAAGCTCCTATCGGGATTGTCGGCACATCAGGCGGCTTTGTTGGTCTTGTTTCACCATTGTCGAAATGTCTTGTAAACCAGGATTCCGAGACTGATCGGGTCTTCCTAGGAGAAGGAATATCCTTCTTGACCGTGAGAGCTTGTGATGGGCTAAGTTGGGACACCCCTGCAGGGTATAAGCTTTCGAGAGTCGTGCCCGCGGTTATTTGGTAGATGGTAATTTGTTAACGTCCGGTTGCAGAGAACTTGACACTTGACTTAATTAAAATGCATCAACCGCGTGTGTAGCCGTGATGGTCTCTTTTCGGCGGAGACCGGGAAGTGAACACGGTTTTTGGGTTATGTTTGACGTAAGTAGGAGTTCAGGATCAGTTCTTGATCATTGCTAGCTTCACGACCGTTTCGATTGCTCTCTTCTCGCTCCTATTTGCGTATGTTAGCCACCATACTTGCTTAGTCGCTGCTGGAACCTCACCACTTTACCCCTTCCTTTCCCATTAAGCTTTGCTAGTGTTGATACCCATGGTAATGGGATTGCTGAGTCCTCGTGGCTCACATATTACTACAACAACAGTTGCAGGTTCAGGTTTATGCGATGATCATGATGCAAGAGCGATGTTTATTTGTTTTGGAGTTCTTCTTCTGCTTCTTATTCGATCAGGGGAGAGGTTCCTGGCCAGCAGCCTGGGCTAGCAGGGCGCATGTCGTTTGAGCTTCTGTTTGTGTTTCATCCGTAGTCGGATGTTGATATTATGTATGTTGTATTGATGTACCCGTGTGGCATTTGTATGCCTTGTATGTATCCCCATCTATTATGTAATGTTGATGTAATGATATCCACCTTGCAAAAGCGTATCTATATGCGGTTCTATACTTGGTGGGACGTGCGAGTCTCTTTAGGATAGTGTCGCATATTGGGCGTGACAGGTGGACACCCCCAAAGAAGGCGATGGAGACAAGGCAACGAAAGATAACCCCTTGGAGAAGCAATCTAGGCAACGGCATCATAGGCGCCGCTCCAAGCCCCGCCATAGCAAAAATAGTGATACCGGCACAAGAGATGATAACAATCCAGATGGTGCCGAAGACGAAAACAATTCTGGCCCGTCTAGTTTGGACCACATAATCGACCGTGCACGCCAAATTCATGGCACCCCAGGAACACCAGCCAATCATACCAACAGAAATGCTGGGTCTTCAGACAAGCCGGCAGGTCAGATGCCGAAAACAAGGGGAAGGGGTCTCAAAGCGATGATGACGACGAGGAGCCCCGATCACCGAATACAGGAGGACGGAAGAAATACCCTCCCCAGGTGAAAACGGTGAATATGATATACGCAAGCCACATTCCCAAGTGGAAACGTGCACTAAGGGACGTCTATGCAATGGAGCCAGTCGACCCAAAGTTTAACCCATGGTCCTCTTGCCGGATCGCAGGGACCATCCTACCAGTATCCGTCATGCCGGTTCGGCCGCACTGGTCCTCGAACCCATCATTGATGGATTCCACCTCACACGAGTACTTATGGACAATGGCAGCAGCCTGAACCTGCTATACCAGGATACAGTGCGCAAAATGGGCATCGACGCCTCAAGGATCAAGCCCACAAAAACCACCTTCAAAGGTGTCATATCAGGTGTGGAGGCCTGTTGCACGGGCTCAATCACATAGAAGGGGTCTTCGGATCTCCGGACAATTTCCCAGCGATGAGTTAATCTTCGATATCGTCCCCTTCCATAGTGGTTATCATGCCCTACTAGGACGAACCGCATTTGCTCGATTCAATGCGGTACCGCACTACGCATACCTCAAGCTCAAAATGCCAGGACCTGCGGGGTTATAATAGTCAATGGAAACACAGAACGCTCGCTCCGCACAGAGGAGCACACTGCGGCCCTCGCAGTAGAAGTACAAAGTAGCCTTCTTAGGCAGACCGCCAATCCGGCGATAAAGACCCTGGACACCGTCAAGCGAGTCCGGAGTACCCTGCAACAGGATCGTCCGGCACGCCCAGAGCTCGACTAGCAATTCGGCCTTCATCCTAGTCCCAACCAAGCAGCGAAATTTGTGCCGCGCGTACATATTACGCACTCAAAATACCATGGGCATGGGCGGAGGCACGGCCACGACGCGTTCTATGAAGCGCCTCAACCGCCCCAGGACCCGTATTCCTTCATCATTTTCTTTCTTTCAGGATCCTATGTTCTGGAAGCCCTTTCAGGTATCCGGATTATCGGACTCATCACCGTAAGGAAAACCCAAGAAGACAAGAAGCTGGAGCGTATAAGGGAATACTCAGGTGGTCTCTGATAACGATCGTTATACCTGTTTTACAAACCCACATGCAGCTTACCTTTGGCTAGGACATGTCAAATAGTCCCATTTTGTTTATCGCACTACTTGTATACATACGCTTTGACGTATTATTTAAATAACAATGGGAAAATAGACAACATCAGCTTATTATTACACTTTCTTTATGTTTTCCCTCGGCTGCTTATTCACGACTAACCGCACCCGCACACTTTGGTACATTTAGTTCGCCAGGGGCCTCAGTGTACCCCATAACATGGCAAGAAAAGTCCGAACACTTTCGACAGTGCGGCACCCCGAACTTATAGCATTATATGCATCACCTCCGAATCATGTCTTGGGTCAATAGTTGGGTTTGCCCGGCTCCTATGTTTTGGTACCTTATGTTCTTCTATATCGGCTAAGGTAGCGTAGGGAGAACTACTGTGATTGTGTCCCGGTTCTTCCGGACGAGCACCTCAGTAGAGAAAGCCGAAAACTGACTGTCATGATAAGGCAAGAGCTCGTCGCTGTTCGAGAGGACTCAAATCTTTAAAGATTTTTTCTGCTTTAGGCGAGGAATCGGCCTCATCCAATTTAGGCATGTATAGCGCCCCGAGTCCGGCCTTCCGGATACTAGGGGCTTCGCCAAAATTTAAAAATGTAGACTTCTATGGCCAAGTGAGAGCCATAAAGCCGTATAGTCTGTTTGCCTTGTTCGCGGCGCTAAACATCTCCTTAAAAGGACAAATTTTTTGGATAAAGAGTGTTTATATTTATCTCGAACACCCCAGTACTAGCTACATGGGGGCAGAAGCCAACGACTGGCCAACTCTCAAGATTTTATAAACGGTCGCACAGAAGGTAATATTTTAAATTAACAAGCGCCATATGGTGCAAATGAACTAGTTTTCATATTACAGGATGACATGAGTACATTCATTCAAATATTACATCCTTAGTACATTCAGCCACCATAAGGCGGGCACCCTTAATAACATTGTCATAGTACTGTTCGGGGTGGCGATGCTCCTTTCCCTTCAGCGGCCCGTGTGTCACCAGCTTCTCGGCATCCATCTTCCCCCAGTGCACTTTCGCACGGGCCAAGGCCCTGTGTGCACTCTCAATGCAGACGGACCGCTTAATGACTTCAAGCCGCGGACATGCATTTACCATCCGCTTGACAAGGCCAGTTCCGCCGCCTTGTGAAGTTTGACCAGTTGCTTCAACAGGTCGCTCAAGGGCATTGGTTGTTCGACCCCAATACACTGGGACCAAAACAACTTATCCATCAAGCTCCCTTCCTCAGCCCGATAGAACTCTGCGGCATTAGAGATGCTTGCGGCAGATCTCTGAATGCTCCTGGAGAACTCCAAATTCGGGTAAGTAAAAGGAAAGTCTCCTTCACATGCTTGCTTTGCATAATGAAAGCCTTACCCGCAGCTATCTTCTTGGCCACCTCAATTTCCTGGAGGGCCTTCTGGGCTTCGACCTTGGCGTGTTGTGCACTCTGACGGGCCTTCGCAAGCTCCGACTCTTGTGTCTTGGAGTCACGCTCCAAGGACTCGAATATTTTGACGAAATCCTGGAGCTCTTGCTGCACCTCATCAACCCAAGCCTCTTGTTTTTTGCGCTCGGTGCGGTCCTTGTCTGCTTTGTCTTCGGCCTCGGACAACGCCTTCTTAAGGGCTGCCACTTCGGTCATGGCCCCTAGTAAAATTCATTGTGCCTCTATTAGCATCAATGATTTTTTCCTTTATATAACATTTAGACGGGTTATCACTTGCCTTTGTTCTCCTTGAGTTGCCTCTTCACGAGGCCGAGCTCTTCTTCGGCCCGCCCCAGGTTCTGCCTTAGTCCGGAGACCTCCGCAGTGGCGGCAGTGGCGGCCAGCAGCGATGCCTGCTTATTCACATAGACATAATATGATTAGACTCCTAGGAATAATATTTGATCCTCTATTCGACCTTTCTTTCCGAACACCAAACAGAGCATCTGGGGCTATTGTCTATATTGTGATACTTCCTCATAATTTAATTACTTACCTCAAAGCCTGTCAAGAGGCTGGCGCAAGCTTTGGTCAATCCGCTTTTGGCGGACTGAACCTTCGCAATCACAGTACTCATAAGAGTATGGTGTTCTTCATAAAGGGAAGCACTCTGAAGCACTTCCACCAAGTTATTCGATGCCTCTGGATGGACAGAGGTCATTAGCACAGGCGGCTTGCCCCCCTTAGCGAGGGGTTGCCTGCCTGAATCTGGAACCACTAGAGGTTCTGGCGCAGTATCCGGCTGGCGGCCAAGCTTACTACGACCCCCCTCATCAGAATCCATGGGGATCTTCCCCCCCGTGAGCCCGGCATCGGGGGTTTCGCCTTGAGGCGCCTCCAGAACTATCTCTCCCTGGCCCGGAATCCTCTGAGACAACACTTGGAGTGGGGGCCCGGGAATGGAGGCCGTCGGGAGCGAACAACTGTTCATCGCCGACGAGGAGGATAAGTCGATGCAGGATTTCGACGGACTGCACAAATATATTTTGACATAATAAGAAGCTATAAAGATAAAACATGCCAGAAGAATTATGGTATCCGGATACTTACGACTTCGCCGGGGGCTTGTCCCTAGGTAGCCACTCCTCGTCGCTATAGGCGGTTGTTGTGGAGTGGTCCGGAGGGAGGGTCCTTCGCTTCTTGTACCCTTCGGCCTCCCCAGATGGGGCGGCCTTCCTTTTCTTCTCCCCCTTGGCGGTGTCAAAACCGGCGGATCTTGGGTAGGGGGTCCCGATCTGTGTGCCTTAGGCTAATGGTAACAGGAGGTAAGGGACACAATGTTTACCCAGGTTCAGGCCCTCTCGATGGAGGTAAAACCCTACTTCCTGCTTGATTGATGTTGATGATATGAGTAGGACAAGTATTTATCTACCATGAGATCATAGAGGCTAAACCCTAGAAGCTAGCCTATGATGGTTATGATTGTGATCGTCCCTCTAAGGACCAACCTCTCCGGTTTATATAGACACCGGAGAGGGCTAGGGTTTACATGGAGTCAGTTACAAAGAAGGAAATATAATATCCGGATCGCCAAGCTTGTCTTCCATGCAAAGTAGAGTCCCATCCAGAGACGGGACGGAGTCTTGAGTCTTGTATCTTCACGCTCCAACAGTCCGGACAGAGCATATAGTACGGCTGTCTGGATACCCCCTAATCCAGGACTCCCTCAGTAGCCCCTGAACCAGGCTTCCATGATGATGAGTCCGCCACGCAGTTTTGTCTTTGGCATTGCAAGGCGGGTTCCATCTCCGAATACTCCAAAGTACCTGTTATGACAAATGGTGTCCAGCTTCCCATCAATGTTGTAATCCTCGGCTACTGTGCCTCAATAATGACCATCTCCATGTGTCATGCGAATGCGAGGAGCCGAGGCATTTTTGCATTTTCCACCCCCAGTCTGGCAGGCTAACCGTCTATTTGAAGAGACGGGGATTCTCATATCCAAACCTCACCATCTTCCTTTGAGCAAGCATCCAACAGAGCGCTCCGGAAAGACCATTTCGACATGGCTGGTCGCTGCAACTCTTCTTCTCACTCTCCTCGCTCGAAGCCGGGAGACTGGGAAGAGTTTTCAGTTCCTCATAGTCGTTTGATAGAGTTACAAACCCAAGGGTTCCTCCCACCGGCGTTCATGGTCCCCATCTGAGCCGGAATAGGCACCTATAATGGTGAGGAGCAAGGGGAGGGATCTCCCAATCCTTCCCCAGAGGAGCGAATATGCCTCATCCCGCATCTGCTAAGGGGCGTCGGGTTTCCTATCCACCCATTTCTTCGCGGGCTCCGGGAGTTCTACGGCCTCCAGTTGCACAACTTCACCCCTGCCTCCGTGTTGCATATAGCAGGATACGTTGCCCTTTGTGAGCTATTTCTAGGCTGCAAGGCTCACTTTGGTTTATGGAAGAAGTTGTTCTGCGTTGTCCCCCGCAACCAGGGAGAATCCCTATGTCAAGTGGGCGGAGCCGAAGTATGGCGCATCGCCGAGACCGGATACCTATCCGGTACTCCCAAGAAGGCACCGGAGAACTGGCCTTCGGAGTGGTTTTATGTCAATGACGTTCCCCTTCCGAATCCAGTCCATACAGGTCTCCCTAAGTTCAATAACGCTCCGCGGAAGGCATGTCGAAGCTGGCGCCCTCGGGGCCCCCAAGAGGAGGATTCCAGAGAAATACACTTTCTGATGAGCAGGATAAAGTTATTGGCCAAATCCGGGCTGACGATAGTCGAGGTCATGGCAATATGCATAATGCGGGGAGTGCAGCCGCTTCAATATCGGGGGAAGCCCATGTGGTATTTTAATGGGGAAGATGATGCCACCCGCTGTGGCCGTAAAGGTCCGGACTCTGCCATGGCTCTGGCGAGGATATTGTCTGATTTATACAAAGGAGAGGAGGAAGAATTCCTTCATATTAAACCACGGGATGGATTCTCCATGTACAACCCCCCAAGCTGGGTAAGTCATCATTCTTTTCCCCGCTTCCCTTATTGTGGCGCTCTTTGCTAAGATTATCTGCCTCGATATTTCCGAGCAGGAACTGAGGAGGGCCATAGAAGGAATCTCCAGCCCTTCCCCGCAACCAGAGGATCCCGGAAGGGCCCTCGATCCAGGACTCAAAGAAGATCCAGATATTACTGTGGAGCTCGTCGACGGGATATTTTATCAGGCGAGATGCGATGGCGCCTCAGTGGCTATTATCGCCGACTATCCCGGACTGCTACCTACGTCACGTGTGAGCCAAGCCGAAAACCCTATCCTCTGAAGAGGACTCCTTTCTGATGTCATGCCTTACACCTGAAGTGTCGTGTTTTTGCAGAGACGACGGTCAAAGCGCGGGGCCGAGCCCCTAGGGATCCGTAGGCAACGGGCGTCCGGATCGAGCAGGCTTAAGAGGAAGGCGGTTAGGGCCGAAACGCCGCTATAGAGGTAAGGTAAAAACATGTTCCGTGATTATTGTATTTGCAATGTAACAACGCCCTTCGTGTCCTGGCAGGAAGAGGAGTAGCCGGACTCTATCCAGGTA
This sequence comes from Triticum dicoccoides, assembly GCF_002162155.2. Classification (NCBI taxonomy): domain Eukaryota; kingdom Viridiplantae; phylum Streptophyta; class Magnoliopsida; order Poales; family Poaceae; genus Triticum; species Triticum dicoccoides. The sequence continues at coordinate 282,802,154 of NC_041385.1, forward strand.
TCCTGCCAATCACGCCTCCACCAGCCGGATTCCAGAACCGGCTTCGAGAGAGGAGGTGGACGTGGGGCCGATGCCGCATTGTCCTCTGACAGAGGACGCGGATATGCTCTCCGCCACGAATTCCAAAGTAGAGAGCGCCATGAATCACCGGCGCCGGCGGGCCGTACTTCGCAACAACATCTTTTCTGAAGAGGCATTTAATGCTTTCAATTCGGAAGACGCATACATCCAAGCTGCTCAAGGCGGGCTTGCCTGAGTGACGGACTAGTATACCAAAGATATACGGGTAAGAAAATTTGATAAGCATGTATAGCAGTAGCCCCTGAGACTTGAAACGGTTGGAACAACTATTTTAAGGATCAATTTATGCACAGGTCCTTGTAGATAAGAATGAGAAATTGTCTCGGGAACTGGAGGAGTGAAAGGCCCAGTTGAGGGCCACGGTTGCCAAGTTAGAGGAATCCCAAAAGGCCTCATCCGGTAACATTTGTCTCATTTGTACGAAGATGTACCAGTTAGTAAGTGGCTCGTATGATAAGTCTAACAGAAAATGCTGCAGACAATCTCGGGGTGAATCCGAAGTTTGTAGGAGATAACGAGTCGCATCTCCAAAGGCAGCTGAAAGCTGGCGAGCGTATTCTTACGCAAGTTAGGCAGGAGAAGAACAATCTTTAAGATGCCAATGTCCGGCTGGAGGTTGAACTAGAAGATGTTCGCGCTCAGCTGGCGGAATCCGTAAAGGAGAACAAAATGCTTCGTCGTGGCATTTATGGTAAGTGCCTAGACGAACTGTAGTACAACTCGGTGAGGAAGCATATTGAAAGAATTTTTATTTGTAGGTATGTTGATGGCCCGCCCTGAGGAGGAGATCCCCGCGTCTACAGGAGATTTACTGCAAGACCTCTCACAACTCCATGAGCGAGCTCGACAGGTGATGCAGGACCTTGCTTAGGCCTTGTGGCCATCAACCTTCCTGCCGAAGGGCATGGCGGAGCTTGTGGATATGCTTCAAGGGGCACGGCGGCGCTTCCAATTGTGGAAGATGTCAGCCTGCCGACAAGGTGCAAGAGAAGCATGGGCTATGGTGAAGACGCGCTACACTAAGCTGGACCCGAACCATATTGCCGAAGTTGGACCGGCGGGGCCAGATGGGCAAGAAATTCCCGTGAGTCTGGTGTATGACCAGGTAGCATAAGCCGCAAATTATTCCCAACACGATTTTAAGCTAGATAGCCTGTTGGATGGTATAGAGGAGGAATATAGTCAGTCCAAGTGACTGTGTAATTCAATGGACATAAGTAGTCCCTAGTCGGATTAAAATCATTTGTCATCGTGGACCTTTTCGCTTTAGCCCCCGGATCCTATAGTCCGGGGTGTATCCGAATACCCGCTCAGTTATACAGAACCGGGGTATGCATGGAAACCAGGCGTAGGGGTCATAAGTGCTTGAACAGACAAGTACCCAACTAGTTATGTTATATTACATGGATAGTAAGAAACATCTTCCAGGGAGAATAGTTCCGTTAGGTGTTCCTTTCCCTGGGTACGCATGTGACGATGCACATGTCCGGACTGCCAACAAGGACGCAGGATACAAAACTTCTGGGGATTCACATTGTAATAAACGAAAACATCTTTTGTTCACCGACCGAATATTCCCTTAAGAACGCTAGCTTTAGGCTTCACCCAGTCTGAGGTACACATCCGGCTTAACCGGCAGTAACAATCGCCCTTATGCCCTAGCAGAATTAACGGGAACGTAGGGCATAAACACAAGAGCCAGGTAACCCAGCATGGCCACATCTTAAGTCATATCGATGCATATAATGGTGAAGAAAAGGCACATATGGAAAAAGAACGCATATGTGATGGGCAAAAAGGCATTAGAGTAATTATATTTAGCTTCCGTATAGGAAGCCCCGAGGTATTGCGTACACACATAGTGCGGCCGGAGTGATCCGGGCGTCCGCACTGTATTAAATACTTTATGTGAAGAGGAAAAAAGGTCGAGAAAGGAAGAGGGAGGGAGCATAATTTAAAAGGAGGGGGGTAAGGAGACGAACCCCGAGTTCGGCGCTAGGTGTAGAATCTCCGAAGTCTGGCCGCGTTCCATGGGTTCGGCTCGAGTCTGTTATCGGATGCATGAGAACTTTATCAATGACGAAGGGACCTTCCCACTTGGGTTTGAGCTTGTCCTTCTTCTTCTCTGGTAGGCATAGAACGAGTTCGCCAATATTATAGGTTTTGGCCCGCACTTCTCTGCTTTGGTACCGTCGAGCCTGCTGCTGATAGAATGCGGAACGGGCTTTTGCGATGTCGCGCTCCTCCTCCAGGGCAGCTAAGTTATCCTGCCGATCTAACTCGGCTTCCTTCTCTTCGTACATGCGTACGCGAGGCGAATCATGTATTATGTCGCAGGGTAGTACTGCTTCCGCTCCGTACAGCATAAAAAATGGTGTATATCTGTTGGTGCGATTCAGCGTGGTCCGCAGCCCCCAGAGTAAGGAGTCGAGCTGTTTGAACCAGTGCGTGTCCGACTCTGTCAAGGATCACACTAGTCTGGGTTTGATGCCGCTCATAATGAGACCGTTTTCACGTTCGACCTAGCCGTTTGTTTGGAGATGGTAGATGGAGGCGTAATCGATCTTAATCCCCAGTTGCCACACCAGGTTTTCACTTCATCGGCTGTGAAGTTTGAGCCATTATCAGTGATGATGTTGTGGGTGACGCCATATCGGTGTACAACCCCGGATATGAAGTCTATCACTGGTCTGAATTCGGCCGTTTTGACTGGTTTAGCTTCTATCCATTTGGTGAACTTGTCTACCATGACCAATAAGTATTTTTTCTTATGGCTTCCCCCTTTAAGCGATCCGACCATATCTAGCCCCCGGACCGCAAAGGGCCACGTGATGGGGATTGTTTGGAGAGCAGTAGGGGGCATATGACTTAGATTGGCAAAGAGCTGGCCACCGACGCAGTGTTGGACAAGGTCCTGTGCGTCTGATCAGGCTGTCGGCCAATAAAAGCCTGTATGGAAGGCCTTGCTGACAAGTGCTCGAGCCGCGGCGTGGTGCTCGCCCAGTCCGGCATGGATTTCGGCCAAGAGATGCCGCCCTTCCTCTTCGGAGATGCACCTTTGGAGCACTCTGGTCGCACTTTTCTTATAGAGTTCCCCTTCATGGACTTTGTAAGCCTTAGAATGCCGCACGATGCAACGTGCTTCATTCTGGTCTTCGGGTAGCTCTTTCCTATTTAGGTAGGCCAAGAAAGGTTCAGTCCACGAGGCGATTACAACCATGATTTCTTGGGCCGAAGATGTTATTTCGGTGGTGGAGCCTCCGATTATGTCTGATGGTTTTGAATCTGGGGGTGTATTCGGATCCGTACTAGTGCTGCCGGACTCCCCTTCCCATACCACAGATGGGTTGAACAACCTTTCTAGGAATATGTTAGGTGGGATAGGGTCGCGTTTAGCGCCGATGCGGGCGAGGATATCTGCCGCCTGATTTTTTTCTCGAGCCACGTGGTGGAATTCGAGCCCCTCGAACTGAGCTGTCATTTTGAGGACGGCGTTACGGTAGGCCGCCATTTTCGGATCCTTAGCATCAAAGTCTCCGTTTATTTGTGATATTGCGAGGTTTGAATCCCCGCGCACCTCCAGGTGTTGAATGCCCATAGAGACTGCCATCCGAAGACCGTGCAACAGAGCCTCGTATTCGGCTGCATTGTTGGAGTCTATGTATAATATTTGGAGTACATACTGGACCGTGTCTCCGATGGGAGACGTCAGGACTACACCTGCTCCCAATCCGGCAAGCATTTTAGAGCCATCGAAGTGCATGATCCAGTTAGAATACGCACCGTACTCTTTAGGGAGTCGACTTCTGTCCATTCGGCGATAAAGTCAGCAAGTACTTGCGACTTGATGGCCCGCCGTGGCTTGTATGTTATGTCGAACGGAAGGAGCTCGATGGCCAATTTAGCAATCCGGCCCGTAGCGTCGCGGTTATTTATTATGTCATTGAGTGGTACTTCAGAGGCCATCGTTATCGAACACTCTTGAAAGTAGTGTCGTAGCTTCCGGGATGCCATGAAGACCGCGTATGCTATTTTTTGATAGTGTGGGTATCAGGATTTGCATGGGGTGAGGACCGTGGATACATAATAAACCGGCTTCCGGAGCGGGAATTTGTATCCGTCAACTTGATGTTTTGCAGCTATGTAGATCAGCATAGGTTCGCCAATATTTGGCACTGTTAGGACTGGATTACTAGCCAATAAGGTCTTTATTTCGTCCAGTCCGGCCGCGGCTGCATCCGTCCACACAAAGTGTTCGGTGCGCCGAAGAAGGCGGTAAAGAGGTAGTGCCTTTTCTTCTAACCTAGAGATAAAGCGTCTTAAGGAAGCCACACATCCAGCTAGTTTTTGGATGTGGTTGAGGTCTGTTGGTATAGCCAACTATGACAGAGCTCGGATTTTTGCCATATTCGCTTCAATTCCTCTATTGGAAACAATGAAGCCCAGCAGTTTCGCAGAGGGGACGCCGAAAACACATTTTTTCGGGTTTAGCTTGATGTCGTATGTTCGTAGGTTCTCGAACGTAAGCCTCAAGTCTTCTATTAGGGTTTCGACGTGTCTTGTTTTTATGACCACGTCGTCCACGTATGCCTCCACTGTTTTGCAAATTTTCTTTTCCAGGCATGTTTGAATCATGCGTTGATAGGTTGCGCCGACATTTTTAAGCCCGAAAGGCATAGTGTTGAAGCAGAAAGGACCATATGGCGTTATGAAAGCTGTTACAGCTTGGTCGGACTCTGCCATCTTTATTTGATGGTATCCAGAGTATGCGTCGAGGAAACAGAGCGAGTCATGTCCTGCTGTGGCGTTGATGATTTGGTCGATGCAAGGGAGGGGGAAGGGATCCTTGGGGCAAGCCTTATTGAGGTCTTTGAAGTCGATGCATAGGCGCCAGGATTTGTCCTTCTTTGGTACCATTACCAGATTTGCTAGCCAATCCGGATGCTTGATATCTCTGATGAATCCGGACTCGAGTAGTTTGGCTAGCTCTTCCCACATGGCTTGTCGTTTGGGCTCTGAAAACCGCCTTAGAGTCTCCTTGATAGGCTTGTATCCTTTTAGTATATTAAGGTTGTGTTCGGCCAGTCTGCGTGGGATGCCCGACATGTCCGATGGGTGCCAGGCGAAAATGTCCCAATTCTTGCGTAGGAAGTCTCGCAGTGCAGCGTCCATTGTGGGGTTCAACTGTGTCCCGATGGAAGCTGTCTTCGTGGGGTCCGTTGGATGGACCTGGAATTTGACTATCTCGTTTGCGGGTTTAAATGAGGGGGACTTGGGTCGCTTGTCCGGTATCACGTCATCCCTGTCCACGGTGGCATGCAGCGTTGTTAGTTCTTCGGCTGCTAGGGCTTCGGATAATGCTTCCAGGGCTAGTGCTGTGGTTTTGTTTTCGGCGCGAAGTGCAACGTCCGGGTCACTGGCTAGAGTGATGATTCCGTTGGGTCCGGGCATCTTAAGCTTCATGTAACCGTAATGGGGTATAGCTTGAAAGCTTGTAAACGCGTCCCGCCCTAAAAGGGCGTGGTATCCGCTGCTGAAAGAAGCCACTTGGAATGTTATTTCTTCGGACCTGTAATTCTCCGGGGTGCCGAATACCACATCGAGTATGATTTTTCCCGCACACTGCGCTTCTCGACTAGGGACGATTCGCCTGAAGGTTCTGCCGCTTTGCTCAATGCGGCTTTTATCCATTCCCATCTTGCTGAGTGATTCTTCGTAGATTAAGTTTAATCCGCTTCCGCCGTCCATGAGTACTTTGGTGAGCCGGAAGCCGTCCACGATTGGGCTAAGGACCAAAGCGGCTGGTGCCCGGACTGTCTTGAATTGAGGTTCATCACTGGCGCTGAAAGTTATAGCAGTGTCGTTCCATGGGTTTATTTTTGCCACGTGGCAGATTTCAGCGGAGCTTAGATGAGCTCGCTTGCACCTATTATTTGAGGCAAAAGTCTCGAAGACTGTTAGCACCACGTTGTTTTCCTTGGCGGGACTTTGTTCTGCTTTATGGCTTATGAGGAGATCCTCGCCACTTTCTGCTACCTGCCGGAGTATCCAACATGCTCTAAGGCTATGTGTTGGTGTAGTGTCTGCATGCTGTGGAGTTTACATGGCCTGTTGAGCCATTCTTCCAATACGGTTCCACGCCCTGGGGTGGGCTCTGGTTTTTTAGGGATTGGATCGGCTGACTTACGAGAGTTCGCCTGTTTAGCTCGGACAGAGGTTTTAGTGATGGTCGGACTATCCCAAAATTCTGTTTGGGTTTTCCAGGCGCTTTCCATCGCACAGTACTTCTGTACTATGGTTGCCAAGTCAGCAAAGTGTGCTATGTCACGGCGACATATAACATTAAGGATTTCGTTGTTCGGCAGTTTTTGCAGAAAAGTGAGACTACGTCCTCCTCAGGACAATCCTTGACCTTGTTTAGCACAAGGAGGAATCTGGCCCAGTAGCGATGTACTGTCTCTTGGGGCTCTTTTCTGATATGGGAGAGAGAGTTTAAGTACGGGTTGGTGGGTGTAGCTGAATTTGGATTCTGATCTGATCTAACGCCCTGGGGCAGGGAAGCTCCCGGGCTTGACAGCATGGGATCCGGAATGCTGCCCAATTTCTCCGGCCCAATACCTGATTCTATGTCCGGGGTCTGGGTGATGTCTTCCCTTGAGTGGGTGTCCGGCTCAGGGAGCTCGGTGATCCGGACATAACTCATCCTCAAGATAGAGGGGTAATCCGCATGTGGCTCCTCCACTACCGCTATCTCGTGGGTGACCGACGGGGATTTAATGTCCCTTTGGTCGGGTTTAAGCCCAATCTGGTCATAGTCTGTGGCGACTCCCAAAGCGGCAAGGCGATCCAAGAGCTCATTAAGAGAGGAGAGCTCCATCGGATCCTTCTGTTCGGCGAGTTTCGAGTTGACGTGGAGGCTATGTGTGATGACCTGAGAGGTCATCATCGGCGTGACAGCCGATAGGGCAGCCATGATGAAGCCGCCTTGTCGGAGAGTTTGGCCTACAGCCAGCACTCCCCCAGAAGTGATGTTTTCCTTGACAACGAGATGGGCCATCGGGCCTTGCGGCGACGACACAGAGGAACTCTCAATGAAAGCACCAATGTCGGTGTCAAAACCGGCGGATCTCGGGTAGAGGGTCCCGATCTGTGCGCCTTAGGCTAATGGTAACAAGAGGCAAGGGACACAATGATTAACTAGGTTCGGGCCCTCTCTTTGGAGGTAAAACCCTACTTCCTGCTTGATTGATATTGAGGACATGCGTAGTACAAGAGTTGATCTACCACGAGATCTAGAGGCTAAACCATAGAAGCTAGCCTATGATGGTTATGATTGTGATCGTCCCTCTAAGGACCAACCTCTCCGGTTTATATAGACACCGGAGAGGGCTAGGGTTTACATGGAGTCAGTTACAAAGAAGGAAATATAATATTCGGATCGCCAAGCTTGTCTTCCACGCAAAGGAGAGTCCCATCCGGACACGGGACGGAGTCTTGAGTCTTGTATCTTCATGCTCCAACAGTCCAGACAGAGCATATAGTCCGGCTGTCCGGATACCCCCTAATCCAGGAATCCCTCACCCCTCGGTTTGGGGGAGGAGGTTTTCCTCTTCCTCCTCATCATTGTCATTGGAGGAGTGCGCCTCGGTGTCTCCAGACGATGAGTCCGACACAACCTTGCACCAAAGACCTTTCCTGGTCCCCGTGGCCTTGTTCTTGGCCTTCTTCTCCGGCACCTCATAGGGCGTCGGGAACAACATCTCCGTCAGGAGAGCGGTTGCTGGATCTTCAGGCAACGGAGCTGGACAGTCGATACGCCCCGCTGTCGCCATGTAGTCCTGTTAAATAAGTATGATGGATTAGATTCCTCCCACGAACATACTGAGGAAAGGCACATCTTGTGAAATATATAGAGCTTACCGGATTGGCGGGGCGCTTTGCGCTAAGTCCACGGTCCTCGGTGGTGGGAGGAGGTACTTCGGCGTCTTTGAACAACACCTTCCAGACGTCTTTGTGTGTCATGTCTAAGAGCTCTCGCAGTGTGTGGTGTTTGGCCGAATCAAACTCCCACAGGTTGCATGCCCATCTTTGACACGGGAGGATCCGGCATAAGAGCATGACCTGGACCACATTGACAAGCTTGATCTTCCTGCCTATCATATTTTTGATGCAGTTCTGGAGTCCAGTCAGCTCCGCAGGTGCACCTCAGGCTAAACCCTTCCTTTTCCAAGAGGTAAGCCGCATGGGGATGCCGGATCTAAATTTGGGGGCCGCTGCCTAGTTGGAGTCGTGCGGCTCGATGATGTAGAACCACTCTGATTGCCACCCCTTCATGGTCTCCACATAGGAGCCTTCAAGCCAGGTGACGTTGGGCATCTTGCCCATCATGGTGCCTCCGCACTTAGCTTGCTAGCTGACCACTATCTTCGGCTTCATGTTGAAGATCTTCAGCCACAGGCCGAAGTGGGGCTTGATGCGGAGGAAAGCCTCACACACAACGATAAACACCGAGATGCTGAAGATGAAATTAGGTGCCAGATCATGAATATCTAGCCCATAGTAAAACATGAGCCCGCGGAAAAACGGGAGGAGGGGGAATCCCACTCCACGGACGAAGTGGGCGAGGAACACAACCCTCTCGTGGGGTTCCGGAGTCGGAACGATCTGCCCTGCGTCCAGGAGCCGGTGCGCGACGTCTTCGGCCACGTATCCGGCCTCTCGGAGCTTCGTAATGTCCTCCTCCATGACGGAGGAGGCCATCCACTTGCCTCCCGCTCCGTACATGTTTGGAATGGCTGTACGGAAAAGGTGAGAACTGGGGCGCTAGAGCTCGAGCGTGTGAGAATGGATGAGCAAAGGAAGAAGAAGGCGTGGGTGAAAAAGGGGAATCCCTATCTCTTTATAAAGGCGGTAGAAACTGTGCGCCTCCCCACTTGCCTGTTAAAATCGCTTATTTCCCAAGCGCCACGATTGATGTCACGGTTGTGTTACCCATGCCCGTATTAATGAGAATCCCACGATAAGGGGACACAATCTCTGCTTCGACAAGACGTGTCAAGGAAACCGCCTCGCATTATGTGCAGTAGCTGGTTGTGAAAAACGGTTCGTATAAACACTAGGCCGCGGTGTGATGTCATGCTATGAAAAGTTGTCAACAGATTAGATTTGTGGAATATTGTGCTCTCTACGGTAGTATGTGGATTTTTTTTGCAGAGCCATACACGATTCTTGTGTTAAAAATCTTCTATGGAGTATTCGGAGAAGGAACCCGCCTTGCAATGCCGAAGACAATCTGTGCGCCGGACTCATCGTCATTGAAACCTGGTTCAGGGGCTACTGAGGTAGTCCTGGATTAAGGGGTCCTCGGACGGCCGGACTATATACTTTGCCCGGACTGTTGGACTATGAAGATACAAGATTGAAGACTTCGTCCCATGTCCGGATGGGACTCTCCTTTACGTGGAAGGCAAGCTTGGCAATTCGGATATGTAGATCTCCTTCTCTGTAACCGACTCTATGTAACCCTAGCCCCCTCCATTGTCTATATAAACCGGAGGGTTTAGTCTGTAGGACAACAACAATCATAATCATAGGCTAGCTTCTAGGGTTTAGCCTCTACGATCTCGTGGTAGATCTTTGTAATACTCATATCATCAAGATCAATCAAGTAGTAAGTAGGGTATTACCCCCATCGAGAGGGCCCGAACCTGGGTAAAACATCATGTCCCCTGTCTCCTGTTACCATTAGCCTTAGACGCACAGTTTGGGACCCCCTACCCGAGATCCACCGGTTTTGACACCGACAGCCATGACACCACCTATGTCATGGGGTACATTCGAATGGTCACACCGGGCCAAGACGATGCCACGGCACCTGTGTGCCACCGGCGTAGTTAAAGGGCATCACCAAGCATAGAACTCCACAGAGCACACACAAAGCATCACAAGACCGGGGGATGAAGACAACGCCATCAAGATGGAAACGACGAGAAGCGTCGCTGCTGTCTCGGCCAGCAGCAGGCCAACCAAGGATTTCTTCCCATCCATGGTCACAACCGCCACGTGATAAGTCACATAGCAGCCGCCAATAGCGTCGAGTAGCACTGAAATGGACGGCCCCATATCCAGATGAATCCAACCGGCAGAGCGACACCGGCAGACACCTTGACGCCGGTAGCACCAGTGAGGACCACCGGTGCGGCGCCCCCAGCGAGAAAAGCCACGAAGAGAGGAAGCCCACCGGGGGAACTGGGAGGTGGAGGGCTCCAGAGTCATAGGAGCGACGACGCCACCTTCGTTGGCGAGCATCGCGTAGAAGCACGACGATGGCGGAACAGGGGGCGCTGGAGGAGGGAGATGCGGATGCAGAACCGCAATCGGCGACGATGAGTGGTTGAGGGCGGGAGGCGGAGGAGCCCGACCCAAGGACTTGGAGCATGGGCTGGGGCACAGCGCCAGGAGCAGCAGGAAACGGCAGGGTGAAACCTCCACCGATGCAGCTATGGGGATCGGCCCCCATGGAGGAGGAGCTTCGCCAGATCGGGTCTGGGCGGGCCGGGCCGAGCGCGCGGGGAAGACATTGGGGCGCCGCCGGCGCCGCAGAACCGTCCAGGGAGGGGACGAGCGCCGTCGGAGGGGATGAGGGAGGCGGCGATGGATAGGGGGTCTGGTGGTGGAGCGGCTCCGGCCAGATCAAGGGTCGGGGGGGGGGGGTTCTGGCATGGAGAGGGGAACAAGACCGCCCCGCCGCTGCCTTCCCTGGGCGCGGAGCGGCTTCTCCGGCCGGCCCTCCGGCAGCGGCGCTGCGGGGAGCGGCAGTGTAGAGCGGAACTTGGGCGGTGGCGTTGGGCTTCCCCCGAGTCGCTAGACGTGGGTGATGCGGGGGCCGATATCCAAGGCCTCTTGCCCTTCTTTCTGGTCGCCAAGTCCATCAAGATGATGTGGATCCCAAAGAAGAAGAACTAGAGAGTTCTTGAGGGTGACTCCGCCAACATACTTCACTCTTATCATTTTGGCAAGGACAAGTGCAATCAACTTTCACATCTTGCAGTAGTTCAAGGAGTCGCAAACCCTCTTGTTGATAAGACAAGGGACAAGGTAACTTAATGCTTTCATGGACATCATCTTGTGTGTGCATCACTCTAAGTCTATGGATATCCTTGTTTGTTCCTTATGGGACTAACCCGTGTAGGTATTGAAAGTGCAACTCACTCTAAAGGATTGCTCCAAATGATCTACATCAACATTGAGCATCCACATCTTTAATACCTACATGAAGTCCTCATTGACAATACTCAAGGTTAGTTCATCCCTCTTTGGGGGGATCTCACATCTAGGGGGAGCTTTACTCTAAAAATTGAGCTAAAGCAACTCTAATTGTGTGAACACAACAATGCTTTATTTAAAAGTGGTAACCCCACTTGCACTTAAACGATGAGTATGACCTATGATCAAATGTTCTCATTTGACTCCTAAGTCAATATACTCATATATAGATGACCTAGTCATCGCCAATTGTTTGATAGATGCTAGAATTGGTGTGAGCATGTTGGTTGCATATATTTCATTTGCCATTTCATTGTGTGAGCATGTTGATTGCATATTTTACTCATTCAAGGACATCCACTTGTTGTTTTGATTGTTTGGTTTATTTCCTTTGCCAAGTGGTTGGACAAGAATGCCTAAGAACGTTCTCTAGCTATCTATGCTTTTCTCATATCAAACTCTATTCATGCTACATCACAAAGTTTGATCAAGTCAGGTTCGAACCACTATGTGTGAGGATCACTCGGAGTCCCCGATTCGTCATAGACTTAAACATCCAAAACCTCTTTGTGCATTTTAGTCTGACCGATTCACCCTTTTCGGTCATACCGAGATCAGTAAGTTGATCTAGGTTTTCAATCTCGGTGCAACCGATTAGAACCTTTCGGTCATACCAAGTTGCAATAACTGCTCGCAGTTTTGTATCTCGGTGCCACCGAGTTGTTCCACTCGGTCACACCAACAGGGTCAGGCTATATATACTGACGGGTCAATTTTTGGATTTTTTTTCGAAACTCTTCACCCGCGCATAACCTACTCTGCCTCTTAGGTTCTCCGGATCGTCTTCTCGCCGCCAGCGACCCCCCGCCACTGGTCTCCACCGCCGTCAATGGCAATCTGCTTCGCCGTTGCCGCCGTAGCAAGTTCACCACCGAGTTAGGGTATGAACTTGATACTGTGAGCTATTCTTTAACCTTGATTCCTAGCACATTGCTTTTCCATGATTCTTGCCACGTGGGAAATCATCCCGTCCGGGGAAAACTTCCTGTAGATTAGATTTGATTTGAAAATTTAGGGTTAGGTTTCCACTGAACTCATCTCGGGCCGACCGAGTTGTTGAAATCGGTCTCACCGATTTGACTTAGGCCATTGCACATGCGATTTTTGGTCTGACCGAGAATTGCAAATCGGTGTGACCGAGTTCGATTCTCTGTGAAACCCTAGGAGTTTCGATGCCACCGAACTGTGACTCGGTTTGACTGAGTTCACTAGTTTAGGTTCCGAAAGTTGCTTCGGTATCACCGAGTTTAAAAATCGGTAGCTCCATAGTGCTTTCTATGGAAAACTAAAACTAAGTTTTTGACTCAGTTGTTTTGCAAAACCTCTGTACTTTGTGATGCTCATCTACTCTACCTCATGTATATCCATTTACAGGGTCTGCTGTCAGTGAGTTTGCCGAAATGTCCGATCAAGGTGATAGCCATAACAAGTCTGAGGTGCAAGCTCAATTGAGTGAGGGCACTAGTCCCTCAAGCATCTATGATGAGGGCAGCAGGAGCACACCCAGCAACTTGCCAAAGGCAGCCACCAGGACAAGGAAGAAGAAAACCTTAGATTCTGAAGATGAGGACTATGTTGCTGTTGAGGATGAGGCCACCTCAAAGAAGAAAGGGATGAAGGAGTATGGCAGTGCTACTACCACAAAGCCAGGCATGAACAAGAACGGACCTGCCAGGAGAGTGCCTACATCCAAACCTAGGAAGGTTGCCACAAGTGAAACTATGAAGTTCACCATTGAATCTGAAGAAGAAGCTGCCAATGAAGACAAGAAAAAGAAGAGGGTAAGAACAACTACTACCAAAGTTCTTGGCAAGCCCTCCATGAGGAGAGATTCTGATGAGGAAGATGAAGATGAAGAGGATGCTGCTCCAGCACCCAAAGCTCAGAAGCTCATGGGAGATGCAATCAGATCAGGGGCTGCTCCATCTAAGCCCAAAGCTGCTCCTAAGGATGCTGCTCCAGCTCCAAAGCCTAAACCCAAGAGGAACACCAGAAGTATAGATGCTGAGGAGAAGAACAAGGCCCCAGTGCCTGAAGCTGCAGAAGAAGATGATTCACTTGTTTTGAGAAAGCTGAAACCCAAGGTCCCTGACCACAATGATACACATCCTGTTGCAGAGGACATGAAAATCAGGAGGGATTCAGGACTGAGATTATGGAGACAGTATGATCCATATGCTGTCAGGAGAAGAACTGTTGTTGACTATAGGTTACACACTAAGGAACAACAAGACTTTTATGAGACAGTTTTGCTTGACAAGAAGCCTATTGTCTATGACATGAGATGGGTTAACTAGGAGTACATCAAGGAGAATGAAGATCACTATCCAGGAGTATATGACAGCTTCAAAGCATGTGGAGTTGATGCATTTGTTGATCAGAAGATCACCAAGTGGAATGATGAGCTGATCATGCAGTTTTACTCCACTTCCCACTTCTACCCAGATGGGAAGATCATCTGGATGTCAGAAGGTACTAGGTACCAATCCTCTGTGGAAGAATGGGCTCAGTTGATTCATGTTCCAGAAGAAACTGAAGATGACTTGGATGTTTATGTTGAAAAGAAGAAAGACCATAACACTATGACACACATGTGAAAAGAGATCCCAGATGATGCTTTAGAGACTCATATATTTGGATCTGTCCATTTCTTGTTGTCTGGTCTGCCTACCATCAACTGGATCCTAAGGCACACATTGCTACCCAAGTCAGGTGATCACAAGATGATTAGAGGAAAAGCTATCAATATTCTACATTTGTTTGATGTGCCTCAAAAGTTTAAATTCATGAGTCAGATTGTGGAGACAATCAAAAGAACAACAGCTGATCAGAAGAGATCTTGTGGGAATGCCCCACAAATTCTGGAGCTCATCAACTCCAAGATGGGCACATGAAAATATCTATTGGATAAGGAGCACCTGCACATCTACCCCGAATTTGAGGATAACACTGTTGTTATGAATGAGAATGAACCATCATCAGCTCAAGCACATGAGAAGAGAGAGAAGGCATGGGCAGAGAAAGCTGCAAAGATGCCAACTGCTGAAGAGGCATCTCATGTATTCCTAAAGAGCGAGCAAGATCATCTTGGATATCTGATTGCCTCCACCTTGAGGATTGAGAAGGTCTTGGCCACCCTAACTCAAAACCAGGAAAGCTTGGAGAAGATCATTGAGAAGAAATTCTATGCTCTTGTTGTCAAGGTAACTGAGATCTGTTGTAACTTCAGGAGGAAGTGGAGAAGAAGAAGGGCAAGTCTACTACAAAATATTTTGCTAGAGTGCCCAGAGGATAGAGATCTGCTGTAGTCCTAGTGACAGATACTAGAGCTACTACATCAGCACCAGCTGCTACAGGTTCAGTGCCACCAGCTCCTGCAGCCACTCCACCAGCTCCAGCTACATCAACAGACGCTTTCGTCCTTGGAGTCATCTCTACACCACCTCATGAAGACCTTGTGAGATGCTCCAGTATGGAAGGTGCAAGCATGCCACAGTGATACAATAATTTTCATTATTTCCGGACTCTATTTGCATTTCCTGTAATTAAAATACCATATATATATATGTATGTATGCAAAAAAATGACTCAAATATAGCAAACGAGATCTCAAATGCACCATAAAATCGAACCATAGGGCACAATCGTGATTTCTTACCATGGAAAAAATTGGAGGTGAAACGATGACTCATGTTTTCATTCATGCAAAAATATATTGTTAGTTCATGTAAATGTTTTCAAATAGCAGATGGTTCACTCACGAAAGCCGTGTGCTTACAAAACTGTGGCTGATGCCCCCCCTGCCACGCGCACGATCTGAGTCATGCATTCTGATTGGCCAGAACCCAAACCCCATGGATCCGATGTCTGCACTGTTGGATTCTCCTTGATCGAACAGAAATCCTCATCTCTTTTTACAGCACATGCAGTTCCGGTTGTGTCGGTGTACAAAAGTATGGGCACTTTTTGTACCCCTTACTTGTGCACGGGCAGTCATAGCCATGCCTACGGCAGGGCCTGGGGGGGGCAGCAGAAGACAGAACACGAAACTACCAAGATAGATACTCAATACAGTGAACAAGGAGCAGAAGACAAGATGGACCTCCCCCGACAACATCCTTGCCGGGGACGCTTGGGTAGCCCCAGCAAGCTCCTTGCGGGGATGACCTGCGAAGCACCAGCAAGGTCGTCACCCTTGAGGACCGAGAGCTTTGACACCATCAACAACATCAAGGCCAAGGCTCAGGGGGCGCGTGCAAAGTAGCATGCAGATCTTTGTGAAAATTGATACCATGCGGGTCTACGTGGGACCAGAAGACGAAGACCCCTGGCAAGACCCTTGCCAGGGACGATGGCAGGACCGTGGCCAGGCCCGCAACCGACAAGGTTTTGCCACCTCACCACCACTCCAGTGCAACGACCAGCTTGCCAACTAAGAAGGCGTCTGCGTGGCGGCATGCAGATCTTCGTGGAGGCTCTACCACCGCACCAACACATCAGCTAGCTAGCCAGTGTGGCACTGCATGCCTCGTCAGCCAGGACGCGTGTCAAGGCAAGGAAGGGCGGCGACGGACCAGACGGCTTCTGTTGCCGTCCCCGATAAAGTGAGAGGGCATGTAGGTAGTGCATTAAATATGTTTGTCCTACGACGCACGTCATAAGTATGTACATTGTAGATACTTTCCACCTCCTGTGTGCCGCTATGGCAACCCCTTTGAGATATAAAAGGAGGCCCGAGGCATACTGAGAGGGCATTCAGACTTTTTGGACTAGGCATGCATCACAGCTAGTTCAAGACCTCAAGAACACCGAATATACACACAAGCAGGACTAGGGTATTATGCATCATTGCGGCCCGAACCTGGGTAAAAATCCGTCGCACTGATCGCTAGATCCGCTCTTCGTGCAACTCCTCTTCCTGCCAGCTGTAGAAGGGATCGTCCCTGATCCCATAGGTGTTCGTTTCCCCGACATCTTTGGCACGCCAGGCAGGGGGAGAAGTTGTGAGAATCTAGTCTATTAGTTAGTGCATCAGATTTCTTCGTTGCCATGGCTTCAAAGAAGAAGATGATCACAGCGGTCGGTTCTTCTGGAGCCGCTCCGCCCGTGCCAGCACAGATAGGCGACGTGGGAGACACCGATGGTGGAGGAGATCAAGATCGTCCATGCCACCCTGATACGAGAAGCCAGGCGAGCAGCGTCGTCCGCAGCGGCGATGATGGTCCGCACGCCGCCGTGCCCAAGGACGGAGCTGCGCTACCTATGGGTGGTGCAAGGACCTCCAAGGGCAAAAAGACAACCCCGCTAGCGCATGCGCCACGGTCCTCTTAGCTCGTGCCCGACAAACAGCGCCACGACATTGAGGACCCCAGGCATCGCCGTGGCAAGAGCCCTCAGCGTCACTCTCAATACGCGCAGGGCTAACATGCATGCCATGATGCTGGCGAAAACGGCACGCAGCCGTGGAATCGTGATGGAACTCCTTCTAACACAGTTAGAAGTCTGAGTTCCTCCTATTCCTCGTGCATGTCGCTGCCACCGACACGAGCAGAAGCATTGACGCGAGCGTAGCTACTCTTCGACTTTCCTCCTACTGTGGAGAAGCAAGAAGAGTGGAGGGCTGCCATCCAAAGCCTTATTGGACACACCAACAGGGATGGCCACCGGGAAGCAAGTCCCTTGCGGTGCCGGACCATCGAGCCAGCGCGCGTTGATAGTGGAAGGGACGGCGGCGCTGAGGGAGTCCTGGATTAAGGGGTCCTCGGACAGCCGGACTATATACTTTGGCCGGACTGTTGGACTATGAAGATGCAAGATTGAAGACTTCGTCCCGTGTCCGGATGGGACTCTCCTTTGCGTGGAAGGCAAGCTTGGATATTCAGACATGTAGATTTCCTTCTCTCTAACAGACTCTATGTAACCCAAGCCTCCTCCGGTGTCTATATAAACCGGAGCGTTTAGTTCGTAGGACAACAACAAAAATAATCATAGGCTAGCTTCTAGGGTTTGGCCTCTATAATCTCGTGGTGGATCAACTCTTGTAATACTCATATCATCAAGATCAATCAAGAAGGAAGTAGGGTATCACCTCCATCGAGAGGGCCCGAACCTGGGTAAAACATCGTGTCCCCTGACTCCTGTTACCGTTAGCCTTAGACGCACAGTTCGGGACCCCCTACCCGAGATCCGCCGGTTTTGACACCGACATTGGTGCTTTCATTGAGAGTTCCACTGTGTCGTCGCGATAAGGCTTGTTGGATCCCTCGATCATCTTCAACAATGCCGTCCAGGGGGAGGTTTTTCTTCCCGGACATATCTTCGTATTCGGCGGCTTCATATTGTGGGCCAATTCGCTTGGCCATCTGGAGCAGATCGATAGCTACACCCCTGGCCATCAGGTCAGTTTTGGAAGCTTAAACTATACTGCCGACACCCGCGAAGACTTGATCTTCGACGGATTCGAGCCCATGATAGGTGCACCGAACGGTCACGATGGGCATGACTTTGATCTTCCGTCAGGCAGTATTCGGGAAATGACACCTGCGTTGGCACCGGGAATCAATCCGGAGCAGATCGTGCCTTCCGAGGACGGGTGGATGGACCCCGCCACGGAGGCAGCACACTCATCGGCGTCGGAGCCGAACACTGATCCCACTCCCCGTGAGAGTGGTTTCATTGGACCCTCCGACTCGTCTCTGGCTAGAGGATCCGAACCGCGTGCGTCCGTGCCTGTCGAATCCGATTGGGCACCAGTCATGGAGTTCACTGCCGCGGATATTTTTTACCACTCGCTCTTAGGTGATGTGCTGAACTCATTAAGGTCTCTTTCCTTGTCAAGAGATTCCTGGCCGAACTATGTCCGGCTCAAATGGGAAGCACACGACAAAGAAATTCATTCCCCACCCACCACCCACTTCATAGCCACTTTCGATGACTTAACCGACAGGCTCGATTTCGACTCCGAAGACGTCGATGGTATTTACGACAACGCAGGAGAAGAACATGAACCCCAGGCCACGGGGCGCTGGACTGCCACCTCATCATACGATATATATATGGTGGGCACACCAAAAGAAGGCGACGGTGATGATGGAACGAAGAATACTTCCCTCGACAAGCCACCAAAGCGGCGCTATAGACGCCGCTCTAAATCTCGCCATAGTAAAAACAACGACAACATCGCAAGAAATAATAATACCTTGGTTGATTCCAAAGGAAACGACGACCCCATGGACCCATCCATGGAGCAGGGAGAGGTAGGGGATGGTGAAAACAGTCTGGAGCCAACGTCAGATAACGCCGATCCCGAGGGTAAAATTCAACAACCTGTCTCCGAAGAGGAGAACATCCCGGACGATGATGCACTCATCATCCCAGAAAAACTCTTGGAACAAGAGAACCTCCACAGAAGGCTTATCGCCACCACGAGGAGCCTAAAGAAGCAGAAGCAAAGGCTTAAGGCTGCGCATGATATGCTCAACCGCAGGTGGAACAAAGTGCTCGACATAGAAGAAAAATGCGGCGATGATCGTCACACAAAGAACTATCCAAAGTGCAAGCTGCTGCCCGAATTCGATGACGAGGCCGTAGAGCCCATTCAGCGGAAAATGACCGATCAGCCGGATCGACCGCCCCGTGGCCGTGACAAGACGGCTAGTGATGCCGCACACAAGTCAGCACACGATTTACATGAGCTTCTGGACAAAAAGTCCGGTATGGCCAGATCCATCTATGGATCTAGGAAGCGTGCTCCGGCACAGGATCAGAGTTACCGAAACGATCACATTGATCGAACACTAGCTGGGAATCAGAATCGAACACAACAACCATCGACAGCATGCCACGACACGACCAAATACAGGTGTGCAACACACCCCCTGTGCTCCATCGATGAGGTACTAGATCATGAATTTCCGAAAGGATTTCAACCCATGGATATAGAGGCATACGACGGAAGTACAGACCCTGGGGTATGGATCGAGGACTTTATCCTTCATATCCACATGGCTCGCGGAGATGATCTCCACGCCATTAAATACCTACCCATCAAATTAAAGGGACTAGCTCAACCTGGTTGAAAAGCCTGCCTGAAAACTCAATTGGAAGTTGGGAAGAGCTCAAGGATACTTTCAGGGCCAATTTTCAAGGGACCTATGTCCGACCTCCGGACACAGACGACCTAAGTCACATAATTCAACAGCTCGGAGAGTCAGCCCGAAAGCTCTAGAATAGATTTCTCACTATGAAGAATCAAATAGTCGATTGCCCGGACGCCGAAGCCTTGGCGGCTTTCAAACAAAGCATCCGGGACAAATGGCTTGCCAGACACCTCGGCCAAGAAAAGCCGAGGACAATGGCAGCCTTAACAAGCCTTATGACCTGCTTTTGCACGGGCGAGGACAGTTGGCTGGCCCGCAGCGGCACCAGCGACCCAAGCACATCCAAAGTTAGGGATGGCAACGGGTAGCCGCGACGCAACAAAAACAAGCGTCGAGACAATGATGGCAGCCCAGAGAACACGACGGTCAACGCCGGATTCAGGGGCTCTCGACCCGGCCAACGGAAGAAGCCATTTAAAGGCAGCAGATATGGACCATACAGCCTAAACAAAATTCTAGACAAATTATGTTAGATTCACGGCACCACCGAAAAACCTGCAAACTGCACCCACAGAGAGTGTTGGGTTTTCAAGCAGGCCGGCAAGCTGAATGCTAAACAAAAGGTGAGGGATACGCCAAGTGACAACGAGGATGAGCCTCGCCAGCCGAACACTGGAGGACAGAAAAAATTCCGACCAGAAGTCAAAACAGTGAACATGATTTATGTAACTCACATTCCAAAGAGAACGTGCAAACGCGTACTCCGAGACGTATACGTTGTTGAGTCTGTCGCCCCCAAATTTAATCCCTGGTCGGCCTGCCCGATCACCTTTGACTGCAGGGACCATCCGACTAGTATCCGGCATGGAGGATCGGCTGCCTTGGTGCTCGACCAAATAATTGACGGATACCATCTCACACAAGTCCTTATGGACGGCGGCAGTAGTCTAAACCTGATATATTGGGATACTTTCCGAAAAATGGGGATAGACCTTTCAATGATCATCCTAAGTAACTCTACCTTTAAAGGAGTGATACCAGGCATCGAGGACCACTGTACGGGCTCTCTAGTACTAGAGGTTGTATTCGATTCTCCCGACAACTTCAGAAGCGAGGAATTAACCTTTGACATCGCTCCATTCCGAAGTGGCTATCAAGCACTACTCGGACGAACGGCCTTCGCTCAATTTAATGCAGTGCCGCATTACGCCTACCTCAAACTTAAGATACCCGGTCCACGTGGCATCATTACAGTTAGCAGAAATACAGAGTGTTCCTTATGCGCGGAAGAATACGTGGCGGCTCTAGCAGCCGAACACTGAGTGGTCCCTCGAACCAGGACTAATGGCCGGTCGTCAAGACCACGGACACGGTTAGACGAGTCCGGTGCTCCACCCAATGTAACAACCCAGTTGGGGTTTCCCCACAAAAGATGCTAGGGTCTACTCGCAAAAGAGCCCATAGTTTGGCTCGACCCTATCAATACAATAGCATATTACATTTTCATTGTTCATTGAAATTAACACCTCGCACGAAGTCTTTCACCTGGGTTTTTCCCTTTCTTTTACAGATGACCATCATGCTACACCCTTCCAGGATACGGCACAACAGAGATAAAGGCGCACACATGCAGCAGGGCCTTGCTCAAAGGTTTCTTTTTAGATTAAGACCCTGCGTAAACCTTTTTAGTATTTCTTGTTGCTTCTTACCCTCCGGAAACTTTATATAACCAGGAGGGATACTGGCGTTTTCAGCATTTTTGTCACACCAGAATGCTGCTCATACCTGGAAACTCATGGTTTATTGTCAAGGGCGTTGTTCAGCCCAGTACACACTATAAAGTACGAATACCTTAGGGAGTGTTCGGCGCCGCGAGTTTGGCCTTATATGCATCAGCTCCGAATCATGTCTTTGGTCAAATGTTGGGTTTGCCGGGCTCCCGTGTTTTGCTACCTTATGTTCCGTTCTATCGGCTAAGTCGGCATAGGGAGAACTACTGTGATTGTGCCCCGGTTCATCTGGACGAGCACCTTAGTAGAGAAAGCCGAAAACTGACTGTCATCATACAACGCGAGACTGGTCAACCACTCGATGACCCAGCAGAATCTTTGCGATTCCTCCACATCAACGAAGGACCGGTTTCCCGTTCACGTACATACGCGCACCATATCTGGCTAAACGCGAAAGTACCAGGGGCTGTATAGTAGCCCCACCGTCCAACTCCTATGGCTAAGTGAAAGTGTTAAAGCTATATAGTCTGATTGCCTGGTTCGCAGCGCTATCACCTCCTTAACGGACCAAGACATTGGATCAAGTGTGACTACGCGTCTTCTTGAACACCCCCGCATTATATGCGTCGGGGCTGAGGCCGATGACTGCAAACATTCAGGTTATATATATACATAAACGGCCGCACAGGAGGCATTATAATACTTTCGGGCAAAAGTATAAACACAACCTTTATAATCAAAATAGCATTGTCCTTACAATCTCGATACATGACATTCGAACATGGCACTCTTCGAGCACTGAGCCTCTATTAAACGGGCGCCTTCTAAGACTTCTTCGAAATTGTGCTCGGCCGGGTCCTGGCAGTCCGCCGCACTCTGTGTTGCAATAGCGGTGGGTTCCATCCTAGCCCAGTATGCACGCCGACCTCTTCACGGCATTGATATGCGACACAACACCATGGAATTGTTGCACCAATCCAAAATAGCTATCTGACCTTGGTCCTTGTGGCCAAAGATGATCCACGACACACCTCATAGCAAGCCCAAACAACCTGTGGAGTTCGGCCCATGCGGCCATCTTTACATTCAACGGCAGTGGACGCGTTGGGGCACTGAACTACGACCAGAATAACCTCTCAGCCTTTTGGTCTTTCTGATCTTTGAAAAACTCGGTCGCATTAGCCGCATTCTTTTCTAGGTCCGCATATGAGTCCGGCGCACTCCACAACTGATCCAGAGGGGCATATTTCGGATTTCCGAATTTCATTCGCAACAGATAGGGCTGCCCAGCCACGATATCTCCGGCTTCACGAAGCTCCTCCCTCATCCACCTCATTTCAGAGCGGGTTTCCTTGGCTGCCTCCAGGGCCTTCTTCAGGTCAGCCACTTTTGCTTGATTTTCCTTTTGAAGGAGCTCATGGCGGCTGGCGGCATCTTCCAGCTTGGTAGCCATCTGGGCTATCTTTTCTTCGCTCCGGTGATGAGTAGCCTGTTCGGCCCTTAACTCATCAACCACCTTCAGAGCGGCCGCATCACTTATCCGGGCTTGCTCCTTAGCTCGGGCAAGCTCTGCCAGAAGGGTCTTCATGGCAGCAGCTCCATCTGCAGTCACAGCATATTATAAATACTAGCATCATGCTCCTCTTAAAAATTTGCTGACAAGCCGAATATACATACCCTGGGCCTCATCAAGCCGCTTGTTCACAAGGGCAATGTCGGCATCGGCCACGTCCAGCTGCCGCTTTAGTTTGGCAAAATCAGCAGATCGGTCGGCTGCTGGACCCTCAGCCACTTGCACATAAAGCAGCACGCTTATTACCAGAGATTACGATCCTCTGTTCTCCACGTTGATGGCAACCAGAGTCTCGGGGGCTACTATCTATACAGAGCATGCTCAGTATGTGCGGAACCATCAAAAATACATTTTTTGCGCACCTCAAAGCCTCTCAGTAGACTCGTAAAAGCTTCATTCAAACTGCTTTTCGCGGACGAAATCCTCTCAACCACCGTACCCATTAAGGCACGATGTGTCTATGAGATGGCAGCTTGCTCCACAAGGCCCATTAGTGTATTCGGCTGTGTGCCGGACAATCCCAGACTCCTCCTAAAGCTCTCTTTGGGAGCCGGATATTCCAGACTCCGGCCAGCCGAAGTGTCAACTTTTGGCCTGGGTGGATCAGGAGAAATCCACCATGACGACACCTTGGGGTTGTCCACCCCATGTGACTGGGAGGCAGGGGGAGGCGTCTCGCTCTCCATCATCTCCAAAGGAAGATCCCCTGAGGACGAACTCTGTGGAGAATGGCTACGACCCGGACTGCAACAAATATGTTTCGGTCATTATCCTCAGAGACAAGACGGGATATGTGCACCATCGTACTCTTTTACTTACGGCTCGGTGGAGGGCTGTCCCCCTTGCGGGCGCTGCGCGGTAAGGATGCCCCCTAGGGCAGGGTCCTCTGGCGAGGGTTTCTTCCCTCGTTTGGAAGCCTCCGTTTCCAAATCTTCAGAGGCGGCCCTTTTCTTACCTTGAGGAGAAGGGATTTAGATTCCCCTCCCTGATTATCCTCCTTCATAGAGGCACCTACTCCTCCAATCTGGATGTGTAAAAAATGAGGCCCATCTATGGCTTCTCTATTCCTCCCCTCATCTTATCTTGATGGCACCTGATATGGCGCGTGGTCAAGCATCCTGGTCAACAAAGGATTCGGCGAGCCTTCAGGAAGAGGGGCCGGATACCGAATCCTCTCCGCCTTCTTTAGCCAGTCCTGGCAGAGAACAATTTTTTAGAATGATGTCACAATAAAACATATAGGATGGTGTGTTTGGTAGCGGAATTACTTACTTGGGTATCAGGGCGGTTGCAATTGAGACCCACGTCCTCGGTAGTGTCCGGACACTTTATTCGTGATCCAAAGAATGATTCATGCGTCTCTTTGAGCGTCAGGCTGAAGAATTGTTGAACGGTTCACGGTCATTCCAGGTTGAACTCCCACATGGGGAGAGGACGACGTTGTCAGGGCAGGACTCGACGAACCAGTATCACTTGCATTATCTTGACAAGACTAACATCCCTCTTGATAAGGTCTCGTATGCGGCTTGGCAATGTCAGCTGGTCGTTAACCGGCCCCCAGTCCAGCCCCTTGTTGACCCATGACGCCAGTTGCGGTGGAGGGACCGGGCAGAACACTGGAGCGGCCACCCGCTTTGTACCTCAGGGGGCGGTGAAGTAAAACCACTCCCGCTGCCATAAATTAGAAGTCTCCACAAAAGAACCCTTTGGCCATGGGGCGTCTGCACCTCTGCTTGTTATAGCGCTTCCGCACTCCTCGTGACGCCCGTCGATCACCCTCGGCCTCACATTGAAGGTCTTGAGCCATAGTCTGAAGTGGGGGTGATGGGGAGGAAGGCTTCACACACGACTATAAACGACGAGATGTGAAGGATGGAATTCGGAGCTAGATCGTGGAAATATAGTCCATAGTAGAACATGAGCCCTCTGACGAAGGGATCAACGCTAAAACCTAGCCCTTGGAGAAATTGGGAGATAAAAACAATGCTCTCATTGGGTTCGGGAGTAGGGACGACCTACCCTTGAGCAGGTAGTCTATGCGGAATCTCGGCAGTGAGATACCTGGCCTCCCTATGCTTCCGGATGTCCTCCTCTGTGACAGAGGAGGCCATCCACCGGCCTTGAAGATTGGATCCGGACATGGTCGAATGACCGAAGTGCTTTAGCTTGAGCCTTGGGTGTTGGAACTCGAGGTACGGGATGGGAAGAATCGAGCGTGGGAAAAAAGGACTGGCCTTGGCCCGCCATTATAAAGAGGACAAATATCAAGCATCCCCCGCGTGACCATTTGGGACTTGCCTAAAATCGAGGAGTCATATTAAACAGACACGGTTGGGTTACCCGCACCTGTATTGATGAGAATACCGTGATAAGGGGAACACGATCTCTACTTCGACAAGACGTGCCAATAAAACCGCCTCGCAGCACGTGTAGTGGCTGGTTATGAAAACGGTTCGAATAATGACCTGGCAGTGGCGTGATGTCACGCTAGAAAAAGCTGTCAGCAGATTAGATTTGTGGAATATTATACTCTCTACGGTGGTATGCATAATTTCTTTTGTAGAGACGGACACGATCCTTGTGTTCTAATTCTTCTATGAAGTATTCGGAGAAGGAACCCGCCTTGCAATGCCGAAGACAATTTGTGCGCCGGACTCATCGTCATTGAAGCCTGGTTCAGGGGCTACTGAGGGAGTCCTGGATTTAGGGGTCCTCGGACAGCCGGACTATATACTTTGGCCGGACTGTTGGACTATGAAGATACAAGATTGAAGACTTCGTCCCATGTCCGGATGGGACTCTCCATTGCGTGGAAGGCAAGCTTGGATATTCGGATATGTACATTTCCTTCTCTGTAAACGACTCTATGTAACCCTAGCCTCCTCCAGTGTCTATATAAACCGGAGGGTTTAGTCCGTAGAACAACAACAATCATAATCATAGGCTAGCTTCTAGGGTTTAGCCTCTATGATCTCGTGGTAGATCAACTCTTGTAATACTCATATCATCAAGATCAATCAAGCAGGAAGTAGGGTATTACCTCCATCAAGAGGGCCCGAACCTGGGTAAAACATCATGTCCCCTACCTCCTGTTACCATTAGCCATAGATGCACAGTTCGGACCCCCTACCCGAGATCCGCCGGTTTTGATACCGATAGGCACCGCAACCATGGTGCACTCCCCTCCACCATGGCCGGCCCGTCGGGTTGACGCCCGTGATAATGTGTCCACGACGTCGTCTGACCCATGAGCTCATTGCGACCAACATCAAATTCTTCGGGAGAGGCTCAAGGAAGACGCCCGGACCACTATCGAGCGGCGATAGGAGGCGCGTCACCAATCTGATAGGCGTGTTGGGCCTACTTCATACAGGCCTGCGCCGGGGGATGCTGGCGACTTGTCCTATGAAATAACTGGTCCAACATTCACCCATGATCTGCGGTAGTTCCAGTGGCCCACTACCCACATGTTCAAACCGGAGGTCCCAGAGAAGTACGACGACAAGATCCATCCGTCTGAGTTCCTGAGCGTTTTCACCATCATGATGCAAGCTGCCGGAGCACGAGTCGACAACGTTCTCGCCAACTATTTACCGTTGGTGCTCAAGCCCAACATCAGGTCATGGTTGATGCACTTGCCGATAGATTCCATCTCCTCTTGGTCGGATCTGTGCCACGAGTTTGTTGGTGCCTTCACGGGTGGCCACGTAGCTCCTGGCCATGCAAGCGATTTGCATGTGATCCCTCAGAGGGACGGCGAATGCTTGCGCAAGTACATACAGAGATTCAATCGTGTGTAGTACAACATCCCTGATGTTCATCCCGCCGTTGTCATCAGCGTGTTCCATCAAAACATGCAATCGTGAGATGCGTGAAGAGTTGGCGATTAACAAGGTTGTGGATGTTGTCGAACTATATGTTTTGGCCGACAGATGTGCCCGAGCTGAGGAAGGAAGGAAGTACACCGAAAATATGCCGATGTGGGAAGTGAGTCAGAGGATGATGACCCCGGCAAAGAAGGGCCAGCGATGCAACATGAAGCGCAAGGGCAAGAACATGCTCGCTGTCGAGGAATCCGGTGACCCCGGCACCGCTAAGAAGGCCAAGGTTGATGCCCCCGACAAGGATATTGCCGGGTGCAATGCCTTCCGGGCCTTGGCGGCTGCCGGAAAGTCAAAGGTCTCCGACAAGCAGTATTGCAAGATCCACCGTACCAAAGGCCACGACCTCCAAAACTGCCGCCAAGTTGAGCAGCTGATGGAGAAGCAGAGGGCTGAGTACGAGAGACGTGACAAGGAGTAAGGACAAGATGGCGCTGATGGATCCGGTGAGAAGCACGGAGGCCGCGGGGGGGGGGGGTCGCTGCGACAAGGAAAAGCAATAAGAGAGGCCTGGTCGAGGCCACGACAAGAAAGAGGAAGATGACAATCATGATGATGATGACGAGTCCACCGAGCATGAGTTTCAGAAGGCGACAAAGGTCATGTGTGTTGATGGAGGTGCCTCAGTGCATTCTTCGCACTGCCAACTTAAACAGTGGGCACGTGAGATTAATGCGATGGAACCGATGGTCGACGCCCATAGGCCACTAAAGTGGTCCCACACGCCTATCATATTCGACGCTGAGAATCACCCTGATCGCACAACCGCGGCCTGGTGTTCGCCGTTGTTGGTCTCATTAACGATACGCAACCTCAATATGCCAAAAATGTTAGTTGACGATGGGGCCGGTCTGAATTTGATCTCACCCAACGTGATCAAGAGGCTGCAGATCCCTCATGAAGATCTCGAGGAAATGGGTATGTTCCAAGGGATCAATCTCGGGAGAAGCCATCCCAAGGGAAAGGTCACGCTACCAGTTACATTTGGTGGCGACCTAAACTACATGACAGAGAGGATCGTTTTCGATGTCGCCGAGATCCTGTTGCCATATAACGGGATCCTTGGCCGTCCGGTACTAGCCAAGTTCATGGCGTCCGGTACAAGCTGAAGATGTCCGACCCAATGAGCATCATCACCGCCAGCTGCGACAAGAGGGATGCGCTCATTTGTGCCAATCAACTCTATTGAGAGGCAGTTGCAGCGTGTGCCGCCAAGGTACTTGCTTTTGCCGCCGAGAAGAAGACTGGCAAGGCTTCGGCCCCCGGCAAGACTCCTGGCTCCAGTAAGGGCTCTGACACTCATCTCGGCAAACGCGCCTCTTCGAAGTGCCGCGTTCCCGCTGAGGATGTGCCGGAGAGCTCTACCGGCAAGAGAAAGAAGTCCAAGGCGGCCCCACCAGAAACCAAGAAGGTACCCGTCAAGGAGGATGGCATGGGCGGAGCTTCTACCATAATCTCCGCCCTCGACAGCAAATAGGAAAGCGCGCTCGTTACATTCCTGCAGGTGAATGTTGATGTGTTTGCATGGCAAGCATCTGACATCCCCGACGTTCCCATGGAGGTGATTTAGCACCACCTTGATGTCTGTCCCCATGCGCATCCCGTCAAGTAGAAGGTCAGAAAGCAAGCTTTGGACCGACTAGAGTTCATCATCGAGGAGATCAGAAAGTGGGAAGCGGCAGGCCTGGTCAAGGGAGTACTCCACCCAAAGTGGTTGGCCAATCCAGTGGTAGTGCGTAAGGCGAATGGGAAATGGAGGCTGTGTATTGACTATACTGATATCAATAAAGCCTATCCAAAGGATCATTTCCCGTTGCCATGCATCGACCAGATAGTTGATCCACTGCTGGGTGCGACATGCCGTCGTTCCTTGACGCCTACTCAGGATACCTGTAACGCCTCGGTTTCGATGCGCAAGGTGTCTGCCAGTTATTCGCTGTCATTGCCATGTCATTTGCTTGCGTGTTGCATTTTGCCATGTCATCATCTGCATTTCATCTGCATGTTTTTCAAAACTTGCATCCGTTCGGGTTCCGCCGGTTCTCTCCGTTGTCCGTTCCGAGTCCGGACACTCTTGCACGCGCCCGCGGCACCTCTGAAATATTATTTTATAAGTGGCATAAAAATGTTCTCGGATTGGGATGTAACTTGTCCTGCGGTCTTATTATAGTGTAGACAGACCGCCTGCCAAGTTTCGTCGCATTCGGAGTTCGTTTGACTGCCCAACCGTTAAATATATAACCGCGATATAGCCGATATATTCGTTGGACGTTTCGGTCTCCGAAACTGCTGTCGGGCCTCTCTCTCTTCCCAACCCAATGCATCCTACACAGCCCAGCTATGCCCAGCCTACTCCTCCTCGTGTCCGGAGTCGTCAGATCACGATCGAAGGGTCGAGAAACGCCCCAAACCCCTCCTAACCCTAGCACCTCCCTATTTAAACCCCTCCCATGCCATTTTGGGCAGGCCCTAGCCTCCCCTAACCCCCAGCCACAACTTCCCCTTCCTCCTCGGGATCTCCACCGCCTCCCACCTCCGTTTTCGCGCCACCCGCTCCCTCCTCGCCACTTGGCGCCGCCACATCGTCTTCCCGCCGCCAAGTGGCGCACTCCCATTGGTCTGCGCCGCCTCCCAGCCGCCTGGAGCCAACCAGGGCGGCCACCTGCCCTCCCGCGCCTTCCCACCACACCGGGCCCTCCAGGCCCATAGCCGGCCCGCCTGGTCCCTGATCTGGGCCGAGGAGCCCACCCCGCCACCCGTGCCTCGGTGCCCGACCCCGCCGCCGATGACCGTC